>NC_071299.1:10000000-10600000 GCF_027563975.2 Plodia interpunctella | reverse complement strand
ATAAAATGGACGTGGTTAGAAGTCCTAGGTTTATTTAATACTATTCCATCCGCCTCGAAACTGACAACGCCCGCGTCGCGTGAGAACTTGCCTTGTCTAGCACCAATATACACGACATCGTAGAAATAAGAAATTTATTCGAACGATTATATTTTTATAGATTTTAAGCAATGTTTACATTCGCCTTAGCAGCTAATACAATTTATTGTGACTGGTCGCTGCCAGATACATATTGTATATTTTTATTTGGTTATATTCCAAATTGAAATATATTTATAGGCGAAGGAGCGTGGCACGTTTGAAATTGTCTATTTTTTCTAAATTTGTGTACGTGCCATTTTCATGATATGCAGCTATATCACTCGCGTTTTTTTGTACTACTTATATAGAGATTTAATTCTAGAGGACCAATATACAGATATGTCGGCGGGTGCCTTCGCGTGGACCTTATTGATAAATATTACATATCGCTGAATACATATTTCTCTTACCTTTAAGCTTCGACACATTCCAAAGAATATTTCTTTATTCGAGTTCTATATTAAGAAGCATTCCTATTCTTGAGCCATAAAATGTGTATAACACATCAGTTATGATCGTTCTATTTTAGTCTTTGATTCTTGAAACATCAACAGATAGCAATAAAACTTTGTTACGCCCTCGTTGTATATAAATATAATTATATTAATTTTATTAGCACATGTTCGTGCCAAATGTTTGTGGCAAATGGGATTTTGATATCGAATGATATACTTAACATCTACACAATGTAAGGTCACAATACCGGACGGCCTGCACTCTGCATGTTACAACAGCAGGACATAACTCAGGTAGCACCCCCCACGGATATAGCATAATGAATTAATTTCTTTGGGTTCACTGATACTAAAATATTGTAAATTGCCATATCAGCTCGTTTTGTCAACAAAAGTTGTAAATTGGACACGAATCGACCACTTTGTCAATTTCAGCTATTATTTGGGTAAAATAAGATTTTGCTTTTAATTTTACTTTAAATAAATTCATAAAAAAAGACTATGTTATGCAAATTGCAACACACCTATAAGAAGTTAAAAATGCAAATAAATTGACACTTTCGCATGTAAACGTTTTAATAACTTGACAAATTGAGAAGTGGTCGATTCGCGTCCGATATTTTGAGAAGTTGACAAGTTGGCTGTGAACAATACACATAGTACTAGTGTAGGATTGTGGCTCACCCATGCAGAGTGGAGACTCTTCACTTTAGTAGCTCTAGTTAAGATCACGTGGCACCAATTTATTGTATATAATGTAGGTAGTGAATTCCTTATCGTTAAATTAAGGTTTTTGTATACCTGTTTCTATATGTAAATGTTTATTTAAAGATTATATCGAGCGTTGACAGACGAAAATAGTGGCCTATTTGAACATAGACTTAGTTTAGTTTCTGGGAATCATTCCGCGCATTCCCAGCATTCACCCAACGATAGTCAATTAGCTAAACATTGAGATTTATTTGTAGAGTGGAGTTTTAGCATGTTATGCTTAGTTAGTACACTACTCCACCTTATGAATACTTAATATAATTGATATAGTTATACACGAATTACTTGTATCGTTATTAACATTAATTATTGTACTTCATTTCCTTACAAAAATAAAGTAACATTTTAAATTTGTTTATTATTATGGCCTAAAACTTCGTGGGGTATGTAGGTGTTTTTGCAAGACAGTCACAGGGCAATCGTCTACGAAAATAAAACACAATACTCAATTAACAGTGTTTATATTTTGTTTTGAGGTTAATAATTACGTGTGCCATGTGGCGTTTAGGTACCTTTAGGAAAAAGCACTAAAAAGATTCTAAACCATTATTAACATTGTCGGTTAACATGTATTTATGTTACATTTAAACATGACTGTTTTACATAATATATACACGTAATTTAACTCCCCTCGCCTCGGCGCGGGTGGCTTGTGCTCTACATTACATTAATTTACGTCTAGAAATATAAAATTTTAAGTGCAACAATAGAATTACATTGCATATTTCTGAGACTTTTCCTATAAAACTCACTCCTTTGAAACTAATAGACGTTCGTTTATTACATCGAATAACAAAATCGCTAAGTGTTCGTGCAACATCAAAATAAGAGTTTAAAATTTCGCCTAACTCGATACTCAGAAAATATAGTCGTTATGTTAAATTACTAGAATCACAGATTGTAATTTGTTATTACCTGTTGCATCTAAATTATATGAAGACGAATAAATCGTGGATAAACTAACAATTCATCCACTAATCTAATGATTTAATAACGACTTAATTTGCCCGAGTACAAACGCGTAACATATCAAAATGCAACAACATAGACCAGCTCGGCCGTGGACATGGTAACCTGGCCTGGAAGTGTCTTCGAGCAGCATAACTATTCTACAACAATTGTACAGTAACAATTCTATATTCTCATAATTAACATACTTAATATTAAAGCCTGTCGCATATTTACAAAAGTATATGGAATAAATTTAGCTTTATATGTAAATATATCATGACATTAAGTAGTTAGGTACTGACTGACATACAAAATGTGCAGTTAAGTAAACTATTACAAAACGAATGGACATAAATGCTATGACTGCAACTAAATCTGGAAGTATACTAAAATCTTTGGACAAAACAGACATTTTTTTATAATTACTCGATTGTTCAGGCTCTAGCTTCGCCGCTAAAGTCTCCTCTAAGGAAGACGGCTATCGATAAAATTATACTTCATACAAAAATACACATTAAAATTTCATAGTTCATGTCGACATATCGTTGCTATACTATATCTTATATGTTTAACGTAAACTGACTGGCCGCTAATGACGGAATTGATAAATATTTAATAGGAACCTATCAATGCAAAAAATACGATAGAAAAATAAATCATATTATAGGTCAAACAGATTAACTGAAGCCATTTTATTGATGTCACGATTTTGTTGCAAAAAACATGTCATCGCCAATAAACATTTTAATCCGAAGCATTAACACCGGTATTGGGGACGAAATATAAAAAACAAAACGTCACATCGTCCAGCCTATTTGTTATGAATTTTAATATAATATACGCTTCGTTGAAAGCAAATTATATTATTCAACATGTTATTCACATCATTAAAATAGTTTCAGTTAAGTTAACCTATATAAGTAGTGTTTAAACTCTGCGATAACATCGTCACTAGAGGCCAGGGTTACGTCTCTATATGACAATTACGTCTAACTACATACATCGTATCACACGCACTCACTCTCGAATACTATATATAAACAACAATGGAAGAGTCATCAGAAGCCCTGTTATTGGAAAGTTTATGAAAAATATACGTGATCGAGTTTGCGTTTGCATCTGTTTTGTCTTTAAGCCGGTACAGACCGGTGGCGTTTTGTACAGCATGTGTGTATGCAACGTAACGTAGCCAGCAACAATTCTATACAATAATTGCGCAGTTGGTCTGCACCGGCCTCTAGCCGGCCAATGAGAGTTAACGCCAGCTTATTGTGAACTGTTGTTTTGAAAATTTCGTTTGAAATCAACATCAAATAAAATATCTTTTATCTTATCTTTATTTTAGCATCAGCGCCCCTAGCGGCGAAATCGGTGGCCATTTCAGTTCCACTTTCACATTTATGTTGTAAAAGCAATATTCCTTTGGTAAACCAAAAACTCCCTGAGATCACGAGTCAAAAATCAGATTATTTGGATCTGATTTAGTATCGACGCCATTTTGGCATATACCAATATACAATACTCAACAAAGGATTTTATGAGTATTTTTTTTTTTACTACGCGGGCATGCACCCCTCATGATGATAAGTGGTCACCGCAACACATGGTTGCCACCACGAACCGGCAAATTTCGACAAAACAGTGACAAATGCTTTAACACCAGCGGACACAAGGTTGCTATAGCAGTTACTATGACAACAAATGTTTAGTGTCTCGTCGAGTGTCCGCTCGTGTAGACCACTCAGTCCGCTCTGACAGTGACCTTCGTCCTCACAGAGGAGACACCTACCACGGACGACACAAAAACAAAAATACATCGTATAAAAATATTGTGGAAACAAATTCCAATGGACACGAAATGCATAGTATAGTGGAAGATATATTTTTTTATTCGGGAATGCATTTGTGTATCCATGTCCTAACATATATTTATTTACTTTGATATCAAACTTATAAAATTGACTTAACGAATATGTATAAAGTATATTTTATACACGCTAATAGAATTCTCTTATGACTAATAAACATACACACAGATATTAACATTTGGTCAACGCGTGTTTTCATACAAAAATGCTCGCGACGACATTTTTAGAAAATTAAAATATCTATATGTTTCTTATTTGTAAGTATATCACGCTTTATAACTGGACATCTAGTATGAAATTCGTGTGTTGACCAAAATCAATTTATCCGAATTTAGAAAGTTAGTATTTGTGGCACTAAACTGACCTCGCCTCGACCGTGCACCACTAATTATGACGTAATTTTAAAGTGTAAAAGTATTATTAGCGTGCGTACGACTAAACTGATACAAAGCGCGAGTCACTGGGGACAGTGCTGCCCCTTTAGCGGACTGTAAACGTCGTAATTGCAATTTCAAACAGTGCGGGAATATCCTCGATTTGGATACCTCATTCTAGTTTGCAAAATATAACATGGCGTCCGAAATCCATGATGAAATAGCTCCTTTGAGTTTCGCCGCTGTCAACATTTTCATATAGCGTTTAAAAGTTATACAATTCGCTACGGGGGCAAGTCATAGCCGCTACGCCGCGCCTAACACGCTCGCCTAACATCCCACACATCCTCGTCCGCTCCCTTTGCGGGGCAGACAGAGCACACGGCTACTTAACAATAATAATGACTTGTACTATACATACGTGTAACATACCGCACCGGTGTGCACCGATGCCCTCAGCGCATCTAAATTCCTACGTTGTACTATCAATCGTCGTTTACAAATCTTAGATTTTTCACAATCGCCCTTTTTGGCAAACATAATATTACTATTATGTCTTAGTAAGATATTATTGGGCATTCAAAAACAGAATTTTATACTAATGCCAATACTTATTTCAAAATTCCCAATAATTTCATACATAGTATAATTTAAGCTTGTATCCAAAATATGTGACCCGCACCAGAGTATTCTGACTGCATCCGGTCAATACAATTCGATCATAATCATGAAAATCCATTAGAAATAGCATCTTCTCCGCAACTTATAACGCCGCCCTTCTGTATATGACTATGCTATGTAATATTACACTGTTAACACATTGATGTAACCGTATCGTACTTCAGGAACGAGTTACAAACACAACCACACATTAACTTAATGTGTGTGTGTGAAAATGAAAGAATATCTTTAATTTTCACAATAATAAATAATAATAAATAATAAATAATAAATATATTAGGACAAATCACACAAATTGAGCTAGCCCCAAAGTAAGTTCTAGACTTGTGTTACGGGATACTAACTCAACGATACTATATTTTATAATAAATACATATATAGATAAACATCCAAGACCCGGGCCAATCAGAAAAAGATCATTTTCCATCATGACCCGACCGGGGATCGAACCCGGGACCTCTCGGTTCAGTGGCAAGAATCTTACCACTGCGCCACCGTGGTCGTCTGATCACACACACAGTAGATACATAATTTTGTGTGTTTTTTTTTATATATGGCATTTATACAAAAATATAACAATTACAAATATGGTTACATCCATAAGTTAACAGTGTTTTTCTCAAATTATATTGAGGGTTTTTTTCATGCTTGTATGGTGCAAGATGTCGTCGACTATTGAAATGAAACGGAGTCAATTGACAGATTGAAACGACTATAAATAATTCAGTTTTCGCTAGATTTTTTATTGGCGGAATAGATACAGTATTTGATGTCTTTTCAATCTGTCAATTGAACTCGGATTTAGGTTCAGATATTGCGAGCGAGACGAATTACCATTTAAAGGTCATATATACGACACCGCTCTTACTTGGCACATATAGTTCAGTGAAAAGATAGTTTCGGGCGTTCTCTGTGGACATACTTCACATGGATAACAACGAGCGGACTGTAAATTTATTAAAGAGTAATAAAATGAAAAAATATCATCAGACAACCCTCTAAAGCTCACATTTCAATGAACATAATTTTCCCAGTTAGGAGCGGTGTCTGACCTGTCTGTTGTATGACCTTAAATAGTTCCTTATAGATGGTTCCTACTCGGCCACGCCGTTAGCTCGCAATATCTGAAGTAATGATTGTGGATGTGGACAATGTCGCGCCGGAGGCAGCAGCAGACGGGGCACCTAGGAGGGCGGCGGCGGCGGCGTGAAGAACTGTCATTGTGGCGTGTCGCGGCGCGCCGACCAGCGGTCGAACTCTATGCCCGAGTCTGGGGACACGCCCACCGCGACCGCCGCGCACCCGCACCCGCCCGCCGCTGCCCCGCCCGCCGCCGCCGCGCCCGCCGCCTGCTCACGGACGCCCAGTTCCTCCAACACCTGGAGACCAAATGTTTTATAAGAAATCCGTTGATTTTGATTAAACAGAGTCAATAAAGAAGTAAGAAATAGTGGTTGAGAAAATTATACTTAGGCGCGACTTTGTAAAGCGTTGTTCACTTTGCTGAACGTGACTCGTATTGGTATATCAGTCGTGATAGAATCAAGAGTTATACGAAAAAAATAAAGCTTTATGAAGTCTTCACCGAATTACTACAACGTTAAGAGCAAGAGGAAATTAAAAAAACGATCTTAAGAGGAAAGAGATTTGAAACTCAGATCGTCACTCCATTGAAGTTTGGGTGTTCTCCAACAGCGCTGTTGCTATATCGTGGAAGGTGATTTCATGAAAAGCAGCTATAAATAGTTTTAATCTTCAAAAATGAATGAAAAAAAAAATATTTGTATATTGCGTCCCGAAAAATACATATTTACATTAGAAATGTGGGAGTCATTATTTTACACTTAATATTTCTTTTCGTTGTATAACTATGGAAAATAGGTTTCCGTAGTCCGGTCGACTGAACATTATCTGAGTTGACGAACAGAAACAGATGGAAAGCTGCTATCGGAGAAAACCAAAACTTGACCGGTACACCGAAACAAAAGGAAAAACAAGGAGGACGTATGTGTGATAGATACAATGCAGACCTTACTCAGGCTGGCGCTGCGCTCGTGCAGGCCGAGGTCGCGCTCGAAGCCGTGCAGCTGCCGCAGGAAGTGGAAGTTGGGCGCGATGTCGGCCTTGCGGCTGCGCACCAGCTCGAAGGCGTCGCGCAGACTGAGGCGGTGGCGCTGCATGAGGTACGCCAGCGTCACCGTCACCGACCGCGACACGCCCGCCACGCAGTGCACCAGCACGCCGCAGCGCGCCGACATCGCCTCCTCTGCGGCAACGTAACACTCACTCTCCACTCACGCTCCAATGTGCTCATTACATATACTCTTTGTCCATCTTTCCATTTAATGTAGATACATGGGATCATTGGAATGATATAGTCTAAACTTCAACGCGAACAACATTTTACAATACTTGATCTTGAAAAAGATTATTACCAAATACATCTGCATCTTGAGAAACAGAAAAAAGTAATATTTCAAACAATCGCGGTCGCTGGGAATTCTATAGAAATCAATATGGTGTGAAAAATGATTCTATATCATGTATTTCAAAATACAATTGGTTTTGACGATATAATCTTACAGGTAAAATTATACCTTGATGATCAAATTTTTAAACTTCAAAGTGATATGTATCATAATAATTTCAGGCAGGATACAACAGTAACTCTGGACGACACGTATTGATGAACGTACAACTAACTGATAGATAAATAATTTAAATGATGCTAACCTATAAACCGTATGGCCTGTGGGAAGTGTACCGCGAGGTTTTGGCTCCAGTGGTCCGCGATGGGTATCTTCAGGTAGTTGATACCGCAACCCTCCGCTTCGAACGTGTTAGGCAGGTCCGGTGTCACGTTTAGCACGTACTGGAAACAAATATAACACATTTTCTAGCTTTGAACATAATTGCATAACACTATCATTCAGTAAGATACATAATAACCAGAAAAGGTCTAACAATGTTACCCTGCGGAACACCGTAAAACACAGCTGCTTTTTCATTAATGATGTTGTAAATTTTTGTGGTTTAATTTACCCTGCCCGTAACTTAAGTCTTAACATAAAACTATTTACCTCTGATTACGAAAGCATCTAATTTATCGATTACAATTGGCAGAGTGACAGTGTCAAAACGCCTTGGATTGTATTGCTCACCGAATGACAATTACTCACTTTTTCCATAATAGGAAAAAGTGAGTAATTGTTTTATAGGAGGTGGATCCTTTTTGGGTCCAGATCTAGCGAAGTAACTATTGCTCACCTTTATATTGTGTCTGGCCAGAGCGTCACAGTCCTCGCTATTGGTAGAGTTGCCGAGGTACAGGTTGGGCAGGATCTCGATGGGGAACTCCTGCTGGTGGGTGTGCGTCTCCTCGCATTCTGAAGACGAGCCTGAGGACAACGCGTCGTCGCAGCCAGACCCCGAGATGCGGAGGGAACTGGAAGTACAAACAGATACTTTACTATGTGATATTTATGTAATTCGTTTTTAAGATGGAACAAGAATCTGCGATACAAATAGAACGTAACAAAATGTCTAATCATTATTGCAACCACATGTTATTTTTACTACTCATAAATATGACGATTCCAAATTTTGTCTTTTGCTTTTAACATTTTCAATTCAATTTAGGTTACGCGGTCGTAGTGTAAACCATTAAATGTCACAGATTATACAGTAAATTCAATAAACGACGCCGATGATTATAATTACAATAATTAGCATAAAGTGAGAGAATTTAAAGAAAAAAGCGTGATTCATTAACCATCAAACACAGCGTACAAAGTTTTGTGGGAGTATAAAATTCACCCAAAAACATGAAGCATAATTACGAAAGCTCAAACTTTGTGTGCCTACGCGTTTGTAAAATATAATCAAAGTAGTTCCATTGAGGAAACCTAATGAACAAGATAATCCAATATGGAAAGCTGTCCAATCCATTAGCGGCTAATGAGTTTAGTGTCACGCGACACAGCTGTGTTTGCGGAATTGCGCTGTATTATCGAGAGGATTTTATGGTCAATCGACTGGTACACTCTGATAAAGGCGAAAATTATTAATCGGCAAGGTAACAAGGGAGTATAATGGTTCGTTTAAGGGCTTCCATTTTGGTAGTCTTTAGAATTTTACAAGGTTTATTTAGCTGCCGATTAATCAAAAGCATTCTTCTAAAGTTATGCCATCTGAGTCGCTCAAAACAGAGCCAAGTCATCAGGAGATTTTAAAAGTTAATTACCTAAAATGCATTTCAGCCGTATCGGTTACGGCTTACTTAAAACGAGATAAAAATCTCAACATTTACTAACAGACTACCTCGTAATACTCGATAAAATAATGGTGGCGTAGCTTTTCGCTAATCTGCGGCGGCCCGGGCCGGATCGATTGCGAGCCTCAATGGGGAGAGGGAGGAGGGTGGCTGCTAGAGAGGGGGGCGCCATTCAACTGCCCCCGCGCTCAATGGCCGCCCACACAGCTCGCCTTACTCTACCCCCCACCGCCCCCCGTCGCCAAATTCGCCCTCTCAATCGTCTCGCCGCCATTCAGTTGACTGTTTTGAAAGCAATCAAATTTGGTTTACGCCAGAAATGTTGATAAGTGACGCCCACGCGATATAAGACGGTCGTACTTGGATGTTTCATAAAATATTTCGGGGTATTTGGGAGAACAACATTATATTTTCTTTGAGAAAATAAAAGGCTTCGTGAATTAAACGCCTGCGAAAACTTGTAAGCAAAAGCGTTAGCTTGCGTAACGTTTTATTTCACTCATGCTAAGTAAAATAAACATTTGGTTACCCAGTTAGTATATAAAGTTTAGGTATGAATAGTACATATTGTATTTATTAGTAATAGTATAGATTTCGAAGAAAACTCAAACCAAAAAGTTTCAAGAAGTTTTACATTGAAAAATCTGAAAACAAGTAAAAAACCCATACATAAATTATAACAGTGTTTGTATAGAGAGTATTGTCGTAATGCATTGTTCAAAAGGTTACCCAAATTACTGCGTATTTAACATTATTTTAGACGTAATCAAATATTTTAATTAATCAAAAGCTTTAGCTTTAATATTTTCTCTTGTATATGTCCGCAAAGTGCACTGTTATTATGTAAAATAATACCACTGTTTTTTTTGTCTTAGCCACTTCGACAATGTCACTGTGGAAACTGGAAACTCTCGAGAATACTGAGATTCCATCTACGTGACACAGCCACAACAGTGACAAGTCAGATAAATAATTACCGGTAGAAAATTAGCGACTATTAGTCCACAAAGGTAAATTAGAATTGGCTCCCAGTCTGCGGTCGTCTGAGCGATTATTTATCGTGGACAGGCCGTGGGCAGGGCCTCTGTGCAATGTGGTCTAAGCGTAGATTTTTATGCAAGAATAGATTGATTGGTCATCATCATCTCGTAATGGGAAGCACTTTGCGACCTATTACCCTGTGATCTGCATCGCAAATTCGTACCATCGACTTAATTTATAGTATGAATGAGATTCATTTCAGTTTCCTAAATTGAACTGAGTCGCATTTGAATGGTTCCGTAAAAGTTGATGGTAGGCCTGCAGATATCACTCGTATTACCTTAAAAGGTGGGCATCAACGCAAAAGTTAATAAATCAAGAGAAGCTGGGGTCGCCAGCTTGCTGCGACAGATGCGGCATGACGACGCGAATTCATGAACACGTCGTTTGTATGAGTGCTTTTATTTACCGCAGAGAAAAACCAGGAATGTTTTCCGAATCCGCCAAGTTCGGTTGGAAGTGGTCAGTCCGTGATAGTGAAGCGGAGCCGGCAAAACAAATCATAACACTCGCTATATAAATAAATCGGGACGGTAGTTGAAAACCAGATTTCAATGATGTTCAACCAGTCTAGCATTAAAAATTTAAGAGTCATTGGCATATGCAGAGTGGGCTGTAGCCACTGTAGCACTATAGTATGTACTATGGGCTCGGCTAAGCATAGTATATATGTAGTGAGTAGGCGTGCGTGGGCGAGCTTCCGACGTCCATTCAGTGAGGCGCCCACGCGCACAGCCATTCCAAATGATCTGATAATGGTACGATACGAACACAGAAATCGGAATTATAAATGAAATAGAAACACTGTTTTTGAAAATAATAATGAGATGAGAAAATTCTGGAATCGAGCGGGAATTGAACCCGCGCCCGTGTCTATCCGGGACAGTGCTCTTGACCACAGAGCTATGAACGAAACCATGCCAGTTCGGCTGAATTAATTAATCTCATTTACGTCTTACGCCGGCTTACAGTATTTTCATTAGAAAGTAGTAGTACTCTTAACTAATCGACATATCCTGATATCGAATAATCGACATATACAAGTAAGAATTAATATTTTTTGAAAATTATTATTTTCCAAAATTTTAAAATCCATTAAAGCATGTGTTTTGTGAGCAAAAAAGCACACAATGTTAATGTGCATGGTACGTGTGTTCTCAAATTGTACCACTCAATAACCTAATAACCTCTCATGGGTTTCGTCTCGTAGGCAACTAAGGGATATAAATACTTGTCAGCCTATAGGGCTTATAGGCAACAACATAATTATCAAAGAGGGTTGAAGTTACGCAATCGTGTACTATATAGATCGATAAGTGAACGAATCTGAGGATGGGCGAACATTTAAGCCAAGGCATCGTATGAAGAGGCTGTAAAAAGGAAGCACAATCTTCAAATTTTCAAGGTTAATTTGTTGGAAATTGTACCACGCGTTACGCATTCGGTCAACACAACACTAGCCTTGACTATGAGGCTTTCAAGGTCATGCCTTTGACACTTCTATTGCTTTATTATTTCGATTTATGTGATACACCAGTTCACTCCGATTTACCCACTGGTGGGTGAGACTTCATTACGCGGCTAACAGATTGATCGCAACGAATTGATCTCAATATAAAATACTTTTAATAGGAAAATTTATAACAGACTTTCGAAAAACGCGCCCCGGGGCTTTGCTCCCGTGGGAATTTCGGGATGTGTTATTTCAGGTTATCTTCTAGCCTTGTACCTACCAAATTTCATAACAATCCGTCCAGTAGATCTTGCGTGAAAGAGTAACAAAAAAACACACATCCAAACTTTTGCACATGTATTATTAACAGGATAAGATAAGACTGACGGTTATGAATCGATTTCGTTTCATCCGATGATTATTTTTGTTTTAATCTGTCTCAAGGTATTTTTGGTACCCGAACCGCATATACATAGTGATTACAATAATCAAAAAACCTTTACAACGTTTTTGCTCACAATATTTTCGCAGGCGTCACGAATGGAGGCTGTTGTTTTAAAGAAACGAAGTTTATCATGTTACCATCACATTGGTGTCAGAATCTGATGCCTTATAGTGATAAATGTCGGGAGCAACGGGTTCGTTATGTGTCTTGAAAATTATTAAAACCTTATATTTACTTTTAAATACATGAAAAACATTCGACATACCTCAATTCTGGTCCGAGTGAAAGAAAATAGAATATGCTAGTGCGCTCGCTGATTACCCTCCTAGTAAAAGTCAATCAAGGGATAGGGCTATGCCTTTCTCGGCCGTATCTACCCCGTAGATACTGTCCTAGATAGAAAACGATTTCTTACGACTTTACTTCTACAGAACCAGCATATTTAGCATTATTACAGACGGAGGCAAATAAATCTAGGCCTAATTTGCTACCACAGACAGGGGGATCACGCGTTTATGCTGTCTGAAACTTACAAAGAAATTTCACATCTGTTTAAAAACGCCCTTTCAAGTATTTCAAATGGCTGGCACTGGACATGACTGGTGCAACCTACGCAAACTCATTGCAATTTCGTTTCTATTATCACCGTCGCACAGTCCTAATTGCTTTATTCCTATTCTGAGTCTGAGACGAAAAAAAGCAACTTCATATGTCCAGCTGGACAATTGCTCATCTACCTTCGTAAGCAAGGATTTCTTTGCAATCCCTAAAAGGAGATTCCGCATATGACGTATATATATACATGTATAAACGAGTACACTGTTATTTTATAATTTGTCTCGTAAACTGGAGAAATTTTTCGATAGTTTATAATCTACTAGCTGCGCCACGGGGCTTCGCTCCCGTGGGAAGTTCGGGATAAAGAATACCCTATGTGTTATTCCAGATTATTTTCTACCCGTGTACCAAATTTCATAACAATCGGTCCAGTAGATATTGCGTGAAGAGGCAACAAACAAACTTTCGCATTTATAATATTAGTTGGGATTGGGATTCGTGAGAAACCCGTCAAATTGTAAAATTCATTGTCTGTCCATAGACCTAGCGTGTCAATCAGGTTGCTATTCAATTGACTGATATACGAAAAAAATGTCAAATGCGTGTTCTCTCCTTATGGCATTAAAAAGCGTATGTGCGCGCGTCCCTCGCGGTCATTGGCAGCGGGAGGGCCGGGCCGCATTCCTGTGCGCGCGCGCACGCCCACACTGCGCCTGCGCGTAAGCCAGGTTCACATCTGCCAGCGGAAAGACAGATTGTGATGCGCTGATTATATGTTGCATTTGGTATTATCAAGTATTTGTCTGAATTTTCCACAGAAGCGAAGCCGTAGAGTGGAGCTAGTCGAACGGTCTTTAAATAAATAGTTTATATGGTGCAATATTGACTAACAGCGGCATTCGATCTTAGCCTCTGGCTATATTTTGCAATATCCGGACGACATGAGTGTTATTTTCTCTACAAACATACAATTAGTACGCAACTGCGAAGCTATAAACGGTTTTTTTTAATAAATTAAAGTACCTATGTAATAAAATAAAAAAGTTGTAACACACTCACATCCAAACCTTTGGCATCCTTTTCTTGTCTATACTTCTATACTATTATTATAAAGAGGTAAGCGTTTGTGAGTTTGTATGTTTGAGGCGGGTAATCTCCGAAACTACTGAACCGATTTCAAAAATTTTTCACCATAGAATGGTACATTAACCAAGATTGCTTTATGCTATATTTTATCTCAAAATTCCCACGGGAGCGAAGCTCCGGGCAACATCTCTCCCTGTCGCGTCTGTCGGTTTGTATGAACGCGATAAACTCACCAAAACTACCAAAGAGATTTTTGTACGGTTTTCACCATCAATAGCTAGTGTGATGCGGAAGGTATAGATGTGTAATTAATTATGGATTTACCCGAGCGGATCCGGTACGAATACATTACATTACCTACTAATTACATTAGTAACATGTGCCATGTTATTTTCAAATAAAAATAACATGGTATTATCTATCCCATCTTATCCGACGACCTCGGTGGCGTAGTGGTAAAGTGCTTGCCTCTGAACCGAGAGGTCCCGGGTTCGATCCCCGGTCGGGTCATGATGGAAAATGATCTTTTTCTGATTGGCCCGGGTCTTGGAAGTTTATCTATATATGTATTTGTTATAAAATATAGTATCGTTGAGTTAGTATCCCATAACACAAGTCTCTAACTTACTTTGGGGCTAGCTCAATCTGTGTGATTTGTCCTAATATATTTATTATTTATTTATTTATTATCCACCAGAACCATAGACAAACCTGATTCACACAAAGTTCAGTGAATGAGACAGTGACGATATAATATAAACATTCGTTAAATGACACGCCAGTGAATGGCCCTCCAACTAATGACTTCAATGAACGAGCACAAAAAATGTGAACCCTGTATGAATGAGTGATTTTACTGACAAAATAAATTGAAGCATTGCCAGGGAGAGACGTCATCACAACTTTAGTTTTAGTTCTAACCAGATATCTAAAAATTATATAGGTTTACATTGCAGTTTTTCAGTGTGGATGTACGTTGCCAAATAGAAGTTTGCAAATATAGGCAGACTTTGATGAAATTGGGAATAGATAAAGTAGTCTACCGCTGCTGGAGCTGCGGGCAGCAACTAGTAACAAACATAGAAGTATGTTGATTGTTCCGAAACATTAAGTCAAAGATTACTTCTCATAAGTAAGAACTATCTCCATGTCACTGACAATACTTTCCAATCAAAAGAAACCGTACTCCGAACGGTTCATCCTTTGAGGAGATACGATGCGACAGAGATACAAACAGATATAAGGACCTCTTTTTGTGTTCGGAGTTAAAACAACCCAGTCCACGGATCGAAAAGTGTAACGGATGCAAAGCATTCCATCAAGTAACATTAATTTCCAGCAGTTTCCTATTACGATGTGGAATGTGGATGATCAATGTATTATCGGATATTCGAAAAAGGATGTGGTAATGATGCCAGTTTTAATGCGAATATTTTTACGCTTTTTGCTGAGAATGATAAACTAAGATTTGATACAAGAATCATTATAATCACCTAACACTTTTCGGACAAAAGTCTCTTGTTTTGCGACACTTTACGGGCGTTACGGAATGAGTGACCAAAATTTGTTAAAGTTTATGACATGCTTAGCTCCTCCGCGCTTCGAAAGGCAGTTAATGATCCTGGCTGTATTTCTAGTGAATAAAGGGTTTTAGTGACTAGAAATACAGCCAGGATCAACAACTGCAACTGTATTGGTGGGTACCAATACACAATTGGCTAGCGTGGTGGGTAGCTCACCCTCCTTATCCATAAGAAAAACCAGTGCCCCTTAAGAAAAACCTTCGGAACATTAAAAGGGCTATGAAGATCAGTCATAATTGAGCTTAGATATTTTCTGCCTCGTGTTCGCTAGGCAGTTCGACATTGTCCATCGGTGTGTGCACCATGCTTCATACCGGATGCCGCGGCCGGTTCCTCGCATACGTAATTCCATCGGCCTCGGGCTCCATCGGTATTGAACTCGTTCATTAATAAAGCCGGGCGACGCTTCCGTTCGCCCATCTGCCGGCCATCGATGACTGGACTCACTTCATCATCACTAATTAAAGATTTGTATCCGCACTGGACATTTTTCACTGGACACAGTCATTCTATATAAGTTAATCTGGACATTATAGGGTAATGGATTTTGACGCTCTGCACTGCACTGTTTGGGATAGTTGACTTTCTCAGTCAAGACGACGGCGAAGTGGTTAAAACGCCTATTTTTCCAAGTTCGAAGGCTACTCGTGTTAGAAAAGTATGTACGCCGTTCACATCAGCCGTAAAGCGTTGGAGCCCAGGTACCGCTCTCCTACATTTCCGTCTCCACTTCGCACGGTCTTCCTTAGCCTTTGTAGTCAGACCATTTCTAAGTTCGATTTCAATAAGTAGGTAAATATGGAAGAACGAAGGCTGTAGGGTCCAGCCTTCCAAATATAAACCCTTATTCACATTGGCTGTGCATACCAAGTGTGTCGAGGTCGCAAGCCACTCGCGCCTACACCTGTGAGCAGTGAAACGGAGCTCTATTTTCAGAGTGTCACGGTCGAGTGTCGCTCGACTCGCCAGCAGGTTACCTCTTCGCATTAATTAAGAACTACAATAATAAAGCCTCGATACATTGATGTTATTTTGCAGACTACATGCAGAGTTACTCTGCCTAGGGTGAAGAAGAAGCGGCGCAATATATATATAAAGCCGGTTTTACTGTGAACGTTTGATAAATTGAACAAATTATGAGATAACGAAGATTTCTATAATGTAACCATGTGCCACAATCTTCAATCAGTCTCGAGTTATGATTAATATAAGAAAAAGAAAACATGTTATCAACGTTCTAACTAATTATTTTGGTATTTCAATTCCAAAGGTTTTACAGCGAAATATGGAACAATCTCTGTTTCAGAATGCTTTTAGCTGGGAACACGCGAAACACTGGGTTAGCGCTGGTTATGTTTATGATTTAGTGTTTTTAGATTTCGATTTAAAACTTATTGTAAGTTTGCTGACTAACACGTTATTTTCCATATAAGTTAACATGGAATGGAAATACCAAAAGAATAATATAGGCATCTATCGACTGTAAATTAGACTGCATGTTAGGTTACCATGATTTTTATGCCGCGGTAATAGAGCGAAAAATTGAATTAATTTGGATAGGTTGATGTGCTGGCGGCTGTACATAAATGTGACAATAACATCGTTGATGATACCTATGATTCATACATTATTAGGTAAACATATTATACTTAACTAATTTGTATTTATAAACACAACTCAGTCGTTTGAAGGGAATTCAGAATATGTGCAAAAAATATTAATTTAATGAAGTAATTAACAAAAATAAACTATTTATTTGAAGCTAGCTGTACCCAGGCTCCGCTCTGGGAACTAAGGCAAGAGTATCAGAGTAGCATTAAAAAAAGCTAAAGATGACTAACGAAATACATAATACAATACAGTCTTTAAAACAATCAAATATTATTACATAATTTATTCTTTATTTACAGCAATTTTAAATACGTTTGTACACCATTACATCTCATGATGTCATTCATTGATCTGCCACTCAGATATGAGTCGGACAAACATCAATGACGATTGTTTTTTTTTTCTAAACAGATAAAAAATCGCGTAGTTCCGGCTGCCGAGCGGACGAAGTTCGTCCGTGACCGAGGTCATTCGGAAAAATTCGTCAATGAGCTCACGCGCAGGCATAGAGGAAAAATACGTAGAGACTAAGCTATATTTAAATACATCATGACTACCTTAGCTACGTACCACACTCTACCTATGAAATAAACATACATCCGATTGTAGGAAGAAGACCTTTTATCCAGAAATGGGACGTAAAAAGCTGATAATATATCATAATCCGATCGACAGTTCCGTATATCGAACTATTTTCGGAACCAGATAAAGTGACACGTGCGGATAAATTGGGAAATGAGTCACATGTCGCCACAGGGGAAATGCATAAATTTTTAACACGAGTACATCGTGCTACGGTAAGTAGTGATAAAAACAGGAACGTGGATATTTGCGTCCTTGATATAACACGTGCGGATAAATTCGTGAATGAGCTCTCACACGTCACCACAGATGATAAATGCAGAGTCTAAACCGCGCTACCATAACATTTGCATTGGGAGTTTGTAACGTAGATTAAGCAGATAAAAGTAAAGTCAAGCTTACGAAAAATGTAAACGCAGCAACAATTTTATATCGGTATGTTTATAACATGGTACATGATAAAAAATAAATAAGATAATTTAAATTATTATTTATCTCAATATTCATAAATACTTCATTGAAAAAATTGCGAACACTAGCACGTCAATACCTGATCTTGTGAGATGATATAGCCTCGTGCATCATTTATCTTTCTTTAACCTTTGAATCACAATATCAAGGTTTATCTCTGCCAGAATAACAAGCCCAAAAAAATTATTCCACAAATACAATTCTCGATTAGGGCCTAGCCCTCACAAGATTTTTACGAATTCCAGCCTAACAATTGTAAATGTTGGAATAGTAACGTCAGAGCAATGACGTCACTTGAGATAACCCTCGCTGACACCCCGACGTCGAGCACAAGCCAGACCTCAGTTGCATCATGCCGGGTGATATCATGGGAGCTGCATCCGCGTTGGGAGACAAAGAGGACAACGATAAGGTTGTTAAGTGATAGCGAATGCAGTTTAATCCTGACAACAACTTTATTGCTGTCAAAACTAATCAGATGTGCATTTTTTTAATAACTAAGATCTCAGAATGTCAAATAAAATATCATTCCCACGATATTACTATTCATGTAGTCGATAAATCATTAAGTGATTCAAACACTTATGAGGTAATAATTTCTGCAGCTGTTACAAAGGGCTAGTCTCTTTATAAGTACAAATATATTATGTCGACTTATTAGTATAAACAGTTCAAGCATTCTCTAAGAAATAAGTAAAGACGCCGCAATCGGATTTAAAATATAAACACCATTAAATAATTAGTGCGAGAATAAACTAATTTGAACTGAAATCACATTTTCATGTAAATAATCCACTCAATGTTTTAATCTGAAATCTGCATTTCGAGAGAATGAGGAGAGATAGCAATATCAGCCTAGTTTACCCGCTCGATAAACGTAAATACATATATTACATATTTTTAATTTTAATGTTTTGCCACAATACAAAACGAATGCTGTTTTCGTACTGAATACGTGAACGTACGTTTTCATTCTTGCCAAACCTTACGGCGAATAATCGTACATTGCCTAAGCAATTCACGTATTCTCTTCGAAAATAGCATAAATTTATTTACAAAACGATCAGTCTTTACGTCTAGTGGGTCGAGTTCGCTTGCATGACGTTGGTTGACGTCATTGGCTACGAGTGATCCTCAAGTCGCGTGACGAGTCGCGAAAGGCTAAATATAAGAGAGATAAACATCTTTGACCTTACGAATAACAATGTATTTTCCTTTTTAATGATATTTATACAATAAACTCGTTAGGAAATTCTTCCAAAAATAAAATTTAATATTTCAGATTACACCGTTTCCAATTAACGCTTGCTACTATAAATAATTTTCTATTTTAGTGAATGTAAAAAAATTGTTGCCGGGTAATGTTTGTACACACAATTTTTCACCTACTGCATTGTACCTCTATGAATCCTCCAAAGGTCAGAAGTTGTACGAACCCCAGGTAAATAATTTATTAATACTCACATACATAAAGAACTTTATATAGACGGTTGCTACTAAGAAAAACTGAACTAAGCTAAATTTCTAGTGAATTTATGAGAAATGTCAGATTCAGAGGAAATTGTAATGCGAATTTAATGAGGGTTCGAAGGGTCTGCGACTCACAAGCGTATCGCCAGAGCCTTCAGCTAGAAAATATTCTGCTAAATATTTTTAGCAGACTATAAAAGGTAAATTTTACCTGGTATTTTTTTATACCCCAACATAATTGAAACTTTCGCAAATTCTTCATTATCACAGGGGTAATGATACAACGGACAGATATTTGCTATTCTAGGTTTCGACGCTAAGAAAAAAGATGTTCAGATGAGACAGAGATCGTTATATATCATGCTATGCCTTTGACTGTACTAATGTTATGTCTATGACATTTAAAAGAGATAAAAACATAGTACATTTGCCAAATATATATGAAATATTAACCGGTGCTTTATGAGATTTCCAAGAAAATGTCAAATCCGTGGGCCGGTGGGCTGTGGTTTGCGTGTAAACACAACAATGCTAATGTCAAGCCTCCAAAGAAATCCTTTGACATATTCCAAGTACGGTGTGAGTGGGTGACTGACATCAGCGGGCCAAAACACGGAGCAGTGGGTGAGCAAGGTCAGAACAAGATATATTTTATTTAAGTAAATATTATTCCTTTTTACAACTTTGATATTGTTGTATTGTATGGCTCTACCATATTTAAACGTGAAAAAGCATATTTATTTTATAAAAGATTGCAAAAACTATGTAGTGACTCACTAGGCTATCAAGATAATGTGAAGATCTTTTCTTAGAAATTAAAGATATATGTTTAATTATATTTATTTTCAACGCGCACTTTAATCATTTTCGCCAAGATTGGTTCCTGGTTCCACCATGTGTTTGAAACGAAATATTTATAATACAGGAACTGCATGTCATTTTTGTTTTACAAAGCATATTTGTACAAAAAACTCGCGGAAGAAGCCGATTACATAATAGCAGCAGCTGATCGCGACCACGTTTTATCAGTTGCAAATCAAAACACGAACATTTGGCGGTCAATTAATAACGCCCACACGGTTACGCTGCTCCCGTTTAAGGATGGGATTCACTGTAAAAATAGACGTTATTCATTGATTTCATCGTACGTAATAAGGTAATGTTGAAACGTGTACGTTAATGTAAGATTTCGGTTGAAATATTAAAATAGAAGCTTCATTCGGCGTTTATTCATCTAAATGATTATGATATTAGAACAAAATAATTTTGGGAAGCGAGAATTCTTGTTCTTAATTGAGAAATTACTATACGTAACTGTCTTATGAGTAAGGCGTGAAGAGAACAGTCACATCATTATTTTAGTGATATTGTGATGAGCTATTACATTAATTGAAAATTAAATGTTTCTTGTATGATAAGTAAATATGACAAGGTACGTTTGCCTGGATAAAAGTACGTTTTCTTGGATAAAAGTAAGTTTCCTTAAGGTAATTTTAAATGGCGGTGCGTTGATCAAAGATAAGCAGAAAATGCCAAAAAGTTCTATTTGTTATGATTCATTACATAATATTATTTAATTATATGTTATTTCTTACTAGCAAGGATAAAAATGTTGGACCAAATTTTTGTGTGCGTAATTTTATTTTCGAAATCTCCTTAGTAGCTTGGACTCTGTGATTAAGATCATCTGCGATCGACATTAAAAAATACAGATAATCTTACGACGGTTATCCCCCTTTACAACAAGAAAATTCAACATGCCTACTTTTCCACCCATTTCTTGTGTACCTAGGTATAATTAATTAAAAATAAACCTTCAAAGTAGGTGATGTGTGGTCAGGCCAAGCGGCGCGGGCGCGGGGGAAGGAGGTGGGCGTCATTACATTTTACACCATAAATTTGAATGCTGCTATTTATAAGTGAGTACCTATAAGTTATCGTGAAAGGGAGCCAGACGTACAGTCCCCAACAAAAGCTACCTACCATCAAATGCAAATTCGCCTTTATAGCAGTGGCATAGGATCCATGGCAGTTCCGTGTTCTGCCGACTGTACTACACGTGGGCGGTAGGAAGCTCGGCCCAATTAGGTGGGCAAAAATTCGTATTATAGCTATTAATATTACATCGTAATATCGTGCGCTATTTATAACTGGCATTTTGAGATCGGCAACTAAATTATAAATACAAAAGAATAAAAAGGGCTTGGGAGAGTTACTAACTTGTATAATGCCGTAGGCGGAAATCTTTTCAACGTTTACGTAAACTGAGGAGGTGAAAATATACGATAACAAGATTTGCTTACATGTATTATGTGTAGGCGGAGTCATTTTTGATGTAAAAATAAACTTGAGCAACGAAGTATAAAGAAAACCTTCAAAGTTTGCATCGAATATTTTTATATTGATCTACTTTTTATCAACTTCTAATCTAAGAGGAAAAGATGACTTTTTATTGAAGATATAATTCTGATAACGAGCGAAAATGGAATCGTTTCACTCGCAAAGCAATCGATTCTCAAAACACCGATCACAACATTTTGTTAAGTAGCTGTCATGTAGAAAAAAAAACGAATTAGAACAATGCCTTTCGCCCATTAGCAAATCCGTTCGAAGCTTGAATAGTTTCGTTCATAATTCATTCATACGTAGCGGCCAGTAATATTTCATTAACATTTTGTTTTGCGCAGCTCACCGGCGCGAATAGTGAGCGGTGGGGCCGCGCATGCGCAATAGCCGCCAGCCGCATGAATGGAGCTCCATTCAGACGTACAAGTTAACTTGCTCGAAGTCGAATGCAATCGACAAGTCAAGGCGACAGCAAGGTCAGAGTTTTTTTAATAATATCAAAAAAAAATAAACGAGTAATTTGTTGAAATAAATGTATGAATTTCCTTTTCAGCCAGCTACTCATGGGAATTTGTAACTTTGTGAACTTCTGACTGTCAGTAGTATATCTGGTCTGCTTACGGTGACATAGGTCTACCTTTGCCAATTCAACAAACAACGTCAGCTTTGTGAGAAACGAATTTAACACACTGCGAAAAAATTGGGTTCTTAAACAATAGTCTTATTTCAGTTTTGGCAGAATCGATTTAATCTATCCTGCAATATGTCACATAAAAGCAGCGTCTATTACGTAGACGCCTAGTAAAAATCTAAGTCTGTGTATAAAACTAAATGAACGACAGCTTCAGACCTAAAATATATATTGTCGATTGGTTACTAATCGTGCCCCATTCGATATGCAACGCCGACAATTATAGCGACCGAGTTTGTAGATACAGTCAACATCACATCCCAGCCCAAATAGTGCAAATTCACCGCTATTACCCCCACATAGTCCGATGGTGAGCAATTAGAGATGCAGTTCACTGTACCAGTACCAGTCACGGTGCTCACGAATCCTTGTAATGAATGAGTTTAATAACCACTTTTTATTTCTACTGCAATGCGACCTGTACTAGATAACTATGGAACAGTGCTAAGTAAATTGCAACATTAGTCACTTGACAATTAGGTGCTAATTCTTTTAAATCGAATGAGGCAAGTGAATCGTCAACTTTGCTCGGAAGATCTGTCACAGCATGGGTTTAGCTTTGCAAAATCCCTGAGTTGTCAAAGAAAGGTCTTTTTGTGTTCTTAAAATTGTAACTGTACTTGATTAAATTTTAGTAATTTGGTTTGATTTTAAGTTGAGAGGTCGTTTTGATAAAGACGGATAAAAAAGCGAAGGGACAGGCGTTTGCCCAGTAAGAACTATAATAGAGGCGCTCAAAACCATTTAAATCACATCGAAACTGCCGACAACACAGTTTGGCATGTAATGTAATTCTTTAATGTATAGTACTGTTTTGTTAAATAAATAAATTAAAAAAAAATTAATTACGTTCAAGTTTGCTATTAATTGTCCTAGTGTGAATGCTCTACTAACTTGTCATCATAAACAAGTATTTTCTTCGGTGTATGCTAAGATTGTGACGTCACATTTGAAACAATGGCAGTTAAACAACAGTCGTGTACTTAACGACCTTTACAAGTTTTAACTACGCCGTGCGAATTTGTACCTGATTAGCACCGGTGTGCCAAACATCTCAGGGATGCCAGGTTGTCAATGCTGATAGTCCTCCAATTTATTCGTTTCCACGCGAACAATTATTTTTCCGGGCGGGATGAAAAGTACGCTATGTCATTGTCCATACTTCCAACTATATTGGTTAAGTAGAAAAGGTTACAAACAAACTCACTATCACGTTTATAATTAGGATTAGTAAATCATCGACATAAAGAAGAAACGTGAAAGTCACATCACTTTCATGACACCATGTTTTAATTCCCAAAGGATTGTCATTGTCAGACAAAGTGAAACTATGTATCTTTTTCTTTGTCGTATAGAGCAGACATATGCAAATGTCAAATCGTAGGTGAATGGCAAGAGTTCAACGATCGGACTGATCTCACAACTAACTTCTCTAAATTAATGATTGATCCCTAGAAATTTCCGAGGTACTTAAATGTCAGGTGCTCTCGTTATCTTACGGGGTAGACTGAGCCAAGAATCGCAAAACTTGAATTAGTACCACGTTTAGCTGAACAACGGCTTTATCGGTGGAATTTAAATTCCACACAATATTTATTTTAATGGCCATTCATTTTAACGACAAAAACTTTTTTGTAAAGGACAAAAAAGTGTCCCAAATTTGTGTTTCTAAATTTTAACTTGTGATATCTCCAAAAATATACCAAACCATTCACGGAAAATCTGTTAAACTGGCAACACCAATCACAGTTGAACAAACACCGCTCCGTGCATGTATGAATGGAATATTTGACATTGACGTGTATGAATCCATTCATTACACGAAACATGATTAGATAGATAGCGCACAAACCAGACGACAATTGAATATAATAGCTGAAGTAACAATTGACACACCTATGATAACTCTATGTACGTGTGTGTACAGTAATTATTATGTATCCGTCAATACAATAATGAAAACTACTAACAATATGGTACACTTAACCACAATAATATGAAGTGCAAGATGCTCACACACTTGGTAATTTGAATTATCTTTTTTTTGTGTAATTAATGTAATAAGTGCATGTTTTTATGAGCGTTCACAATATGAATTATTTTCACCGTCAGCAGTTGTGCTCTGTACTCAACATCTGACTCCAAGTTTCTTCCAGGTTCAGGTTCCAGGTATGGTTGTGAACTTGTGAAGCTTCGTGAAACTCCAAGTCTCAATGCCCAGGGACAGTGGCGTGACGTCCAGTAGAAGTATGTCCGCGACGTCGCCCGCATTCTTTTGAATCTCGATCGAAGTATTTGGACAAAACAAACGAGCATAAACTTGATTATTTTATTAAACCTGTGTGATGAAAGTAGGAAAGTGAACTCTGGCCTCCGATGCTCTAATGAGAGAGAGAGATTGAAAAGAGAGATGAGATTAGATAAACCCGACTAAAATTTACTCAAAACAATATAGGTTAAGGGGATGCCAATCTTTTCCTTTACCCTTGTATTTTTGTCCGTGTCAAGTTTGTACTGAAGTAAAATAAAAACATTGTGCGGCAAGTTTTTGCAGACGAGTATACTGACACATAGCATCGTCGGAATAAACCGCCGACGGTGACATACACTGGCATCCGTCATCATTCATCACGGTTGTTACTCGGAACCGACCATCGATTCGCCGACGGCATGGGCTGTGGTCGGACCAATACTAGTCTTTGTCCCTCTAGATGACATGGACAAATAAAGTAGGTGGTGATATCCACTAATGGAGACCGCCCTGGTGCTTGTGAAGTGGACACCGGGAAATTGCAGATTGTCAAATAGTACGGTATAGCGGATAGTTTTTACTAGCTGTTAGCTGCTTGTGCCCAGCGGGAGTCGAAAGAGTAGGCTACTGGTTAAAAAAATTGACAACGATAAATGTATCCCTGGGGAAGGTAAAGAAGAAGAATGCTATTAGCATTAAGTCCGTCTTTTGTACCATTTTGTATTTTGGCAAATAAGCCTGTATAAGGATGGGAATAAACTCATGCAGACGGGTTTCAGCTCGATTGAAAACGCTCAGACTGAAACTGGATACTTTTTTCGCCGATCAATCTTCAACTTTGTATGCACCAGCCTTCCAGCAACCACTCTTTATGGACGCAATACCACTACTTTAATTATTATAATTGGCCGATACGCGTTGATGGTTACTAGGTTTTCTCTCGGCATTTGAAACCAGTTGTTTTTATACCATGGGAACGCAGCTAACTACCAGTTCTTTGAAGCGTTTAGCGGATTATTATGCGACTTGCTGGCCAATTAATTAAGACGAAGACAAGGTCGTTTTGTGTTCGCATCCGTTGGTCATTTCGGGAATTTATGATTGGCCTAAGAAATTGATCATGTACACTTAAAAAAATATCGAAGCCGGACAAAATTTAATCAATCTCGGACATTTTACATAAATTTGCTTATTTTGAGACGCTCAAGAATTCATACATTCAAATTAAATCAAAAAAGGCAAGGTAGGTACTACCCCCGGACACACTAATAACTAGAAATGCGCGAACTCAATAATAATTGTTATATTTAAATTGATGTCATATTAGCTAGTAACTGACAAACCTGAAAGATAGAATGTTTGATTTTTCGTGCATTTCTTGTTTTTCTTGCTCCTCTCCCAGATCGCACGCGGTCGGGTTCTCCTCATACTTCGGCGCCTGAGTAGCTACTTGTATGCACACAGTAACTACTCGGGCGCCAAGATACGAGCGAGACACAAACATTCGTTTGGACTGGATGTTCATCATGACTTTCCGAATGGCCTCCTCCTCTTCCATATTACTTGACCGAGCGGCTAGGGCTCTCCTGTCTAAATCCATGGGTACTTCAGAGTAATAGGGTATTTTCCAACTAGTCGAATCAGATACATTTTTTCGCATGTCAAATTAAAAAAAAAATGCGCTTGCTTGTATTGTAGTGATTACGTGACGTTATAATTTTGAAGTCAAACGGCATTCCTATTATACTGATGAATTAAAGTGACATTTAACTATCGTGTTGGCATGAATAATATTGCAATTTTATTGTTTAAACAGTCAAATAGTCAATTGAGCTTTATTCGGTTATTTTTATTAGCACCTTACAATCAAGTGCAGGGAACTTCTCCAGCCTCGTGAAAGCCGGTACCGGTGCCGATCCGGTCGCGCCGGAACCGTGCCGGCCGCTTTTTCCGCCACATTATTAAGGAAACCGTCTCACGCGCATGAAATCCGATTCCCACGCGCGTCTCCAATGGTAATTAACGTGCCAAGGGGTTGTTTCCTCTTGTTTCTAAGAATGAGACAAGATACCTTGAAGAAACGACCAGTTTTTATATAAATGTCAATTATGAGTAGTGACAAGAATACTTTATAAAGTACTACATAGCGCTTCCTTGTGATATTCAGGATAAAAAGTACCATATCGATTATTCTTATTGTTGATGTACTTTCATCGATGGCAAAATACCTACTAGAAATGAAAAATAAAGATATTCCAAAAGTTAAATATCCTTTTAAATTATTATAATGATAGCGGGAGAGATACAAAAGAAACGCAATTGAGGAAAAACATACTTATGTAAATACCTCACGGGTGTTTCCTTTTGTTCTAAAGATACTTATACAATCCATGTTCTGAAGATGAAAAAGATAAAACGAAAAAGAATCTCGATTAATATTTAAAAATGATGTTTCACGTAAGATTATGATACAAAAATATTTGGTAGCGTGATAAAACGAGAACACAATCAATAAATCTATTAAACGCTCGTCCAAATATCATAACACAAGCTTAACCTTGCTCGATGACATCACTCTCAGAGATAGCACATCCATCAACTGATACTTTCTCTTCAAAGGACAGTATGCTTTATTCCAACAAAGATAACATCATTAATCCCATGAGAGTGTGGAATTTGCACGATTTATCGAGTCAAAGTATAATAAGCTTTATAACGAAAGTGATACAGACTACAGTCTCGTGGAGCGGTAAGATCACGTTTCAAAGGATAATAAGCGGTATTACGTATTTGATACTGACCGGAGTCCCATGAGGGGGAGGTGGGGGACGTGCTGCGCGCCCGCTTCGCTGCACCACTCGGGATAGCTCCGGTGGAAGTCCTCGAACTCGCCTGGCGACAAAGCAATTGCTCAATTACATACAATTGTGCGAATGTTAACCTGAAAACATTTATAGATTATTACAAATGGCAGCGTAAAATGTACAGTCAACTGTAGTAGTGACAATTTGTCTTTATTACCCACTCAATAAACAAGAGTACGGGGCTAGCACACACATAATCTTAGATGTCAAAATTTGTTTGGAAAATGAAGTGTCATACAAGCTGTTTCTAAGCTTTCTTCTTTTAAGCCACGCAACGGATTGTGATAGAGTTTTCCCTGACAATTTCAATCTCATTCATTCATACAATTTATAGACAATAAGTCCCGAAGGTTTATATAAGCTCGTGCTAAATCTGGGCGGGTCGCTAGTATATTTCGCGGTTCTGGATTAGACCTTGGACAAGTAAATCAAAACTCAAAAATCATATTGCGACATTTCATTGCTTTACCGCACTATGTCGAAACAATGCAACTGTGCAATTTAGCTAAAAATCTTCATGTTACATTGTTTCTAAAATGCAAAATAATAATAATACGTTCGAATCGCGGTAAAAGTTGTATTAAGTTACTCAAGTCAAGAGACGTAATGAAATTACGCACCGCAATACAGTTCCAACTTTACAGAGTAATTACTACGTACGTCGTCTGTGCGTCTGTAACATTCACACGATGTGGCCTAAAATCCCAGTGGTGTAATACTTTGATGAGTGTTATATATAAACGTGGTACAAAGTGCCGAAAGTATAAAACAAAAGTTGTAAAAAAAGTCGATTTCCTAAATATAAAAACAATTCAAAACATTTGAGCAGCTGTTGGGATTACTACATACTTTCAGGTAATGTATATACTATGTAAATTGAGTGCTTAAAAATAAGTCTTCAGGATGAATTATCCTGGAGGACAATACACTTGAAATTTTGGGAATTCGTTTTGAGTTGATAGCGAAGTTCTGGTACTTACTGGTTACTGAAATTTTCGCACTCAACACAGTATGTCAGAATGTTCAGAGGAGAACAACGGAGAGAATTAATCCAACAACAATGGAACATCAAAAGTTGCGTGAATTTTACGCCATATTAACCTAACCCTTAGCCCTCCATGCGACCTAACAAAAAACAAATTCCAGATTGCATTAGACTCAGAAATTGGGCGTATAACTTCATTTATTTATTTAGAAACTTTATTACAATATATGTACAAAAGCATTCAAACCCACCAGTCAACTTTAGTAGGTTAGCTACCAATAGAGATAGCTCCATTATAGATTTATCTCTGTATTCTCCCGGGTTTGTGATGTCACAGCGAGCTTAAGCACACTAGCTACTTGTTTCAGTGGAGTGGCGACCATTCATTGCCTCCTCATTGACAGGGGAATTCCATTCAGCGTGCGATGCTATGTTTACGAACAAAATGCACAACTGTTTCTAAGCTATTGTTATGTAGATGCGTCTGAAGAAAATACTTCTTTTTTAACATTAGGAATCGAAATGCAGATTTATGTTAAACTGTGTTCACTTTTTCTCACGAAGTTACGTGTTGACGTTACAGCGCAAGTAACTTAGAAAGGGTATCTATTACTAACTTAGGGAAATTAGCCCGAGTTTTAATTAAATTGTAGGAAAGCTGAGAAAAAAGTCTCATGATATAAAATAGTATTTCTTAAATAAATAAAAAGATAAAAAAATAGAAAGATAAAAATAATAAATAAATAAATAAATAAATGAGGACAAACCACACATATTGAGCTAGTCCCCAAAGTAAGTTCGAGACTTGTGTTATGGGATACTAACTCAACGATACTATATTTTTTAACAAATACATATATAGATAAACATCCAAGACCCGGGCCAATCAGAAAAAGATCGTTTTTCCATCATGACCCGACCGGGGATCGAACCCGGGACCTCTCGGTTCAGTGGCAAGAACTTTACCACTGCGCCACCGAGGTCGTCATAAAAAAGTAGCTATAAACTGTCCTTCTGGACACTTATGCATTACAAATATAGCTCGGATATTTATTTCCTTGGTAGTTGTCGAAAACTGACTAAAATGGCAGTAGGCACGGGGGCAGAGTCGATTCTTCTTATATTCTTTCGGGCATTAACCTGGGACTTTTCGGTTTAAGCCTCCGTCTTATACACTTCAGAACGAACGACCTTCAGAGGTGGATGTGGATTATTATAGGACCACATGTACCCAAAAATACAGCGAAAGACAAAGTGATAAGCTTAAATACATCCATTTTCCTTATCCATACAGATTATATACATAATTGTGAAAGTGTGTTACACGACGATTCGATCAATATTAAAAAATAATATTAATTCTTTCACGTCAAAAAAGGATCAAAAAGATCAAGATTGAGTATTTTTTACCGCGGGAGAAGCCAGTTGACATTTCACAGCATGGAATATTGAGCTCAGAGCTGGCACAGCGTTTCCGCTCGCTCACATTTCCTGCCTCTCCATTGTGATGCTAATGCCGGCCTAGCACCTATGAGCGGCCATTTGGATTGCTTCAACAGCTACTGTCTACGTCTAGAGACTCTCAGTGCTGCGAAAAATTTCAACGTAACACTTATATTGAATTGCGAAGTCGCGGGATGATGGAATTTGAGTCTCCAAGCAAGTCTTATCGAGGGCCAGTGGTTGTGGCACAGGACATGTTGGCAAACGAAACGGCAAAAAAAATATTTTTGAATGTTTACACCACTATTTTAAAGCAGAAATCGATCGATATTAAAGTTAATAAAAATAAAGTAAATAATGTAGTCCATTTGGCTATGTTTTTAGTTCCCACTACTACGACGCCCTTTTCTATCACTCTATCTCTTACAATCGCCGTCTCTTTATGAACATCGGGTACAAACAGAGATGAGTTTCAAAGTATCCCAGCATCGCCAGTTTCTTCTCAAACAGTCCGGCGAAAACCCATCTATTCGATGTGTTTGACTCTTTGGGCAAATACCGGTCGTAAACCCACCTATGGGTACAAATGGGAATGGGTGATGCGACATCACTAGAAATTGCTCGCAATTTTCCCAGAATCGCTATAACGCTGAGTAACTCTTCAATCATTCAGCTTTTCTGGTAAAAGCTGTTTTAAGACGACAATAAAAGTGTTTCGTCAGAGTATAACAAAGAATAATTCTTCAGGTTCATACAGGCAAACTTGACATGGTGTGAACTTCAAATTGAATTTTTTTTTTTTAATTTAGGATGATATACATCACTTATTGACGTCAAAAAATTACTTAAACTAAGTCTACTGCCGGCTTCCAAAACGCAGGTGAAGAAGAAGCGGCGCAACAAACTTCACCGCAGCCTTTTCTCCAAGGACGTCAATTAACAAATATAGGTCTTATACATATATTAAAAATTAAGAGGACGAATGTACATCATTATTAACAATGACAAAATATGAATGAATAAATAAAATTAAAAAAAGTTGTATTTGCAATAAAATTATTGAAAATTATCACACAAAAAAAAATATATAAATAAAAAGCTAAATGTACAAAACGTACGTAATAATGTCATAACCAATTACATATGTTATAAGGATACTGCACCATGCTTGGGCCAAACATTATTGTCGTTCACATAATCATCAGACTTGTAATATGCCCTTTTACAAAGTAAAAGGGCATATTATATAATTTCTAAATTTTTTGTCCGGCAAATCAAGAATCCATTTAGGCAATTTATTATAAAAACGGATACAGTTCCCAACAAAGGACGTTCTAACTTTGGCCAACCGATGCCCGGGGACAAATAATTTATCTTTATTACATAAGGCTCTATCAGTGTAATCACCAACTTATTTAAATAAGTTTAAATTTTTCCGGACATGCATCATGTTGTCAAATATGTATTGAGAGAGTAAAGTTAAAATATTAATATCTTTAAAAAATCTCTAAGGGAATCCCTTCTCCTCAAACCATATATAGCACGGATTGCTCTTTGATTTTGTAAAATGAAAATTTGTTTGTTTTCTTCTTCAAAATGTCAAAACACCTGTTTAGTAATTAGAATGTCTTTATAGTTAAAAGGAATATCAATCTATTCAAATGAGATAATTCATTTTCTGTGGAAACTTGGGCTCAAATGTGCCCACCACGCTTACGTTATTATGACCAGACCAATGTTTGTTCAAATTTAAATGGTGTAATATTTTTGTAACAGTTGGCCCAAATGGGGTGGGTGGGTATCCTTTTTTTCCACTATTACCCCGACATGTAGGAATGTAGGATAATTTGATGTGTAGTCGCCTGTACGTAGCCTTGGGCCTAGCCGGTTTTTGGTGGTCATAATAGTAATTGCGAATTCCTTCATATATTTTCTGAAGAATGTGATTGGGAAGATATGGCTTTACGACTTTTTAACTGACTTCTGAATAGGAAGGGTGGGTTATTTGTCTTTTCCGACTTATTCTAAGTACCTACCAGGTACACACTGAACACCTGTTCAGTCACTGGCTATATGAGTCGAAAAGACAAAGGATAAATGGCGAAAAAATACCTATAATCGGTACACAATTTTTCACAAGCTTAAGCAAAATATATTATACTCGGTTGATGTGGGAGACTATGTTTCCAGAAGGCGCCCACGTAAGAAGACTTAGAAATTACGCGTGTTATATCAACATAAATATATACCTGCGTTTACGTAATCGTGTAAAAATAACATAAAGCAGAGAACGAGAGAGAAATACAATTAAAAGGGGTACTGGATTTGTTTTGGGCTCAGAAACACGAGGACAAAAAAGATGGCGGATTCGCCATGATATGGGTAAGTGACAGAGTGAAAGACGGGTCGTGTAAAATGGTAACTGACGTCATCGACGTAATTTGTGCCTACATTAAAATTGGGATTAGATATACCTAATCAGGTTCTTACCTAATATTATCTGTATACTTTATCTCTATGTGATGCAATTGATTTAATAACCTAAGTGATTATAATGATTCTTGCCATCAAACGATCCATACGATGCCATCAGCCCATCGAAACAAGGAACATCATACGTGCAATCCAGAATTCCGCCAAGTGGAAATACATAAAGAATCGATCTAGGTATCAAAAATTTGGGCTGGCGAGGTTTGCATAGGTTGGCAGTTTGGCACCCACCACGCAGCCGCGTGGCAAGGCCGGGCGAGGGAGGGGGTGAGGCGCTCGGAGGGGAAGGAGGGGCGGCGGCATCGATCCGATGACTCATCGCGGCCCATTCATCCGCCGCACTCAATGAACCCGCCGTACGTCTCCCCCCTCGTAGACGCCCGCGTCGTCCTCGCAAGGACATAAAGTTCGCCCCTCACCGCGTAAACCAAAACCCATTACACCCACATACCGCAGATATTCTCTATGGTGACAGCCGCCCACCACGCGAGCATATCGTGTTCGAATGCCACCAAATTGGAGATATAATTTCGTAATTCAACGTTTCCTCAGCGAGCAAATAAAATGGCCCCTAAAACAATACCCGGAGGCAATTTCAAGATGAAAACGTAAGATTTTCTTGTGTTACCTTACCTAAAATTATACTGAAAATATTTAAGCAATCCCAACCAAGCACTCGGGTTACACGTGTTCGCGATGCTGTTGATATAAGACTTAAATTTATAGGGATAAAGCAAGCTAAGAGATTACATTCTACAAAGAGATCAAACAAAATTGAAAAACGGAAAGAACAAATGAAATATATATATATCTAGACATACGAAAATGCTGAAAACTTAGCTGTTACACACGCAGTAAGAAACCAAACGTATTTGCAACACACTATGGATGAGAAAAAGTCTATCATAAGACCATCATCTTATTTTATCCCTGGTCTGATTTCACTGGACTGAAGTCAATAAAACTTAAGCCCTTTATCTGTGGAAAAAGACAGATCAATGTTTGTTACTCTATTATGAAAATTCTAGACGGATTTTGATGAAGTTTAGCAGTTACTATTAGAATATAATTGGAATGGGTTACTTTTTATATCGAAATTCGGACAACACGATGACAAAACGAAGATACAACACGGTACAGTTTCAGGTTCCAAGCGTGATGTATCGTCGCGGTATGCGGGGCGAGGGTCTGCGAGAGGGGTGGGGCGGTGAAGGGGGGGGGGGGTGTAGTCCGGGAGGCAGGTGCACGGTAGGCCTTGGCCCGCCCGCGTCCTTCCTTCCGCGGCACAGCCTTGCACGATTTAACCAGTTAGCTGCTCTGCTTTCGTTTTGCACCCGAAATTAAGTGTGTATATTCTACCACTAATATAAAATATTTAACAAAAGATTTAAAGCCGGTAATAGAATTATTATCATTTGAATATGAGTAAGTTATAATATTATTATTATTATTTACTGGACGGATTTATATGAAATTTTCTATACGGTTACAATATGACCGATCGATGTTCAACTGGAACGCAGTTAAACGTCGATCATTTCGCTATATTTTTTACTTTTTTTTCGATATAGGAAAAATAGTTTGAAAGATTTTTGTATCAAAACTGAATCGTCCTTTTTATCACGAAATCTGTGAGCTTCGTTTATTAAAAGCTGAAATCAAACTAAAATACTCACTCACAAACACGAGCACCAATTTAGCTACAAATTAACATGATTGAGTAGGTAAGTACATGTTAACAAAAACATGCTTGTGCCTTAAATAGAGTTTAATCAAGCCAGTTGAGCCGTTTGAACCAATTTAGCGGATGGTGGGTGCCTTAAAATGGCCCAAGCCCTCGATTGACCGGCCAATGAAAACTCACATCAATTAGCATTACGTTAAGTCTAGAAATTACTTAAATCATTTGAAGGTTTTCCAAAATTGATCGAAGAAATTAATGAACACAATACAACATAGAAACAGCTCAGGTAGGTCTTATGACTCATTTGCTTGAGTTTCAGTTTCGCCCAGATTCGTGTACCTTCAGAGACCTTATGAAGGGCACAAACAATGATGGGATAGGCCACAGACCATTTAGCCTTATAAATGGTCTGTAGGTAGGCAGACAAATCTCACTCGCTTCCTCTTTAACTTCATCTTAATTATTTCAACGTATATTAATAATGGGATCATAACAGTAACATATACAAAGTTGATGTAATACAAGAAATTTGGGGAAGGCTAACAAAGGGAGGGAATCGATTGACGTCACCGGTTCGATTCTCAGAATCGAGAGATTGAGTTGAAAATACTTTTGATAATGTAAATAACATTTGGGATTACAACCCACATAGAGCTATTTGTGATTCTGTTGTAAGTTAATTAATTCCTTCTTGTTGAATTTTCTAAACTCCTGTGTTAAGATGAAGTCGTATAGAGACAAGCGTAGATTGTTAGCAAAATACAAAAATAAAAACCGAAGCGTGCGAATCTTGCCCTAGAAAAGGATTGCTGCTTGTGGATGACGTACGAGGCGATTAAGGGATTAGAAGCCTTGACACCAGATAGGAAACAACAGCAGTGTTTTTACGCGGACTCTAGGTAGCGGAGCGTCACCGACAGGAAAACGCGGGGATGAGGGAGACAAAAGGTATTTAAGGTCCAATAGAAGACAAAATAATATTTTTGGACTATACTGTTTTCATATATTTGTAACGCATCACGTAAAACAAACTATAGACTAAAATTTGATCGAATGAAATATTCTGAAAATTTTGAATTTCTGAAATTTTCGTTATTGTAAAGGACGTAGCGAGAAAATTGTACAATGTGAAAATCGTTAACGTTTTCCGCTTGCATTTACTGACTCATATTGCTAGCCGGTTAATATTTCCTTTAACTGTATGAAGTTTATCCAAATTGCATACATCTGGCCTCTGGCGGATGTCTGAATTTGCGCGGACGGCGAAATGGCTTGAGGATGCGCGTGATCTCATCAGAGGAATAATGAAAGCGTTTCTGTATTTAGGTAAACGTATGCCGATGATTGTTTAACAGCTGTGTGTCTGTGTATTCTCAGGATTACGTTCCTTTATACATAATTTCACGAATTCGAACTGTACAGTGCACAGTCACACGTTGGACAATCGGTTCAAAATGTCATTGTCTCATCCGAACGTTTATTTCCATTATAAAGCGTCGGAGCTGAGGGTACACTTTCCTACGTTTTTTCGTCTTGTTTAGCAGGGTGTTTGGTTTTCCAATCCCTACGAAAACGTAAGTAACGTCTTGCGTGCATTATGCGGCGTACTCGACCTTAACACCCTGGTAACAGTTAAAAAAACGTTGCGAAACTGTTCGGGATTTCAAGGAGATCGAGGGATAAGGCTAGTCCTTCCTATTTGCATTCGTTCGATTCCTATTTCTTATTTAAATAGTTGGCTTTTTATCGTGAAACATGGTCTAGAAAAAAAACATTTTATTCTAGACAATAAGTCCTAGGTGGACTTATATTAAGACTTATTGCTAAAATATAAGATAAGCTACATTTGTTTGTTGACGTCCTTGGAGAAAAGGCTGCGGTGAATTTTGTTGCGCCGCTTCTTTTTCATCTGTGCTTTGGAATTCGGCGGTATTTTTCGACTTCAATAAGTGATGTACTATCCTAAATTGAATAAAGAATTTTGAGTTTATTTTAATAAATAAATATGAAAAATATTCACAGCTATGGATTCACTTTTCTAAACTTCATTTAAAATGATTCTAAAGTTTCAAGTGTGTATGTCGAAACTGCCATTACTCAAAATGAATGGACTGAGTACATGGGAGGCGTAACATTGGCATTGAGTTTTTTTGCGCGCTGATGTAACGACCGATTTGTGACATTGACTTGTATGCAAAATAGACGAAGACCATACACAAATACCGAAAATAATATTTAAAATGGTTTATACTTTATTTGGGGCACCACTTGCGCGATGAGAATACATTATTATTTATTCAAATTGTAATAAATTTGTCAGCTTCAATTCAATTGACTATAGGCACACCGGCACACCATGAGGTCGACACAAAATTATATGAGTAGGTACGGGAAAATTATACCTATTCTTGGGGGAAAACTATATAAAATCATCTAATTTTACACGCATTTGGTTTGATGGTGGAGCGTAAGGTAGGTTAAAAGGCTCTCTCGTCTTGAAGACTCCATCAACTTTTGTATTACAATAAAGATTTTTTATGATCTCTCGTGATCAATCCATGCTTTTTCGACGTATATAATCTGTGGATACTCTAACACGCATTGTATATTGTACGGATTATGTCTCGAGCGGTCGCGGTCGCGGTACGGTGGGCGGGTTAAAAAAAATGGGTTTAGTTACGCTTTGGCACACAAAGGTCTCCTGTTGCCGGGTTTATGGTAAGTGGTAGGCCTGAATTTCGGCATAGCATATGCCAGCGGCTTCTCCCGCGCAGATTGTAAAAGTCAATCAAGGTAAAGTGCTGTAAACTGAGGATACTGCTCATAAGCGTAAGGATAGCGACTAACTCAACTCCACCAATAAACCCGCCATTCAGCCACACGTGGGTAGGGGCAGGGAACCACACACACAAGTTTACTAAGATTCTAGATTTCTTGGCGTAATATAACTAGCTGATACCCACAGCTTCACCCGCGCCCGCAGTAGTCGTTATTTAACTTTGACCAAGGAAAATTATCTATTTTCATTTTGACCCAACGCTTGAAAAAGTGACAGAAAGACAGACACGTACGCATTTCTAATTATGTATGAAAAATAACTACGTATTGTAAACTGTTATTTTGCTATCCATTGGCATACAGCCGCTCACAGATGAAATTGGCAGGACGTAAGGAAAACAGGATCCTATTAATAAAATGGCGGCGTGCTTCCGGCCCCCATTTGCGTCCGCACTTTGATCATCGTTTTGAATCCAACAGTAACCATTAACGTTCCATGCAAAAATAAGTTGCGTGTAATAACAACTCGTCGGCCTTACACCAGGAAGCTCGAGTAGATTGACTTGGCAACTTGATAAGATTCCAATAGTTACGTTTGAAAAATATAAACAAATGGAACCGGCCAACACATACCGGCGATCGTAATCTAAACACGGTCTCGCTTGAGGAGTACAATAAGTACCCGACTTCCTCTCCCACGAACCGAACTGTGGACCGGACGCTCAAACGCGACCTCCGGCCGGCACTCCGCAATCGGAGCCAGAGATTTCAAATTATTTGTTCTTACGTTCTTAAAAATAAAACTATTTATGGTGATAGCCAGCACACGGTACATTTGAAATTTTTTAAATGAAGAAAAGAGTTTTCTTGATTGCCAGTCAGCGGATCCACAAATAATTTCTTCAAAATCTGTCCATATGTTATACAGTTGAAAGACTAACATCCAAGATCCCATATTTCTACTTGATCCCATCTAAGATTATGTTTCTCAATCTCAATAATGACAGGTCAATGGATAATGTTCTTCTCAATTTTCATTCATTGAAATATGAGCAAGTGTAAAAAATGAAGAGAATAAGAAGATTTGCACAGAGGCAACATCCAAGAAAAAGCTAGTAATAAATAAATAAATATATAGACAAATCATACAGATTGAGTCAGCCCCAAAGTAAGTTCAAAAATCAAGACTTACGGTATGGGATACTACCTATATGATCTAAGGATATTACATAGTATAGATAAACATCTAAGTCAATCTGAAAAAGATCTTTTTCCATGGAACTGCCTCGGTATCAAATATAACTAATGAAATGAAGAAAATGTATTGAACATGTATTGAAATTAGTTATTATATTCCATTGATTACATTGGAAAGTGACTATATGCTGCGTGCAACTACTTTTTATAAATGAGTTATGAAATCTTTATGTTACATGCCTCTTAGCTAAGTGAGACGAGTTAATGAATGTAACTATACTTTCGTGGGAATGAAATAAGCACTATCAATAGACACTGTCTACAAATTACATCTGTATAGAGATTGATCTAATCTGAAACAGATTTTCTGTGTTCCTAATCTGAACATGCATTACTGGAGCATCTGTACACGTAAGTAGTGATTCTCAAAGTACTACATATTTATGTTTTAATCAAAGTATTTGATGAAACTCCAAAATAATATTATTTAAAAATATTTTTTTATCCTGTTTTATCCTATTATAATTATAGTTAATGAATGAAAACTTGAGCACAAAGGGCCAAGATCCTTTCACTTTGTGCCATTGGAAGAGTGCCTAGACTCTAAGTTGTTTATCTACTGTGTCCTGATTCTCGATCAACATTAAGAGTAGAGACTAGAAGAAGTATAATCAATAGAATAAAAATATTTTCTTTTTTTTTTTTGGTATGTTAGGTAGTAGTAATTTATATTTTTATCACTTTAGAAAATTATAAACCTTGAGTTATGTTGGAAATAGAACATGAAATCCTGTGCATGCAAAAAGTGAATAATATTCATGTAACATAAATGTAAGACATTCAAATTTAACATAAATTTATATGTGTGACAGATATTTATTGGGATAAATTCTTCTTGCCTCGAAATTAACATAATTATACAGTACATAACAGTTATGATCCAACTTTATCTTCATGGTCTCTGAATATAATATCAAGAAAATTTATTTGTTCCTTAGTCGACCTTGTGGCAACTGAGTGGTGAGTGGTTGGTGGTGAGTTGTGCACCCTATAAGTGAATGAAGCTTGAAGTTCTAAAGGATTTAAAGACCCTTAGAGTTTCTGACACTACCCATTCAGCGCAGCTCGGGGCAATGATGAGAAATAACTTTATTGAGCATAAGGCAATGTGTCTTTTGAAGGGAGCGGCAAATTTCACACAAAGCTTTAATAATTATTATGAACTTGGAAAGTCTGAAATATTTTAACATAAGCATGATGCATACTTGCACGACATACTAGAACTATTACATTTTATGTGTAATGGCTAGGAAACAGAATTATTACAATAATAATACATTACATGGTTAATACTGCTTGTATTTATTATTATGAAGTCATATTTTGATTATTTTTCTGGTTTTTAATATCGAATCTCAGTACCTGCAGAATATTGACTACGAATTTATTGTCAGTTTTTGTGATTTTAGTGTAGTTTAGTTTTTAAGAAAATTTGTTGTGGACTTGCTAATTAATGTCTAAACAACAAATGGCAATAAGCACACTGAAAATGTCAGTAGTTTACCTTCGAGACAGACGACCTGCACGCCATCCTGCTTGAGCCTCTTCAACAGGATGCCATGCACGGAGTCCGGGTCTCTGGACGCCCCATCCCCGTACAGCACAAACATCCCGCGCGTACGACAATGGACGATCCTCGCCTTCAGTTCTTTACACTGCACTGTAGACGCTAACTCTATCTTCCCAGCGGCCAGTCGCCGCAGCATTATACTGGGTATCGAAAAATTTACTGCAGATCGAATGTGGGAAACTGAATAATCGTTCGACCCCCTACAATCAATGAGAACAGTATCCCTTTCATCCGAACGAAGCTTAGCTAGAAGCCACTCCTTCGACACCAAGTCACACTCGCACTCCGAATCTGGCATTTTGGAATCACAATATTCTCCTGGTTTTGACGGGCTTTTGGCTTCCGATAGCCTGTTGCACTATTGCATGAATATCATGCCCATACTGTTTATACGCACATACATTGTTAATATTTCACGATTAGCAAAACTCAGCATAAGTCTTAGAGAAGATATTTTACATTAAAACACTACATTTATTACGATACACACAATACAAAGCGAGCGAGCTAGGCACTAGGCTACGGAACAAGCGAAACGCACGCAATAAACGAAAAACGAATGATTTCTTCTGTTTCCCGGCGGACGAGGCGAGGCGAGGGACGAACGAACGACAAACAACGAACGATTCCGAACGAAAAGTCGAACCAACCAACCACAACAACCAACGAAGTTGTATAGTGTTTCCCATCTCTGAAACTATAATCGATTGATTGTATTTTGTATTGTATTTAACAAACCTGTTAAAAAATTTGATAAAAAAATAATTATCCATGTTGCCAATTTTGGTCATTATTATAAAGTAAGTACTTATATGTCATAAACAAAAACTGCATGTACTCCAGAGCAGCAAATATGTAATTTTATTTTTATTTTTAGTAAAGTGTATGTATTGTAATGTATTATTTATGTACTTTAGCATCCTTTACTGGTCCTAATTTACCTATGTAGTATTTTATTTTTATTTTTTTATTATGTTGGGTACGTGTATGTAGCTATAGTCAATGTTTATTGTATAAGTAATATATAAATCGTAGTTATATATCTCCTTCATCACTGTTAATATACACACACACCGGTCGCACACTGATTCAGGTCTCATCTGAAAATCAGTATATCGCCCCTCTGGGTGATATGTGTACTGAGATGGGCCTTTTTGTATTGCTGCAACACAGAACACTTGCTCTTCAATTGTGCTTTGTGAATACTGTGTTTTATTTTGTGTTTTTAGTCTGGTTGTGTATTGCGTTGTTGTTTTACAAATAAATGTTTTATCTATCTATATCGAAGAGAGAGACATTTTTTACTCGGCTGCTTATTTGGTTCATATTCCATCCTTTAGAGTCATTTTATAAAACCTATGTAGCCTATATAATTGTTATTATGTCCACAGATATAAGAACGTTATTACGCCCCGGACAACTATTTTAGAGGTGCCGGGTTCAATATTGGAAACAGCTATTATAAAAATTATATAATTTTGCCTGGATGTTTATCTATAAAATGTCTGTGTTATAAATAATTCATGTTGAGCACAGAAACATGAACATTACATTATTCACGTAAAATAATACGCATAAGTAAGGCTCGAGCAGGCGAATGTAATTGGTAAAATCATAACAGAGTCTTCAAAATTTAAGATTGTAATTTCACTGACTCTGGAATTTGCAATGTCACAGCCCAAAATTAAACCAAGCGACAATTATTATCAAGTAATTGTGTGTTAAAGTGACCATCACAATCGATAAATCATGTACATATAGCATATTGTGTTTTTGAACGAAGTTTAAAACACAAATATTAGCTGTCAATGTCATTATAATATTTGACAAAACAAGTTGAATGCGCGGCGGAATCGCGGACAGAATACCTTTTTTTGGTTTTGCATTACACTTTTGCGTTTTTGGAACGCTATGTTGACAACATTATTTATAATATTTTTATGATTATAGAGTGTGAAAATCGTTTCTAAATAATTTCGATATGGAGGCTTTGTACGACGATTTGGAAAACTTCAATGAGTCGAATGTAATTGAGGAGGTATCTATCTAGCACATTTTAGCGCCAAACAAACATTACTATTTTAGCTTCTTGTAGTTATCACATTACTCTTTAATTATTTAGTCATTTTTCATCACCTACTCTTAAACAAATAATAAATAAACTCTATAATGTATTCGTATTTAGGTGATCAAGGACAATTTATACTATTATGCGTATTACTTTACTTTCTGACATGTTTCTACTGTGTGATCATTACTTTTGTGATTTTAGTTGAGAAATGAAAACCAAGACTTGAAGGATAAAATTGAGAAATATACATTGACTCTAGAAAAGCTACAAAAAGTAAGTATTTTACTTAGGTACCTATATAAGTACCAGATTTTATTGTAATCATCAATCTGGTGTTAGATTACTTTCTCCTGCATATTATTGCAGCACTGCACCTGCACTTAATTTTCAATTCTCCAACACTTACCTTTTGTCATATCATAGGGTAAATTTAAGATTTGTGTACAATGGTCATATATTTTGGTTTTGAAAGAATACTCAATGATTTTATCTTCATATTGCCAATGTCTCAAGTCGAAGGTATTTCAATAACATTAATCATTGTTACAAACATGTTAAATATGTAGTTTATGTAATTACTTTGTGGTAAACCCTCTTTGTTATGATTTATGGTAAATTTTAATTAGTTGTAATCATGGCCGGTGTCTGTACTTTTGATTTTATTGACCAATAACAAAAATGCTTTTGTACAAATTCTGGTCAATGGCTGGTGTAGAGACTCAAACATAAACAGAACTCAACAACTCAGAATTGCACACATATTTTGGAATCACTCTACATGGAGTAACATGCCATGATAATATATGTTTTCGAGAGACTAAGAATGTATGTGCATTGATTGTTTAGAACATTTTGCAGGATTTTGACAAACTAGCAGACGAGTACAAAAAGCTAGAACTGAATTACTCCTCGCTACTCAAAACCGCCCGGGCTGAAATTGAAAGAAAGACAAAGATTATAACCGATCTTAACATTGAGTGAGTATTGAATAAATTTGATTCATGTACATTCACACTTACTATTTGATGATGGTTGGTCATATGGGGTACCTTTTTGTGACATGAATGAAATCTGACACCAAATGTGTCAGTGTTAATAACAAGACCCCTAATAAGATAGAAAGCATTATCTAAAACATGTATAATATCAAGTAACAAGTGGTGGTCACCCAAGATAAGGGCTTCTTAGAGTGTAGTCCTTAGTACCTAATATAGTATAGACCTACCTGTCGCTGTATCCTAGTCTAATGGTCTCAAAGCTTCTAATTGTTTCTGTGTAATTATTATGTGTAGTTTTATTTTTATTATTAGATATCATATTTGGATTTAAATTTAAAGTAAAAAAATATTTTTTCTAAAGGTCACAGACCTCAATCTATAAAAATGTTTTTTAAAAATAAAAGTAAGACTAGATTTATATACTGATTTCATCATTCATCACAGTATATAACTGGTGTAAATGATTCTAAAAGAGAATTTAAATTTCAGAAAAGATATGATGGTGTTGAATGCCATCCAAAACAAAAATGTTCCAAATTTAAGAAGAAATTGGGCAGCAGCCAAACCAAATAAAAACAAGAATAATGCAGGGGCTGTTCCAGACAAGAACGCAGCCAATCAGCCAAAATCCCAAAGCTCAATTGCTGGCAGGTAAAAGTTCATAATAAAAATATATCTGAAAAGGTATATATATATATATATATACAAATACAATGTACTTGTACATTTATTAATTATATACTGGTTGTCGATTCTCTAACTCTTTTATTATTAGACCCTGGAGGTCAACAAAATTAATATATTTATGAGCATGTTCCACAGCTAGTATGATAGTCTGATATGTGACATATCGCAAAGATAAAGTTAAAAATTCTTTCACAAGTGTTGGATATTGACAGTCTGACGGGCCAATTACATCTGTCAGATTTATCTAGCATTTAGTTTATCTGTCACAGGCTCTTACTTAGTCAAACTAATTACTTATTAGGATAAGGCCTTAAAAATATATATTTACAGGAAAGAAGCTCCTAAAACTACGACAGAAGATAAAAGTATTCCCATGTCAACAGACAACAAAAATATAGTGGATATTAAAAACGAAAAGTATTTGGACCGTACTAGTGATGCCAAAGAAAATGTATGTAAAGTACAGAAAGAGCAAACACAGAAGTCAGCTAGCATAAGGGACAGGCGGAAATCTTTGCCTGCTACTACGTAAGTAATTATTTTTCATACTATAAAAGAGATTTTAAATAAAAATAATAAATAAGCCTAAAATTTAATAATTTTAATATTAATATTTACCAGTCATATTAATAATGTTTGCATGATTTCAGATTCAGCTTAGCGAAATTTAGTTCTGATGAAGAAGGTGAGGTAATTAGTCCTGCAAAAGAACCAAGATATGAGCATATATCTAGTGATAGCCATTCCAAGAGGAATCCTGATAGAAATCCTACCATAGACAATCCCCCATTTGACTATGATCCCTATAGCAGAAACAGAAATTATGACAATGATAAATTTCGCAACAGGGACAGGTTTGAAACACAAAGACCTAGATTCAGTCCAGAAAGATTTCTTCATAAATCTAAAAGAGATTATTCAGGAGACCGTAGATTTCACAGAGATCGTTTGAAAGATCATGGACATTATAGAGATAGTTCAGGAGGATATAGGTCTGACAAAGATGGAGAAAGATTTCATAGGGATGGACCAGGAGACAACATACATTTTAGAGATCGTTCAGGAGATCGCAGACCTTATAGAGATCATCCAGGAGACTTCAGATCTCGTAGAGATGGTTCTGGAGATAATAAGCCTCGTCGAGAAGAACCAGGGGGCAATAAAAAACCTAATTTAAGAAAACGGCGATTGGAAAGTCCAAGTAGAGATAATTTTCAACAATATCAACAAAAGAATCACGAAGAGTTTGAGCGAGAGTATAATGACGAGAGAAATCAGTTTATACAGGATGCAGGAAATCCTAAATATCATAGTGATTATGAAGTCCCTTCTAATAAGAGAGTGAGGACAGATTCTTATCACAGGAGTGAGCAAGATAGCAAGTGTATTAAAGGAAAGCCTTTGGACAATGCTCCACCACCTGCTGTTGGAAGTATTCTAAGTGAAGATGTGTCTTGCCAATCACCAGATAATATGTCCACAGAATTAGCTGCTGTACCAAAAGGTATGTTAGTTTATCAATTATTTGAATATGATGGAATATGTATTCATTGTAGTTTTCTTATTCTAAATTAGAATTTTGTTTCAGAAATTAAGTTGGTTGCTGAGGTAAAAATTGATGATCCTAGAGAACATAGCAATAAATACACAATAAGAACAGAGAATGGCGAAAAAGTGTTGTCTACTGTAGCTGGCAGAAATGTTGACTTGAAACCAGTGAACAAATCTGTATGGAATAAAGTAGAAGTAAAAATACCAGTAGCCTTAATGAGACGTCCCTCAGAGGATCGTATCAATGATTTATATGGCAATATGGATATGGACAACGCTACCTACGATATATTATCTAATGATTCTGAAGTAACCAGGGCCTCCTTGTATAATATATCTACAGATCCTTTTCATTGTGATCAATTTGGAAACGATTGTCAAAACGATAAAAATGGGGTTCAAAAACATCATAAAATTGACATTGCACAAGTTGAAAAAGGTGTTGACAATCCAAAGAGTATCGAAAAAAGCAATGTCCAAAAAGAAAATGATATCGAAATGTCCACCATCTCGACAGAGAAAAACTTAGAACAGACTCATGGAAAGGATATAATGCAGACAACTGTAGATTGCACTCAAACTTTCGACAAAGGAGCGAAACCGGCAGAAAACACGGCGGATGAAGACATATTGGTGCAGTCAAAAATAATAGAGCCACAAAGTTCGAAAGAAGATTCATTACAAACAGAATGTGTTCTATCACTTGCAGAAAAGGACACTCTTCCAGAGGAAAAGAATATCAAAGAATCAATCACCAAAGAATCTTCAAATGTAATTAAAAGTAAATATAAAATTCCTAAAGTGAAAAATAACGACCAGTCTGGGGAAAGTAAACTTTCAGACAGAATAATACAGTCAAAAATAGTAGATCCAGAAAGTTCGAAAGAAGATTTCATACAAACTGAACGTGTTGTTCCATCACTTACTGAAAAGGAGACTCTTCCAGCGGAAATTAATTTCAAAGAATCAATCACCAATGAGTCTTCAAATCTATCTAAAAGTAAATATAAAATTCCTAAATTAAAAAATAAGCACCAGACTGGCGAAAGAAAACTTTCAGACAATAAAGTTACAGATGATGGATTAGAAGTTGATAAACAAAGCGAAAACCTAGTCGACAAATCTGGCAACCGAGAAAAAGAACTGTCAGATAGTAAGCATACTGAAGATAAGTTCGACATTGAAATACATGGCAAAAGCCAAAGAAAACTGTTAGATGTTAAGCACGCGAATGATAAAATAGAAGTTGAGAAACATGGCAAAAGCAAACTGTCTGATGATAAACACATCAAGGATAGATTACAAGATGACAAACTTGGCCAATGCGATAGAAAACTGTCAGATGATAAACACAGCGAATACAGATTGGAAGTTGACAAACATGACTACCGCGAAAAAGAACGCATTGATGAAAAACATACTGATGATAGATTAGATGCTGACAAACAGGACAATGTTTCATCAAAGCATAAGCTTACAGATAAAGATACAACAGTAACTGCCACGGAGCGAAGAAATAACCACATGACCACCGATGCTGCTAACAAAGTTATGGTTGCTGGTGATTTAGAACTCAGTGATGAAAGTAGCGATATCGACCTTTTGAAACGCGTCATGAAAAAAGTAGAGAAACAATTCCCGTCTCAAAGTAAAGTTGTTGCACTAAAAACTGTTCCTGATAAAGATGATAAAAACAAAGACGCAGATTGTAAAATAGACAAACCGATTAGTAATATTCTAAGTGAGAGCAATGTAGATATTCAACTGAAAGTTGCAGATAAGACTAAAAGTGAATCAGATGATGCTAGCAAAAAAGGAAAAAGTAAAAACAAGATAACTAAACAAAAATCCGAAAAGGGAACATTGAAAATTCCCGAAGAAAATATTATTGCCTCATCTACACAATCAAAACCAATATTAAAGCAAACTGATGTGCCCAAAAATATGAAATCAAAATTCAGTGATTTGTTTGGTGATAGCAGTAGTCTTATAACACCTGAAGACCTGGGTTTGACCGCGCTAGAAGTTCGAATAGAATCCTCCTCTACAAAGTATTTTCCTATTTTCGAAGATGCCCAGGACGCCGCTGATCTTGACGGTAAAGTTATCCAGACGAATGCGGATTTGCTGGGTATCCCTAAAGAACCTATTGGTGTAACCAACCCTATCAAAAATACAGATCAAAATAAAGGTTTAGATAAAAGCACGAGTAAAAGTGATAATATAATTAATTCCAGCAAAAGTAAAGAAAAGAAAACACACAACGAGAAACCTACTGATACAGATGTAACTAAACAGAAACCTCAGCAACGTACAAGTTTAGCAATGGAACTCGAACCCAAGCCTCTTGTTCCAAACGATAAAACTAAATCTTCCAAAAATACAGAAAAGGAACATGTTATTAAAAAGACTGATGTCAAAGAAAAGATTAAAAATAGTAAACATTTAGAAACACAACAAGTTAATAAGATGGATGCAGTTGAAACTAAACCTAAATCAAAATCGAGTAAAAAAGAACAGCATGATACTAATCCATTAGATGCAAATGACAACGCACAATCAAATACAAATCACACTCAAAATGAAAATGATGAAATGAAAACAAAAGATCAAAGCAATATTGAAATAAGTGTAACGACAACAGGGAAAATAGAAGTAAATGACACTAAAACAAAGACAATAGAAACTAGGAAAAGGAAATCAAGAAAACATGAAGAAAAAACACAACCAATTGAACCAGAGACTCCTCAACCGGCTGTGATAACTGTTGACCTTGATAGAACGTCTCCACTAACATCAGATATATCACAACCTAAATGCAATATGAAAGAGTCAGAAATTGTGAAAACAGTTATAATATCTACTGGAGTACAACCATTATTTGTTCAAGAAAATATGCCAGTGAATGTCATTAGTCCAATTTTGGTCCAACCTGTGACGCCTAATATAGATAGTCGAGCGACAGACGTCAATCCAATGAGTTCCGTTCACATCCACGCTCTAGCGACGTCGACACCCGCGAAGGAAGTTTTGCAGAATTCGCAAAATGTCAACTTGCAAGATATAGTTTGTAAAACCCCTGATGTCAATAACACTTCCAATGACCATTCTGTTAACAATGACACGGAAGCACCAGACGTACGGATTTTCGTGAAACGGAGAAGAAGAGTTTTAAAAAAAGCTACCCCTTCTAAGACTTGAACTGATTTGTTATAAGATTCCTGAACGTCTTGCGACTGTAGTTAATTAAAATTTGTATTATATAATTATGTGTTATAGATTTTCTATAAGGAATTATCATTGTCATCTGTACCTGATTGGTACTAATTTTAGACTGTACAAATAAATTAAGTATATTACATGTTATAGTTGCAATTATGCAGGACTTCACTTTGGTTCCGTGTTCGATCCTATTTGCTTTGCGGAAATGAGAGCAAGAAATAGTTTTGTGTAATGGTGGCGAAAGATAAAATTCGTCTTAATGTAACATACATGGACTCCCCCTTTTGGTAGTTGATTTATTGAGGAGAACCTACTAAATATAATAATTTCATTTTTTTAGGATAGATGCTACATTTGGCGTGAAAACAGATTCATGAAATTTCATTTATTTTGTATTATTGTCAAATGGAGATACAAAACCATCATTTGTTTTATATAATCGTTGCACAATTTGTGTACTTATCTAGTTTTTATAAAAATACAAAAATATTGTGTAAAATATTGGCCCAGACCTATCTTTTTTAAATTATTTTATTTCGGCACACATTTACATACCATTTAGTTCGTTTGTTGCCCTTGTTACTACCAATCTAACTACCAGTAGTTATACCGTTAATTTTTATTACCCTTACTACTCCAATATCGAATTAGAAGGGTAAACTTGAAAATCCCGTGTTACTACCGTAACTTCCTAACAAATAAGGTAAGAAAATAATAATAAAAAATCTGCCTAGTTTTTTCAGTTGTAGAAAAGTCTTCGTTATATCTTTAGCTCTGTTCATATAAGAAATACATACGAGGAGAAACTGGACAGAGTGCTAATATCTTTTGTTCCTCACCATGTGCCCAATTTTACAAGTTACCAAAAAATACAAAAAATAACATTTCGTTTAAGGCGAAGGCAAATGTCATGTTGTATTGTCACCCCGGGGGTCAGTGCTAGAGGCATTACCATAGATAAAATTAAACTACCTTACTGTGAATAATCAAGTCTGGGCCGCATAATTTACAACTGTACATAGCTATGTATTGTAAAAAAAAGAAATTCAATTTTGTTAAATAAAATACACAAAGTATTCCCAGAACAGTCTTTATTTTCCTTACAACTATTAAACATAATTTACTTAACTTTTAATTGCATACATTGCTCTTGAACACTTCACGACTGCGCCAAGTAGGAGTTAATTTATTCGGGGTACATTCGTGCATCAATAGGGCGCAATAGAGTCAGAATTATAAAGTGTAAACTTTTGCTATAAATAAAAGACCGTCATACAATGAAAACAAAATGTATGTAGTAAAGAAAAATACGTACATATTTGATCGTATAAAAACATATTTTATTACGATTATTATTAAAATATTCTAGGTGGAGTTTACGCCTTATTTGAAACAGGATAACAACCATTTTGTTTTACACAAATCCCATAGTTCTTTTATATTTCACATTCTTTGTTCCTTTCTACTAATGAAATACCAGACTAATAACAAAAATATAGGAATGTCTATGTTATCACACATATATGGAACTTCTGGCTAAGGTCAATCGACCAACACTAGACTGCTATAAAATTTGGTCATTATGGGTCCTATGATATGACATCAGAAGGTCAAACACGAATATTATTGCTATCGTTAGAGTATATTTACTACGAATACCAAAAGCGCACATAAAAACCTGCTACACCCGTATACTACAATAAGATATATTTTTCAGTGGTACGATTCCGCCAGGAAAAGGAGAGCCTGGCGGCATATCACTTGAAAATGAATCTTATTGTTGTAAACTTAAGGCTGGTTTTTATTGACGCTACAACGATAACTAATATATTTGCTTGGCCTACAGGACGGAACAATACACATCTGCAGAATAAATAAGACACATTAAAAGTAATATTTTAATATCACAGCTGAACCAGCAGCTATTTTCTATAATTAAACCACAAACTTATAAACATAATTATATCTGATTAAGTAAGAATGACTATCAATATACAGCTTGACCATAAAGAGTAGAAATTAATTAAAGTGGAACAAAAAAAAATCATAATTCAGTATTTTACGTCAAAAATGTGACAGCTACGGAGAATTTAGCGCCCTCATTTTTTGTCACCTTTGTATGGACAAGCTGTACTGTATATTATATTTAACAATCCAAAACAGCTTTATATAAAAGCCATCAAATTACAATAAAAATAGTCCTTCGACAGAGTTAGCATTTTGAATCTAGCTTTTATTCATAAAAAGCTAAAGTATTGTCTTGTCTCATTTTGTCAATGGCACTTTACGATAAGTGGGATAGTGACAAAACATACTTCAGTTTAAATTATATCTTTTTTATGAATAATACCGGTATAATAACGGTAAAAAAAATTGTATATTTAATGCAGTAGATACATTATAACACAATGTCAATGAAATATATATTTTTAAATGTAATAAAACAGCAACAATTATACAGTAACAGTTACAGCAAGCAATATATGACGACCCCGGTGGCGGCGCAGTGGTAAAGTGCTTGCTCTGCACCGAGAGGTCCCGGGTTCGATCCTCGGTCGGGTCGTGATGCAAAATGATCTTTTTCTAATTGGCCCGAGTCTTGGATGTTTATTTATATATATGTATTTGTTATATAATATAGTATCGTTGAATTAGTATTTCATAAAAAAAAGTCTCGAACTTACTTTGTATAGGAAACAACGGAAAAACACTTAAAATATTCATAACAGAAACAAAGACATTACGCTATCCGTTTTTGAGTTGTATGGAAGAGATCCAAACTTTTTACGTATAAAGAATCGGGATATTTAAGTTACATTAATATATATTTATTACAATTTTAAGATCGTGACGTTAACTAATTTTACGTGTCAGTGTATCTGTATGTCTATCCGTGGCATCGTAGCAAACAAACGGCTGAACTGATTTTGATCTATTTTCATTGATTTGAAAGATAATTTAATCTGTTCTTGTGTGTGTTCTTAACTTTGGAAAATGTGCGTTCAGTCGTTTGGCTACTGTCAGCTCTTTTCTATTTGTTGATATGATGCCAGCAATTTCGGAGCCTAATTATTTTAAATTATTAATATTTTTTTTTTACAAAGAAAGAGTGATCTAATCACACAATTTTGGCACGATATAAATTAATAAAACTATGTAAATACATTTACAAACAATATACAAAGCAATTGAAGTTTGTACAAACATTTCTCATTGTTCTGGAGTTTTAACCAATATGATCTCCATGACATGAATGCCAATATTTGTTATTGGTTCTTGAAAACACGCCTTGCGTGTAACACTTTAGGCGTGTTTCTGTGCAGTGAGCGAATTATGAAAACGGCCTTATCAAACACCGTTGCGTATGATTCACACATATATATAATATTTAATATTGTATTTTCAGTCATGTAAGTTTTGAGTGTTGTTAAGTTCAATATATATATATACAGTGAAACTTTTGCCCAATATGAACTTAACAACACTCAAAACTTACATGACTGAAAAAAGTTACTGTTATTAAAATATATAAGGCACCATAAATCTACATCGGATCCTTCTAATTTGTCACTTTAATCACAGTACATTGCTTCATATTCAGCGTATAATATACAATATTTCATCACAGGCACTTTTAACACTTACACAAGGTAGGACATACTACAACTCTGAACGTGCACATACCTGTACATATAATCACTACGGGCCTAAACACTTGTTTTTCCTTCACATTACAAGCCGCAGTTAAAACGCAATATTCACGTCGAAACATTTTGATTTTATACAACCCATGGCTTGAGGTTTTAAAGTCACGCAAATATTGTTGTAGCCATTTTTTCAAAGTCGTCGCCCTGAATTATTCCCATCCCACTTCACCGTGGTTGACGCCTGTGCTATAACCCCTTGTTGGACAGGGTGCCGATGATGTTGTTAGCCATAGGAATGTCGTTCGCGTCGGTGGCGTTGTTGCCCACGCCTGAGGGGCCGGGAGTGGCCGGGGCATGCCTTCTGCTAAACCTAGGAAATTTGTATAACATATAGTAACGAAAAGAAAGAAATATTTCATATATTATGCATGCACACCATAAAGATAAACAAACATACATAAACTTATTAAACCTATAAGGAATACATTACGTAATATATTGTTGTTATATACACGGCTGTTTTTTACCTCTCGGCTAAGTTTCAGGGGCTATCAAAACTGAACATTTAGACCTAGTTATTGTAACACATATACCTCCATCATAGGCTCCATTTTTGTCTAAAATTGTTTTGTATCAAAATTCTCATTATCATTTAAAGGAGTTTTACCTTCTGACGGTGTCGGCCACGGGTTCCGCATCAGTCACGGAGACGTGTTGGTAGCAGACGGCGGACGCGTGTCCGGAGCGCGCGGACGTCAGCGGAGTCCCCGCCGACCACGAGTTAGTCGCCGGGTCGTACACCTCCACGATGTCCAGGAATTGTGTGCCGTCGTAGCCGCCTTTCAAATAAATAAAAAAACAAAATTCTTTATTAATCTCGTCATGATTGTATCAAACATGTACTTAAACCTAAACTAAAAAAAGTCTACTGCTGATTATACGAGCGCAGGTGAAGAAGCAGCGCAACAAACTTCACCGTAGCCCTTTCTTCAATACAATGTACCACATACAAAGATAATTCAAAAAGAAAGGTAATGTATTTATTAAAAACTAGCTTAAATATTGATATAACTCGTAAGTCATAGAAACACTCCATGGGTGCTGTCAGATCATATAACACGCCAGGCGTGTTTTACAGTAGTTGACGTATTTAATTTTACTAACACCAAAAATCTGCGTAACCACCAAAAATAGACATGCGTGATTTTTATTCTAAAATACAAATTTTCCTTATAGTGGGCTAAGGATCGTGATCATTGATTATCAACTTGGAATGAAACACAAAACGACTTTGTTGGCAATATTAATGATAAATTATCAGTGCAGGATCCTCACGATGTTTCTCTTCACCGTAAGCAAATGATACTCGACGAAAACCACAATAAGTTAGATAGCTATACAAGCTAACACACAAGGATTCGAACCTGGAACCTTTCGGGTCACATCCGGCGTTTTAACAGTTGGATCACACTGCTAGAGTGCATTTTAAAAAAATGCTAAATAAAAATAAAATAATTTGCGTTAAATAGGGCAGAATAAAGCTCACCCATGCTGTACAACTTGTTGTCCAACACAGCGAGCGACAGCGCCGAGCGCGCCACGCGCATGGCGGGGGCGGAGTCCCACGCGCCGCGCTCCGTGTCGTAGCGCTCCACCGACGACAGCTGCTGGGACCCGTCGTAGCCGCCCACCACGTAGATGTACTGGCCTAATGCTGCCACGCCTGGATATTTGAAAGAAAGAAAGAGAAAAGAAAAATTGTTTATTTGATATCACAAACTTAAATTTAAATTAATGTACAGAAATTCACAACCATGATGAAAAAAAAAATCTAAATCCTAACTAATTTTATAAATGCGAAAGTAAGTTTGTTCTTGAAATTTTGCATACATGTAGTTTGAAGAATAGATAAGGACATAGGGTACCTTTCATCCCGGAAAATTCACAAGTACGAAGCCGCGGGCAAAAGCTAGTAAATTATACACTCAAACCTTCCTCAGATCACATTATTGGTGAAACCGCATCTCGTCAAAAAAGGTAAAATTCTTGTAAAAAAAATCGACGTGGGAAACTTCAACTCTTTAGAACAAGTGCAAGTTCAAAATTAACTTGCAACTTTGTTTACAGACAGACAAACATCATCCAGAATCTAAATTGTACCTTGTAAATGAAAACAATAATATAGAAGTCAGAACATACACGCAGAACTTACCAGCGCCGCTTCTAGCCACATTCATAGGCGTGACTTCAGTCCAACAGTTATTCTCCGGATGGTAGCACTCGACCGTGTTAGTTCTCCTGGCGCCGTCTAGTCCGCCGACGGCGTACAGTAGCCGGTTGACGACGGCCACGCCCACGCCGAGGCGGGCCGACTTCATTGACGCTACCATCGTCCACGTGTCGCGCTCGGGGTCGTAACTGAAAGAGACGAAAGATGGACGATTTCTTCATAGTCGTATTCATCATAGCTGAGGGTCGTTGGTCATTACGTGGAATGAAACACACACAACACCTTTCTTGGCATTATTGATGGAGTGGTTTGCCATTGCCTTCTCCATTTCACCCACGAGTTAATAATAATCAACAAGTGTGCAGGTTTCCTCACGATGTTTTCCTTCACCGGAAGCAGGTGGTGGTCGATGAAAACTACTATACATGATATTGGTATACAAACTCATGTGGCACGAGTAGGATTCGAACGTGGGATATTTCGATCCACAGACGCCCGTCTTAAACATTACATCATCTCGGGCTGTCATTACGATCCGTCAATTCTCTTGCTTAAGGAATCATTTCCAAAATCAATCATTCGTAAAATTGAGATTATCACAGTACAGATTATAAAGACGAGATAGTGAAAGTAATTCTTGTTTTTCTTAAAATTTGAAAAATCACAATGGCAGCGCGGCCGCAGCGGTCGAAACGTTCTGAAAAACACCTAGATATCTAAATCCTGTTCTACTAATTATTAGAAATGCGAAATTCTGTGAGGATGTATGTGTGTTTGTTACTCTTTACTATTATTATTACTACTAATAATAATTTTTCAACGTGTTGACAGCAAGTTAATTATTTATGTTAAGTTATTATGCACTAAATAAATAATTTTCTATTTCAAGTCAAAATTCATTATTTTGTACCTATACCTGTAGTCTTCAGTACTTACCATTCTACAGTCTTATGATACTCCGAGCCTGATGAGCCTCCGACGGCATATAGCAACCCGTCCATTACCGCTACACCTACCTAAAAAAAAAATTAAAGTGAAACCTACTGAGGAATAAATTGACGCAACAAAAAACAAAAATCTAGATCACTTTGTGGTTAATTCAGGTAATTTTCTTCTTTTCTTTTCGAGTAGGTATGTTATTACTAAGACCGGTGTCAGATTTTATTCAATCCGCCTAAAGGCATCTGACATGACTTTTGACGACCACCTACCGACGTATACGTGGCAAGTAGTCGCACGCACTAGTGAACTTTAGCTGTCAACCAGTATAATATTTTTCCTATATTATAGCAAATAAGAGTAAAAATCAAAATGTTTACATCGCCCAAATCTGTTACACATCTGTTAGACATGGAGCAACATAGTTTAAATATTTTTTTTTCTAGGAAATTTCTTAGATAACACGCCTCGCGTGTTAAACATGCGAAGCAGGCGTGTTTTCACACAGTACACGCGTCTTACCCTGTGCCGGGGGGTGGACATGGGGCTGCACGGGCGCCACATCTCTAGCGCAGGGTTGTATACATCTACCCAGTCGCTGTCGTACGATGACCCTGGGGACGTGTTCCGACCGCCTACTGCGAAGAATAGACCCTGGACAAAGAAATACATTAGTTATAAAAATATACGATATGTGGCGTGTGGTTCCTCCCTCCCGCGGATGTCGTACGAGGCGACTAAGGGACACACAGCCTTGGTAGATAGGCAAAGATAGTAATGATGAATAAGAGTTGATGCCAGCGCGTAAAATTATACTCATTTAAAATTTATCAAAATTTAAAGATTTCTTTTTTGGTTTCTGAGCGTGACACCGTAGTACATTGCCGTAATAATGACCTACGAAGCTTTGAATATAAATTTTGTGTTCGGTAGAACGTTTTGTAAGAAGATGCCTAGCAATGGGACGAAACATCTAAATAAAAATAATTCAATTAATATAAATCACCTTGACAAAAGCCGCCCCCAGCCCCGACCTAGGTACGGTGAGGGGGGGCAGCGTGGACCAGCAGTTGTCGTCCAGGTTGAACGCCTCGAACACCCCGATGGAGTGCCGGAAGTACCCGCCCGCCACGTATATGATTCTGGGTGTGTTCGGCCGCCTCTCCTTCACGACAGGTCGCTTGTGTAGTGTCAGATCCTGTTAAATATATTTGTAGTTGTAATTATATACATTTTCATTCCTATCAGCACTCGATCACAATCATAACATTTTTTTTTGTATAAGCGAACATCACATTGTGCCATTGTGACGCAATGACAACCACACTGCAATGTGATTGGTTCGCTGTGTCTCACTTCGAATCGATTCGACGGTGAGAGGTTAAATGCAAACCAACACTAACCACTCTGTTCGATTTGTTACTTATAAGTTATTGGGATACTTTATGAGCAAGCGGTGAAACAGAACAAAAAAATAAAAAGTTTAAAAGAATAAAAAGTTTATCTATGGTTTTTGAAAAAGGAATGAAAATATCAACATTTTAAATTGTTTATTTCACCATGGTTTGTACATACATCACCATGTTTTAATATCTGTAATAGTGTATTAGTGAACTACATTTGAAAATGTAAACTATTATATTTATGGAAAATTTTTTGTATCAACTTTATTTGGATTTTTTAAAAATATTTTTTTAAATGAGTATTTCCTCACCCAGTCCCACATTTCGAACGGTCAAGTTTAACTCCTTCATAGAGAACTTGATACTGACACTGTTTCTTCATACGACATGACGTCACACGTAAACAAACAAAACCAGATTCGCGCAGTGTTAAATATTAATTAACATATTTTCACTCCATGCGCGGGCGTCGAAGACAACGAACGTTGGACAAGGAATTTAATTAAAAAAAAAAAAATCTAACACTAATAACTCTTCAAACAAAATTCCAAGGTCACTTAAGTTGTAAAAATATATTTGATCAGTTTGATTTTTTAACAATATTTTTCGATATTGGACCTATGGAAGTAGACAAGCGAGTGAGGGCTCGGCCAGCAGTAGAGTTGATATATCATTCGTGCGAATCTGCCCCGTCATGCCTTAGTTAGCGGATTTTTTGCAAATAGATAGGTAATGACACAAGTCAATGCGCTCATTTAGCGAAATAAACTTATGATTCATCCGGCCTTAACATTGAATGAGGAAAGTTATGAAATAGGTTATGCAATATGTTATCCTATCACTATTTCTTCTTTTCGATATACGTTGAGACGATTTCTTCCAGTGGCATAATCGCGCGACACTTGTGAGCGAGGTGCGTGGTTTAACATAGCACCGCTCCATATCCTTCCGTGGGTGCCGTGCGACAACTAAGGACATTGTCTTGGCGGCACCGGCTGATAAGAAACAATAGCATTCCCGAGAGCGGTCGACGTCAGGCAGGCGGCCGGTTGTGACATGCCAGCCGAATCTTCAAAATTTTAACATTCATTTTTACGCCAAAGACTTCGCTGCGATACAGACACAAGTATAGTAAGTCATAACAGGAGCTATTTAGATATAAATAATTATTTCACATGCGTCAAAATTTCTGAACAAATAATAATAATAATGAGCTATGACTGACTTAAAAACATCCTATATATATATATATATTGCCCTGGGAGTATTACGTGCACGTAAGAAATTAATTCTAGTGTATTCTAGATAGTGTACTGACTGAGCGGTGATTTTTTTAAAAGTATAGTGGACAATCGGGCATGCAGGCCACCAGATGGCAAGCGTAACGTAAGATGATCTGCTCGAGTTCTTTTCAAAAACGTGATTGGTAAAACAATATCATGTTTATCATACACTGATAAGATTATAATTCTAATCGTCTTCCTTGTCATTGTCATTATTTATTTTGAGATAATTCTAAGCGACATATGTTTACAAGAAAATATATAAAATCTATTGCGAGATATGGTTTTAGTGTATCATTCATATTTTGAGTTTTGCGAAATATGGAAGGAATTTTTATCGTGGTAAATGTCGCCTCTGATACATAGTGAGCCAGGCCCATTGTTACGTTGCGGCTCCGTTGCGCTCTGTTGTTTTATATAGATTTGATATTGGCGTGCGTCAAAATTCCATACAACGGGAGACAAAAAATAGAATGTTGTAATTTTCCATATTAATATTCCATTATGAACAAACATCAAGACAACACAGAATAGAACCTGTGAGGTTAGCGTGAGATCTTGCGAGACGTCTAATATGGCTGACTAGCTGCGCCCCGAGGCTTCGTTCCCGGGGGAATTCAGGGCAAAATTTACCCTATGTGCTATTATAGAAATGTTTGAAGCAGTCTTCATATACCTTGAATATTTTAGCCAAGTATTCCCTGCAAGCGGGTGCCTTCTCCAGGACACTGCACGTGCTCATCTGCTCCTTAAGGAAATTGGGCGTCAGGTATTGACAGCGGACTGCCTTCAGGATGTGTTCCATGCGCGAGTGACGCCGGTCTTCATCGTATTTCACCTGAAGACAACAAAACATGATACAATAATTTATTATATATATTATTTATATTATTGTCAATATGTCAGGTTCTAAGCAACGTGTCGCGATGAAATCCATACAGATTTTAAGTTAGACCATTCGCTATACATCAGTAAAAGCCGGACCAAATTTTGTCCAGTCGTTTTTGCGTAATGCGCGTACAAATTTTCTAATTAAGATTGTTTTGGCTTCTATTAGTCCCAAAAAGACGCCCCGTAATATTCTGTAGAGACTTACTACGTATTAGATAAATACTGCCCATTTACAGTTTTATGTACAAATTTCACTCGGGAGTAAATCATTAGGGTTAATAGAATTGTTGACATGGGTGCAATTGTAAAAATTGGTTTACCACAAGGCTTAATTCTAGGACCCTCTCTTCTTAGATTACATCAATGATCTGCTATACATGGTCGAAAAGCAGGCTAACATCACGATGTTAGCCTGCTTTTAACCCTAATGATTTACTCCCGAGTGAAATTATATTAATCCCGAGCGAAAGATTAGGAGATGTAATATCAGCAAAGGGCACGCCCTTTGCTGATATTACATCTCCTAATCTTTAAATTAGACCGCCATCCATAGCGAAAACTTTAATAATTTAAATTGTATTTTGTCTGCCTTTAAGAATTGATTCTGCTAATAACTTAGTGCTAAAGGAAAATAAGATTAAATTTACATTTCCATACGTTGCGCCGCTTCTTATTCACCTGCGCTTTGGAAGTCGGCAGTAGACTTAGTTTTAGGTAATTTTTTGACGTTAATAACTCAAGTATATAATTAAAAGCTATTAAGAATTTTGAATTTGAAAAACTCGTGCCGCGTGATCCGGTTTAAGAAATATAAATATAGTTTGTTTAACAACCGCCAGATGGCGATAATGACCAAGGTTTAAAAAACTGAAGTTGGTGACCTAAAACAGTCGTAATTATGTAGATTAGATGTTTAATATATGTACACACACTCAACATTCAGTGCCATTATATTAAAAGCTGGGTGTCTGCTGGGTGTATCTCAGAGGGTTTCGAGCGCTGCGGCTGCGCTGTCATTACAATTTTTCAAATTTTAACAAAATCACAAAATTAGTTTTACTATCTGACTTTAAAATAATTAATCTGTATTGTGGTAATGTCAATTTTATGAATGTTTGATTTTGGAAATGATTCCTTCCTTATGAGGATCTTAATGACAGCGCGGCCGAATTCGGAAAAAGCAATTATTTTTTTTGTTTTAGTACCGCTTATCTGTCATATAATATGTACCTTCAAAAAATTAATACAACGTATGTACCTAAAAACTGAAGCAATAGTAACTGGTACATGCGTACTTGAACCACAAACACAACTTAGCGTACTATGTGCTCGTTTTCAGCAATCATATTCAATTTATGTATTATCACAGCGTTGGCAACGTGGACAAAACGCCAAGTCACCGCTGATACCAGAATGATAAGGTGACGCAAGTAAATAACGGGTTCAATGAAACAGACTGATTGTATTATAAATAAAATAAAATGCGTTTATTTCATACTGTTAGTAATACAAAAACTTAAATTCTATGTTAGTAATAAACACGATAATTAATAATTATCCATTTACTAGTAATAAATTTTGAAAAAATAATTTGCATGCCGACATACTGTTGAACAGTCAACTGAATTTAGACCGTGTTTGCCTGCAAATAAATTCATTTCATTTAATTTCACTTTTTTTACTTCTTTTCTACTCTAGTGAACCGGATATAGGTAATTGTATTGTAATATCAAGGTAAATTTAAACAAGCACTGCAGAAAATTCACTCCTCTTCACAGCTCTATAACTGTATGTTCACTACGGAACTAATAGGTAGTTAAAATAAAATATTTGGAGCTAAGAATTAGATAATTATATTTTTCTTTGTTTTTACAAATTGGTAGATTGGAAACAGAGATCGAATGAAAGGAAAAAGACAATAGAAAAAATTAGATTTGTAGTGCGCGCGCAGGAATCAAATTTAAATTGTCGTGTTCGATAGCCATTGGCTGTTGCGCGAGGGGTCGCGGGCGGGACGATCCTAGTGTTGTGGTGTACTGGCGTAGACACTATAATATATATATACTCTTAATACAAAATATCACCTCAATCCAATATTACGTTTTGACGTGAAAATGTTGCTTTTGTCCGCGGTTTCGTTCACGTTTATTTCGTACGTCCGCTCATAACTTATTAATGAAGTGAAAACTTCTTGCGCGGCGTTGTGCACTTTTTGTGATGGGTAGAAAATGTAAATTCGTGTCAGGACACGTGACCCTGATCGAAAATTCGTAAGACGTCAAAAATGCACAACGTTAATATTCAAGTTTTCACTTCTGCCGGAACTCCCGGAGTGCATCACGTTTGTTTTTTTGTGTGTGTGGGGTCTGTCTCGGGTACTAAGCAACGTATCGTGTTGAAACCTATACCAGATTTTAAGATACACTATACAACTGTGAAAATAGCATTCATTTCAAATCTAATAGTTTTTGCGTGATGCGCGAACAAACATACAGACAGAAATGGACACACAAAAATTTAAAAAAAAAAATGTTTTGGCTTTAATTAGTTCCATAAAGACCCCCATCCCAGTTTTATTATATGTATATAGATAAGTAGAAATTGTGTTTTATGAATGTGTTTATTTTTCAGAAAAAAAATAAACAATTACGGAAAGCTACCTGACGTCGACAAGATAAAACGGTAATCATCTTTTACAAAAAAACAATTCTTAATTACTCAAAAAGTAAATACTTTTTGATTTTTTTTTTCATAATTATGTTGTATCAATATATTATAACTTATATATATATTATATATTATATGCTTTTGGTGAAGAAAAACATTAAGAGAAAACTTGCACATTAGATGAGTGTTTAAATTACAGTTTGCTGTTGATTTTAATATGATAAACGATAAACTAAAACGTAGCTTTGAGTGAATATCAAAATCCAAAACAATCTTCCTCTCTCTTTCATCCTCCCTTATTCATCCGGGGGCTGTAACGCTGCGAAGCCCGAGGTCAGTGTGTGTTTTGTTTTTTGTAAAACTTAAAATTTGAAGACTTTAAAATCGACCATCTGTCTCACCTCACCCCTCTTTGGGAATGTTATTTTTGCCTCTCAGCTAGGTGTCCCTTAGTCGCCACGTGCGACGTCAACACGAGAACATGGAGTGATCCTATTTTAGGGAACCTTTTATAACTTTTCTATAGGTATTCAGCAAACATTAATTGACTATTGTCGCTAGATGGTGCTAGTAGCAGTATCGAAACGAAAGATCAGAAACTATAAAGCGATATATGTACTTTTTAGCATACATTCTCAGAATAATAGATAACAATTATTCAAACTAAAATAGCTTGTTGTTTGTCAAGCGGGATTCCCTTAAACAAGTCGACGTTACGCAAATCATGACAATATAAATCTGTATATATTTGCATGTGAAATGTCGTGTCATTTGGTAAATGGTAAACATTATTAGACACATTCAGAGCGTTTAATATATTTCTTGTGACCGACTCAAATGATAAGTTTGAAGTGGTCACTCTCGTCACATGAGTTTGTAACCCATCTATAGTAATTTTCGTCGACCACCACTTGCATCCGGCGAAGGAAAACATCGTGAGAAAACCTGCACACCGGTTGGCACTAGATGCGGTAGGTAGCAGTAAAATGTCAGATGCCTTTAGGCGACTTGAATAAAATCTGACACCAGTGTTAGTATATTCAACAAGTAGGTTAGTAGATGATTTTGTATCAAGGTCTCCGGCCAGCTCCGAGAGAGAGCCGAAGAGAGTGAGTTTATATAAATAAATATATTAGGACAAAGCACAATGAGCTAGTCCCAAAGAAAGTTCGAGATTTGTGTTATGGGATATTAAGTCAACGATACTATATTGTATAAAAATACATCTATACTATTATTATAAAGAATTCAGCGTTTGTGAGTATGTATGTTTGAGGCGGGTAATCTCCGAAACTACCGAACCGATTTCAAAAATTCTTTCATCATTCTTCACTGTCTTATTCCTCATGGCCGGGGGTTGTGATCATTACGTGGAATGAAACATACACAACAACTTTCTTGGCATTATTAATGAAGAGGTTTGCCATTGCCTTCTCCATATCACACACAAGTTAATGATAATCAACCAGTGTGCAGGTTTACTCACGGGAGTGAAGCCCCGGGCAACATCTAGTATATAGATAAACATCCAAGATCAAATTAGAAAAAGATAATTTTCCATCATGATCCGACTGGGGATCGAACCCGGGACCTCTGGTTTTCAGAGGCAAATACTTTACCACTGTGTCGTCAGATGGTCGTCACATTTGGGCGTCTCATACAATGTCACGTCTTCCGATGACGTCATTTCTTACGCGGTAGACAGAGACAGGAGTTGCGTCCAACCAACCTTAACAATGGTCAACATTAGTTGGTAGCACCATATAAGACTAACATTTGTTAATATTCTTTGGAGAAAAGACCGCAGTGAAGTTTGTTGCGCCGCTTCTTCATCACCTGCGCTTTGGTAGTCGGCAGTAGACTTAGTTTAAGTAATATTTTTGACGTCAATAAGTGATGTATATCATCCTACATTGAATGAAGAATTTTTAATTTGAAGTTGAAGAACAAATGGCAACTCACCCAACTGATGACAGCGTTGTACACCTCTCTCTCTTCTCCAACGTTGAGCTCGTCCTTCCTCACCAGGTTTATCAGTTCCGGCGCTGTCAGTTGCAAGAATTCCTCTTCCTGACACACCTGCGGAAATAAATATAGATAGTAACACGACTCGACATTGTTTTTTTTATTAAATATGTTATTATATTGAACAAAAGTAATTCAATATTTGACGTACGCCAAATATTTTTTATGTTTATAAAAGAATTTGTGTAATTATTTATTACTTATGTTGTATAAACTAACTAAATGAATCCCAGCTAATATTATGAATGCGAAAGTAAGTTTGTTGCCTCTTCACGCATTATCTACTCGACTGATTGTTATGAAATTTGGTACACGGATAGAAAATAAACTGGAACAACATATAGGGTACTTTTTAACCCGAAATTCCCACGGGAGCGAAGCCCCGGGGCGCAGTTAGTGTTGTATAATTAAATAACAAGTTGAAAAAACCATGTTCGTGCAATAAACCGTTGAGGAGTTCCCACGCTTGGAGCCGATAATGGGAGCATCATCAGGTCAAACTAATAATAAAAATGCATTATCAACCAAACTAAACGTGTATACAAAATTTTGGCTCAAACGGTTGAAGATATCTGCTTCAAACTTGTGTTGCAAGATTCCATCCAAAACATGGTTACAAAGCAAGTTATATAAAAGTTTGTTAAAAAAAAATTTGGTACCTGTGTGAAATGTCTCTCAATGAAGTTGTTAGCTTTCTGTTTAAGCTCCGCGCAGCCATGTTGTTCAGCGAAGTTGGCAATTCCAATGGCGTTGGAGGGGTCCAGTTGTCGTTCCAGGAACGCGCAGCACGCCTCGATCACATTCGAGATCTGGGGACGATGGCTATAGTATATTTAGTTTCTAGATTACAGAAATTTAGCCGAGTCGACAAGCTAAGAACTTTCTCACTCTCAAAATCGGCTACATTTTGACGACCTCTGTGACCTAATGGCCATCATGTTACACTTACACTGGAGCTCCCGGGTTCGAACTCCTAACCGGGTCATGGTGGACAATGATCATTTTCAAATTAACCTTGGTCTTGTTGTGTATGTATTTATATATGTTACTAGCTTTTGTTGATCAAAGGGATGTCCTTCTCCATACTTCAAACTACATGTATGTAAAATTTCAAGAAGACTGGTTGAGTAGATAGAGCGCGAACAGGTAACAAACTTACTTTCGCATTTATAATATTAGTTAGGATAAAATATAGCGTCTTTAAGTTAGAACACCTTTGTAAATAAATCAATTTTCATTTGCTAGTCTGTTTCAAAGTTCAACAGATAAGAAAAACACGTTTTAAAAAGTAAAATAATAATAGTAGACAAATTGAAAGCAGTAAATTCGTATAACCGTTACAACGCATAATTTTAGTAAATGTTTACTTGAAACAAGCATACACTTTAAGTCACGCTGGTTTCCACGTTATCTGTGACTGAAAATTGTGACTGAATTTATACACCGTTGTAATAGATAACTATGATTTTCTAGATTAATACCTAGAACCGAGGACGTAGTGTGAATTTGCAATCAATCACTTATCACTATCGAATTGATTACTAAGACGCAGCTAATAACTAGCGTTGTTTGTTGTCGCGTCACAATGCCGCAATTTGATTGGTTAGCTGTATCTCACTTACGACCGAATCAATTCGAAAGTGAGATGTGAATTGCATACTATTTTTTTTATATAAATGTATTTACTTTCCTATACAGTTTATATAATTTTAGAACGAATTATTAATATAAGAGCGAAGTGTATGTGCGTGTGGTTCCGCCCATTCCATGTCCTCCCGTGGATGTCGTACGAGGCGACTAAGGGACACACAGCCTAGACAGGTGATAGGCAACAATAACATTTCCAAGGAGGGTTGACGTCAGGCAGGCGGCCGGTTGTAAAATCACAGCTGAATCTTCGAAATTTTAAGGTTTTTTTTTCATGGTGACACGGGGCTTGGCGGCTTCTCAACCCATGCAGAGGTGAGAAAGTTAAGAGCGAAGTATGAATTTATGAAAAAAAAGTTTTTATTAATGCTGTTTTTTTACTATGAAACTATACTTGCTAATGAAATATCATTAGCATCCAAAATAAACCCTTTGTTTGAATTTTCGTTTAATTATTCAAAAATCTTGTCAAATATTTTCTATATTATATTTTTATTACCGATGTTACATCTTTATTTTCGTTAAAAATATGTGCGCAAGTTGTGGAATCGTGACTAATCTTTAGTCACACTAAAACTAACTTCGACTTCGTTCATAAGAATTCCTATACCATGATGTTATTCCTATACCATATGTTATGTATTTACATTCTATATTTTTATTATTATTTGGTTGAAATTGTTCCTTATGCCAAAACCGAATATTTACTTTATCATATTTTAAGCTTAACGCAGATCTAGACATGTCGCAGTTTCTAATCTGATATTTTTTTAAAATACAGATACAAAAACCAAGAGGCAAATATACATAAGTTTTGCGCTTTCTTTTATGTTGCTCTGTTTTAGATGCGCGATATATATCCATCGAAATGGATATATTCGATTCTAATATTTTTAAACGAAATCTTATCATTCGAAATGATTCATAGGTATTCAACTGTTTTTATGTAAATTCGTATTCGGATAATTCCGGAAAATTATTTGTAACTTAACCAACTTAGGGTAACTTATATGCAGTCGACTGTACTTCATCTATTTCAATTTGTTCTTGATTCTCTTCAATATTACCGATTCGACTGTATATATATATAGTCATGACTTGCGATTGCCGCGCAAACAGTGGATTATTTGATAGCTTATCAAAGTGTTCATAATGCGGCATTACAGGTGATGGCGAATTGATAAACTTTTGAACTCATAGGTTTAGATAGATAAATATTCAGGGTAATTTTTTAAGCTTTTATACAAGCATTGATTTAACTTGGAATGTATGTTATGTATTCTATGTCCCTGTCTCGGGTAGAATCTTGCAATTAATGTTTGAAACAGATATCTTCAACCGATTGAGCTGAAATTTTTGTACACGCAATTAGCTTGGATGACAATGCATTATTATGATAAGCATGGCCCAGAAACGACTCCAGACGTGGGAAGTCCTCAACGGTTTACTGCACGGACGTGATTTTTTTTTTGTCACACATCGAATGCAATGAGATCTCTCAGACAACGATATAAGCTTGTGTCAAAAATGTAATTTTTGAAAAAAAAACATCAGCAAAATCAACCTTGTGTCCCTTAGTCGCCTCATACGACATCCACGGGTGGATTTGCAGTGGTCATATTCTAGGGCGGAACCACACGCTACACTATTTGATGCCTTTACACGACGTTAACACGATAAGAATGAGATGCATTAAGATAACAATTTCATTTTGTTGAAATTGAAAGTATGTGTGTAAAAATATTATTGATAATAAAATAAATTGAATAAATATGTTATGTAAATTACGCATTAAAAATTGAAGCTACAAGGGGAAAAGAAAAGCCAAAAGGGGTATTCATAGATGAAATAAAAGACAAGGTAAAATCGTGTCGTACAGGGAGGTAAAATTTATAGCGGGTAACAGAGTAGAATGGGAAATATTCCATCGAGAGGAACCTCATTCTTAAACATATTTATTGCAAATTATTCTATTCTTACAAAACTTATTGTTTTTTTGTATCATTTTGTTCAACAAATTGACGCCATGACAAGATTTCTGTGTACCCTCACAAAGTGAGGTTACAGAGAAATCTCTAGCCACATTTACATTGAACTGGTATAATGTTGTAGTTTATGTTTTATGTCTTTTTTATGTATATTTTTTATTGACGAAATAAATACATAAATAATAATAATAAATAAATATATTGGGACAAATCACACAGATTGAGCTAGCCCCAAAGTAAGTTCGAGACTTGTGTTACGGGATACTAACTCAACGATACTATATTTTATAATAAATACATATATAGATCATCCAAGACCCGGGCCAATCAGAAAAAGATCATTTTCCATCATGACCCGACCGGGAATCGAACCCGGGACCTCTCGGTTCAGTGGCAAGAACCTTACCACTGCGCCACCGAGGTTGTCCTAATAATAAAGTTATTGTATTCTAATCTCGAATGGAGAGAATGGATTCTCTCTCTAATGGAGAAGGCAATGGCAAACCACTCCATAAAAATGCCAAGAAAGTTGTTGTGTTTGTTTCATTCCACGTAATAACCACGACCCTCAGCCATGATTAATACGACTATGAACAAGAAGAGATTCTAATCTCAATTACACCAACAGCTAACTGTGGCGAAGGCCACAGATTCGCAAGTCTTGGCTCCGGATAGTACATGTATACTGTACAGTCAACAGCACATCAACCTACCGAAATGCACTGCAAACTCGCCGCTATTACCGCGCCATAGAGGTTCATGCAGGTTAACGTGATTGATTGATTTAGCTTAATACAACGGTAGCCAATATGTATCCTTTTAAAGAATTTAGTAAGAAAAAATAGGCACTTACAAAAATTTCTTAGAGAAACACAATATGATCATCCTAAACACGTTGACTCACATTCGTCAATCTCACAAAACTGCAAACAATTCCTGACAAGCGTCTTCCATCCATCCACGAACACATCACACTCAGCTTCCTGGGGTTCAGGAATACGTTGGGATCCGCTAGCATGCGGCACAGCGGAGACTGCGCATGGGATACAGTATGTGTATGAGGTGTTGCGAACAGTTTTCGTGGTTGATGTGCTGTTGACTGTACAAACAGAAGTTGTATATAACAATGTGATACCTGGAACATGGTGGCGGCGGGCAGCAGCTGGCAGACAGTGACCTCCGTGATGCGGACCTTGCCCGTATACATGAAGTAGACCAGCCACGCCATGGCCGAGGGGCACACGCCTTGGAGCCGAACTCGGGACATTTCGCACTCTTTTAGGCCGCTTGTGAACATGGCCTGCGGGGAAATGTATAATTTGACTGAGAAATATTGCATGGGGTGGATTACAGCATCCGCCCCTTATGGAAACTGGGATGCAGCGTATCATTTCAGACCCCTTGTGAATATATCCTGCAGGGAAATGTATGATATGCCTGAGAAATATTGCGGGGGGCGGATTGCTAAGGAAACAAGGAAACTGAGACGTCTCATAATATTTCTGACCGCTTGTGAACATAGCCTGAGTGGAAATTGATAAAATTAGACTGAAAGGTTGCAAACGAACTTCGTAACGTAGTCATCATGCTCGTCCACCATCTGGAAGTTCTAGGTTCATAGATCCATAGGTCTGAGCTTTTAGAGTGCGTGTGGCTCGTTTCTGTGTTTTTGTCTTTGGACGTCCGGTATGAGCATAGAATTTAGTGCGGGCTGTTGAGTTTGTAGGGGGCGGATTACTACTGGAAGGCACATGGTATGAGGGGAAATTAGGAGTCTAAATGACTCCAAATTTCTAATTAATTCCTAATAAGTAATTAATTTAAAAAAAAATAGAAAAATAAAATTTATTATTAAATTACTCCTAGAAATGTACAGTTTGGGAAAGTAAATCAAACATTTAATGACTCCAAGAAATGCACAGTTTGAGAAAGTAGATCAAACACTGAAAATATACCAAACGTAATTAGACTAACCGTTCCGGAGTGGTTACGTCTTGGAAGGATACAAGCAAGGGGTGGATTCAGTAATCGCCTCTCCGGGATAATTATTAATTGAGGAGCGATTAGGCGATTGGACTGAGAAAGTAACAGTAACTTATCCCCCAACTAGAATAAACCAGAAATAAGAAAAAAAACTGTCGTAACCTATACGCAATTTTTTAATTGTACAATGTTAACATAGATAATTTTTATTTCTTTTAAGATAACCTGCACACAATGTACATTATATTCTCACGTGACGTGACGTGACGCGACGCGACGTGACGTGACGTGACGTGACGTGACGTGACGCGACGTCTGAAATTCGACTGTAGGAATTAAGTTAGGTCGGTCAATTGTGCTAATATTATAAATGTGGAAGTTTGTGAAAATCTATTAATGTGTATCTGTTTCGTGTAAAATCTACGGTATGGATTCAACACGGACGGGATACATACTCTGAATGGAAATAACACATACGGGTATTTTAAATCCCAAAATGTGTACAGGCGCAGCTATTTTGCTCCAAATTCATTCAGTCACTAAGACATATTTGTAATTGTCACAGAATGGACATGAAAATAATCACAGATGTTTGTCTGCCATTTTGAGTATACTCTCGTTGATATATTATATATATATTAACTATAAATTTTATTTTGTTCGATTAATTTGTGATGTGTGATAATTGTAATTAAAGAACTGTCCATTGGACCTGCGATATATGCTTTTAATTTATGTACGTGGTGTACATAACTTAAAAGCATCATAACAGTATAAATATAAAACCTACAGGAAACTAAAATCTACTTATTTCTATAGAAATCTCTGCAAATGTTGTTATGTTGTGTGTTCCTTATACTTAAATGATATATTATAAAACAAAGTCTTCTACCGCGTCTAACGTCTAACGTTCGCGATAAACTCAAAAACTACTGCACGGATTTTTATGCGGGTTTTCACCAATCGATAGTGTGGTTCCTGAAGAAGGTTTAGGTGTTAATTTATTATGTTTTTACCAGAGCGAAGGCGGTAAATTTCGGGGTAACTTTATGGGGTAACTTTATATACCTTAAAGTATGGACTCCCAGCTGCCAGGACGACTTTGTGCGCGTGGAACAACTCGTTGCCGACCTCTAGAACGACGTCGGTAAGCATCTGGTGGGAGCGCATCGTGAACAACATCTGTCGGCAAAATTTTACAATATATTAGTCACATAACTTCACTACATAGCATAAAACTAAGTCGCTTCCCTCTGTCTGTCCTTATGTATGCTTCCATTTTTCAAAAATACTCGGGTTTTAAATATAAGTGGAGTGAGTCAAGGGTAACGTTTAGGTGTATAATTAGTTTGTTTGTAAACTCTTTATTGCACGAAGAAGGAAAAAGACAAAGGCGGACTTATCCCAGAAAAATATTTCTTCCAGTCAACTCGGTTCGCTCGGGTAAAAAATTATTATTATGATAAAGTTCACGATAAATTAATTCGGTGCAATTAACTGGGAGCATATTCTGGATGCACAATCAGGTCATATTTATCATAACAATGTCTCGTGTTGAACTTTGTAAGGCATGTAGAAGTGGGTGAAATTTAACTTGCAAGATTTGATTACAGGCAAAATCGGGACATGTGAAACTAAACAAAAGCTTGTAAAACGTTATCTAATAACGAAATCACTGACGTCAACACTCTTTGGGAATACCATCGTTGCCTATCAGCTGTTACGTCGTTGTGTCCCTTAGTCGCCTCATACGACTACTACGTGAGGATATGGAGTGGTCCTATTCTAAGGCGGAACCGCACGCCGCAAACTTTGTTTTATACTATGTAATGATAATAATGATACTAATACATAAAACCTATTTCCTCGCGTTGCGATGGCGATAAAGATGCGCACACATAGCAATTTATGTGCATACGTTGGAGACACAACGTCTCCATAGATCACACGGGTTAACGAGAAAAAATAGCACACATACAGACACACATACAATATTCATTCATAAGTGCTCATACATATGCTAATGTATTATGTAAATGTGCCAATTGAAACGGATCTGCGAAACCAATGGATAATAAAAAATGTTTATCGTCAAGTTAGCTTGGTCGAGAGAATATATATATAAAAATATTATATATATTAAACAAATAAAAAACCTAGCGGTGGTGGTGTAATAGTTAAGACACCCGCTTGTGGATCGAAAGGTTCGTATCATAGTCGTGCCATATGAGTTTGTATACAAATCTGACTCTTGCTTCCCGTGAAGGAAAAAATCGTGAGGACTGCATACTGGTGGACAGCTTAGTTCACTAGTGTGTATGCGACTACCCGCCACTAGATGGCGGTAAGCACTGGTAAACATCACGTTAAATGCCTTTAGGCGACTTGAATAAAATCTGACACCAGTATTAACAATAACATTCTCGATATGGTGATAAAAAACTTAAACACACTATTTATTCAGTGCTACGGCTTTGACGGGGTAGACATAGTCAACGAACTTATTGGGGGATTTGAGATACGGGATAGTGAAGAATATTAATTTTGTTATGTTATACAAATTTCTAAAATATTTTTAAAGGAAACAGCTCACGTGATTTTATTTGATATACAGTTATATGTTATCATATCGATAGCATCCTAATATTATAAATATGAAAGTATGTCTGTCACGCTTTCACGACTTCAAATGTTGTTCAATTGATTTCAAACTAATTTTGAATTTTGCCGCAAGCGAACCAGCGGTTAATAGCCAGTTTTCGAATAAGACTGAAAATAGTGACGGAGCAACATAACCAAGCTAAATAGACCATTTGTTGGACCTCAATATTATTGGTAAAGCAATCCAGTGTTCATCTTAGCGTATTTTTAATTTGCAAACACTGAAACGCGACCTTTTAATACCTCACTATGACAGTGCAAAAACTGTGTTTATAACAAACGTACGATATAGAGAACAGGGTTGTGTTTTGACCATGGATGTAATCGGAGTACCTACTAATTCCATGGTTCTGGCTTCTGAGTGATGACTGCGGGTTTGCATTTCACCTCTCACCATCGAATCGATTCGAAGTGAGACGCAGCGAACCAATCACAATGCAGTGTGGTTGTCGCAAAGTCGGTTGCATAATTTTAATGATCTAAGCATACATAGGTACAGACAGACAGCAAAAGCGACGGGATGCAACTTTGACTATGTAATTATAATTTGAAATCATAAAAAAAAATAATTTTGTTTTATGTGTTCTAGGGAATTACGTGTCTACAAAAAACAAACATTAAATCTCTTAAGCTGTAATATACAGAAATACATTATTTATTTACGGTAAACAAAGGCGCAGTGTCACAATATTTTACTACAGTATTCGCTCTAGTCACAATGACTTTGCAGAATACTCTCATGCGTGTATTGTAATCAAAGAATATATTAAATGGACAGACATTACATTATTCCATGTTAAATTGGAATCAAAGGTGAACTCTTATCTACACTAAAAAAGTCTGTCTTTAACTGTGAAACTAGCTTTTGCCCGTGGCTACGCCCGTGTGAGTTTCCCATGGGAATAGTCAGGTATTATTTCGGAATGAAACACTATGTCCTTCCCCGTAAATGAAACTACATGTATGCAGCATTTCAAGAAGATTGGTTGAGTAGCGTGAAGTGGTTACAAACTTACTTTCGCATTTATAATATTAAGTTAGGTAGGACTAGCATTAGACCTGCGAACCAATCACATTTTTGAAACCTATCACATTAGTTCGTATCTGATTTATCTAAAGTAGTTTTCATCATTTACCTAAAATTGTTTGACGACCTCGGTGGCACAGTGATAAAGTACTTGGCTCTGAATCGAGAACTCCCGGGTTCAAATTAATATAGTTAAATCGGTTCATATTAAAAAAAAAAAAGACAACAGCTTAATTTTATAGAAGCTAAGTAAATTTTATATAGCTGTCCCGCGCGCGGGACATTAAATTATGGACTCAAAAATCAGAACGTCCCGCCAAAATCGGGACGTCTTTCAACGCTGTGTAAACGAATACTCCACCGACAAGAGCTCTTAAATAAGAAAAAGACGTAACAATTATAAAAAATGCAGATTTCAAAAACAAAATGTCAAGTTATTAATCCGCCAACTCCTGATCCTAGGATCAGTTCAGACACTAGTGTCTGAACTCAGGCAGTAGGTATCGCACAAAAGTGAAAACGTTTGTATGCTTTATCAGTGCTCACATAAATAATATGTCGCGTCATGCATACGTAGCGACGTCGTCATAATTACGTCAAGATAAATATTTTTTTTATTGTGGACAATCAGGTGATTGTGAATCTGCCCAGTTATACCTATGCTAACCAGACTGGACACATAGCAAATTGATTACAATTTTTTTACACTTTCGTTATTTAAATTATGATTTTTATTATCACGGAATAATAATCTCGTGTTTATTCTACTAAATATGAACGAGCAATGTTTGAGCCTTGTTTCAGCACAGTAATAATATTCATTACTATGGTTTGAGATGCATACTCTTTAGGTTGACATTTCAGATGTTTATTACCCTTCATCTCATCTGATAAGTCTCGGTTTCATTTTCGGCCTTGAAGTCTGGGGTCCGTTTAAAATCGCAAACATTTAAATTTTGAAGTTTTACGAGGCCACTTGCCTGTCGTTAAATCACTTTTATAATGACGTTGTTGCCTCTCAATTTTTTACCCCTCAATCGCCTCATTATCCTTACACAATTTAATACAAAGCCCTCTCTGCCGCGTCTGACTGTCCATCTGTCTGTTCGCGTTAAACTCAAAAATTACTGCACGGATATTCATACGGTATTCACCAATAGATACTGTGGTCCCTGATTAAGGTTTAGGTGAATAATTTATTATGTTTTTACGCGAGCGAAGCCGGGAAGGGCCGCTAGTATCGTCCATAAAAAGAAAAAAAAAACAACAAGTACAGTTTAAAACTAATAATAAAATGCTTTTTAGATAGGCGATTTAGAAAAAACTAACATACAAATATGTGTGTGGAGACTGTGGAGGCTGATCTAGGTGGATTGGAAGCTGTCAACTGGTGAACCACAGCGAAGAACAGAAGACTATGACGCTCTCTCGTGGCCAAGATCTACTTTTTAACGACTACTTCTAAACTAAAGTTCTTGCCTCTGAACCGAGACGTCCCGGGTTCGATCCCCGGTCGGGTCATGATGGAAAATGATCTTTTTCTGATTGGCCCGGGTCTTGGATGTTTATCTATGTATATATTTGTTATAAAATATAGTGTCGTTGAATTAGTATCCCATAACACAAGTCTCGAACTTACTTTTGGGCTAGCTCAATCTGTGTGATTTGTCCTAATTGTATTTATATATACTTATTTTGTTCAATATGTGACCAACAATTTAATGTCCGTGCAGTAAACCGTTGAGGTACCCGGGGCCGGAGCCTTCCTAGGGTGCACCATTAGGTTATGCTTAACATAATACTGTATTGTCATCCAAACTAAACGTTTGTATAAAATTTCAGCTCAAAATGGTGAAGTATCCGCTTCAATATTAATTTGTAATATTGCATCCGAATAGACATAGGAATATACGTAGTTACATTGCAAGTTAAATAAAAGTTTGTAAAGAATATTGACCTTCATAAAATCGCCAATATAGTTGCCCATGCAAAAAGTCATGTCACCAATATCATTGGCGCTGTAACCCACTGCCCCGTCCAGCATAGCGTCGCTCACACTCGGCAGCTCGTCCAGGAGATTGCCGGAGAGGTCGTCATCGGTCTCCATATTTTCTCCTACGAAAAGAGAAATTAAAAAGATTAGATGAGATATAGAATCATGAGAGGAGTGCGGTGTTCCGCCCTAGAGTAGTTACTCTAGGGCGGAAACCCCACTCCTAGTAAACACAGATAGTAAATAGTCACACGATGAGGATATTTTTGTGTTTGTAATATCTTTAACCGGCGGCCCGTTCCGGATTAACTCGAGTAAAAACATAATAAATCACCCCCTAAACCCCTAAACCTTCCTCAGGAATAGCTCTGTCTATTGATGAAAACCGCATGAAAATCCGTGCAGTCGTTTTTGAGTTTATCGCGGTAGAGGAATAGAGGAGGAGAGGTAGACTTGTAAAGATGTACAAAGAACACATGACAAAAATACGTACACATCAAGAAGGTAAAAATACAATGGCGGACATAACACATCAAAGGATCTCTTCCGATGGTTTAAAATGATTTATTATTTACTCAAAATATTTATTTACTAGCTTAGCCCCGGGCATCGCTCCCGTGGGAATTTCGGGATAAAAAGTACCCTATGTGTTACTCCAGGTTATTTTCTAACCGTGTACCAAATTTCATAACAATCGATCCAGTAGATAATGCGTGATGAGGTAACAAACAAATTGGGATTTGAAAACTTTATTGCAAATTACAAAAAATGTAGGGTTTACCGCGTATCCGAAATTTTGTTCACACATTCGTTATCAGTGCCAAAAAAAACCACATGCACCAGTATTTCTATATTGGATTGGGAAAAAAAAATACAACAAAAACTCTCTCTTGATATACGGATGGTTATTGGTGTTGTTATACAATTAAACACGAACAAAATCGCGGCCACATGCTAGTATACAACAGATTAAAAACAATTACAAAATTAATTCAGCCAAGAATTGAGCTAACACTTCGCAACCGCGAAATACATACAATACATTTGTAAAATCATAGTGAGTGTGCACAATTTTTGGAGATGTATGTAAGTAAATTATATATGCTATTTATTTACTTATGTTGTCGTAATATGTAAATGGAAATTACGAAAGTCAACATGAAAAGGTACAATTATCAATGACGACAATATTTTTTTAAATATAATATTTAATTTTGAAAAAGAAAAACCCGACTGGTATCCAATTCATTCATCCATCTATACATACATATTATAATAGAACTGTAAACGAGCTATGTCTGTACATAGAAGATATTAAAAAATGATTACAAGGGTCTTTATAGCACTAATAGAAGCCAAAAAATTTTTATTTTTTATTTTTGTTTGTCTGTATGTTTGTTCGCACATAACGCAAAAACTTCTGGATGTAATTCGATGCGGTTTTCACCGATATATAGGGGATAGAGTCTAACTTAAATTCTGGTATATGTTTCATCGCGATACATTGCTGAGAACAATAGTGACCATAATAAATTATTAGCACGACGAATTAACACGGACGAAAGCTCTATAGTTAGAAATGAATAATGCATTTTAAGGTTTTCAAATTCAAAGGTTTTAAAAACATGAACTCTCCTTTTGAGCAGTCGGGGAAAACACGTAATTGTGAACAGAGGGCGAAGTGCGGGTTTGCATTTAACTTCTCACCATCGAATCGATTCGAAACGAGACGCAACGAAGCGAGCGGTTGTTGTTGACAATGGCGCAACGTGATTGGTTCGCTGCCTCTCACTTCGAATCGACTCGATAGTGAGAAGTGAAATGCAAACGCACACTAAGCCCACAGAATGTGTTGGGAACGGATGTAAGACAGGAAATAGATACTTGAAGAAGTTGTAAGTTGCAGACATATCTTGTTATAGCAATGTAGATTAATATACATACTGTTCAGTACATATATTTCGTGGGAAACCCAGGGTCAAACTAGTTAAGATAACAAGAAGAACATGTTACAAAAATAACTGTTACTATATATATATATACCAACATTGTTACAATTGCCCATTAGTACTCCAAGGGGAGGGCCTAGTTACCTGGTCTCTGAGCACAGGTCTCTGAGACCTATTTCATGAACCAGAACCAGGAACTTCGCAAAGTTTACAATGTCACAGCTAGCTTCAACAATACATCATTATAACTTCTTAGTTACAACGACATTATTTGTGAATAGAAAAAAATAAACGATTTTATTTTTAATACATTACTAGCGGCCCGTCCCGGCTTCGCTCGCATAAAAACATAATAAATTATACACTTAAACCTTCCTCAGGAACCACACTATATTTATTTTTAATACTTTACTAGCGGCCCGTCTGGTGAAAACCGTATGAAAATCCGTGCAGTAGTTTTTGAGTTTATCGCGAACAGACAGACGGACAGTCGCGGCAGAGGACTTTATTTTATAATATGTAAGGATAAGTATTATATCATCAAGTAGGGAAACAGGCATGCGGCCTTCAGATAGGAAATGGTACCTATTGATGGAACTACAGCCTATGAACGAATGCAACACGGGCGTTGCCTACTTTGTGGTCCAGGGACAATGGCTGTCTCAGCCTTAAAGTGGAACACAACAATGTAAGCAATGCTGTTGGTTTTTTATATATTATTAGAAAGAAAAAAAAAAACATTGTAAGAAACAATAATGGTAAGCCGATCTGGCATGATAGGGACCAACACTGTTCAAATGAGTTTCTTTCGGCATTTCTTCTCAGCAGTGGTCGTTCCGAAATGCCAGTAGTTTGTAGCTTGTGAGAAATAACTATAAATATAAAGATTGACGAGAAAAAGTGCCTGTGAAGGTCTAATTTCTTAATAAATGATTTGAATTTGATTTTGAATTTGGCGGTTGGAATAGATGAGAGGGAGGTGAATGGTTTTCAGACCGCTGAGGCCGCGCTGTAATTAGTAACGATCCGTCGTCAATTTCTTGAACGACGAATAATTTTCAAAATCAATTATTCTTAAAATTGACATTAGCACAGTGCAGATTAATTATTTTAAAGATAGATAGCAACATTTCTTTGTCTGTCAAAACGCTCTAAGAAACACGCAGGTGTCCATGCAGACGACCTTTGTACCAAGGTATGTATATGTATACTTCTGGTGCAAAGTAAACTTTCGCTGCTACAATTTTAGAAGACAGTAGGATTCAATAAATAAATAAATATACATAAATATATTAGGACAAATCACACAGATTGAGCTAGCCCCAAAGTAAGCTCGAGACTTGTGTTATGGGATACTAACTCAACGATACTACATTTTATAACAAATACACATAGATAAACATCCAAGACACGGGCAATCAGAAAAAGATCATTTTCCATCATGACCTAACCGGGGATCGAACCGGGGACCTCTCGGTTCAGGGGTCAGTACTTTACCACTGCGCCACCTAGGTCGTCAAAAGAAAACCTTAAAATTTTGAAGATTCGGCGGAACCGGCCGCCTGCCTGTCGTCAACCCTCCTTGGGAATACCATTGTTGCCTATCAGCTGTCTGTCTAGGCTGTGTGCGTACGACATCCATGGGAGGATATGAGTCTACTAACGCCTCCTTCTTAATAAATTAAATCATCAAGAACTTAAGTAACATAAGTAATAAAATATTTACCATTTCTATTTAAAAGTGTATCCAACCTCATATTGAAATAATAGGTAATCCGATTGCACCAATTCACTAAACAATAACTAAACAATCACAAATCACAGATAAGTATACACTTTTAACCATATTCTATAATTTATCTCTTTACTGTATTGATTACAAAAATATATTTTTATTCCAAAATAGTTATTTTTAATTTTACAACTGGCACATTACAAAGAATAGTTTGACTGAAGACGAGGCTATAATCATTAGTATTTTATTATAAAACAGATGTGGCGGTGACGGCGGCACCACTCGCGCGGTAGCACTGAGTGCTGCCGCGCCCGCGATCGACAATGACTCAGCACCTCCAAGGGTAATGTTGTGCCGAATTGCGGCCATGACACTGAAGTTTTCTTAATCTCTTTGCTTCTGATCCCTATCCTAATCCTAACTAATATTATAAATGCGGAAGTAAGTTTGTTACTTCTTCACGCTCTATCTGAAGCGAAGAAGGACATAGGGTATTTTCCATTCCGGAAAAATAACAATATGTATTGTTAGTAAAATTGCATTCTCATTATCAGATATTTGTTGAGAGATTTGGCTAATTACTACTACTAGCACTAGAGAGACTTTTTCTTTATTTTTGCTTAAGTTTAAGAATTTAATGCAGATTTTATTGTTGATGATTAAATTAATTCATCACTTCATTAGTATAAAACCAAGTCGCTCTTTTCTACTACACAACGGATTTTGATGCGGGTTATTTTAATAGAGTGATTCAAAAGGAAGGTTTAATTGTATAATTTATTAGGGTTTTACCCGAGTGAAGCTGGGATGGGCCACTAGTTAGTAATAAAACTTTAATGTGTAATCACTAGCTATTGCTTTTATCAGATGCTAAAAGATTAATAAATCTGATTCACAAAATATATATACCTACATGCAGTGAATCATGATATATTTTGATCTAACAGACACAACCATCTATACTATTATTATATTGTAATACAATTTCAGAATGATCCTTTCCCATAACCTACATACATATGTATAAAACTTTTAAAATAAAAGAATCCAACCAAAAATATGCGAGGATGAGATAAGTAATTTACTTTAAAATTTATAAATGATTGTATACACAATTAATTAATGTAAATAATTTGTGTACCACACAATGTGTAGGTCGCCTGCATATGGTCTCTGTCCAGCAAATTAAACTGTATGGATTTATTTCGGACAGTGACTTGATCCTTTAATTATAATGTTCAAGTGTATGGGTGTGCTTTTGTTAGTGTTTGTTTGTATACTTATTAAAAGAAAATAAAAAACTAAATGGTAACTACCAACCCATATTACTTCATCACATTGATTTGTAAAACTTATTTAGTTTATTATAGTTATGCGGACACACACTTAGGGTTATGTACCACAAACATACACACTCACAAACACTTCCTCGTTATAATATTATTATGTATGTCTAGTAGTATTCTATTATACACATACATTTTATTAAATAAATTGTACTAAACTCCAGTAGTTAGGATTTTTCTGATATAAGCTTGTGTATAAGGTGGCTTTGGGAACTAATCAATTCTATTATTGCTTTTCACATTAAATCACAGTGACATAATGTAAATACCTATATTTGGTACATTACATAGAAATAATGTACCAAATATACCTAATCGAATATACCTATATTTGGTACATTACATAGAAATGCACTAGTATTTCTATTTCTAATTTATTAATAGAAATTAGTTTAAAATATATAAAACAGATTGTAATTTTGTATTAATTTTTCAAAAAGTAGGTACATCTGTAAAGATAAAGGTCTTGTTTCAGAATATACATTTGATTGTCAGTAAAACATGCATAAACATTCTAAACTTACCTTAAATTGTAATTGAAGTAATAATCACTCTCAGATCAGTCAATGGGTTCAAACCAATTCCTTTACAATATTCCCTAACTTTCAAACATATCGCATTCCTAAAGAATTCACGTCGGATTAGATAAAATTGACGATTGAATCAACTCTATCCAGTTTTTCTTCCTTGTTGTTTTGTTTTAATTAGTTACATCCAAGGATTTATTCGCGAATTCAATCCTTAATGAGCCATGGGAACTGTTTCCGTATATATAATTCCGTAGCTATAACTTGATTCAATGTAAACTTCCTATGCGATAAGATTTTAAGCAAAAATATTTTAAGAAAGACACCAAAAACAAAAAAATATCTGACTATGATAAGAAAAAGAATCGGACGAAGATACAACTCTGTAAAGTAAAATTCTGTTCAGCCTGCTGCTGTCTTCTGACTGACATTTTCTAGCTGGACTTTGATTTTGACAACCATTTGACAACACATAATAACAACAATAAATAAATGACTTTGACATTGAAATAATATTGCCAGCACGGAAGACAAAGATCTCTGCAAATAGGTTACTACCACGTTTATAAGTTACATCGGCAATATTCGACGGCGCAGAATAGCGCGTCCTACCGCTGAATCAAACCGAATACAAACTCAATAAAATAACGACCATATTACTAGGACATAAGTCTTAAAATCCAAAAAAAATCAATGATACGTGCGTAAGACGCGACGGCGCGGACTCCAGACATGGCGCGTACGCGTCAGCCAATAGCGGACAGGTCATATTTTCGCGCCGTACAAAAATTAGACTTCTGAGCAGGTACATCGATGTAACTTGTAAAAGTGGTACACCTGTACCTACCGACCTATTGAATAGGGTACAGCAAAGAGGCACAGTATAACACCAGTGAAAAAAAGACCGTGACAATGACAATACTTTCTATGATATGATAAAAACAAAATTACACATTTTTGGACTCTTCCTTCAATCCTTATCCAAAATCTTTGCTTAAATGTAATGTTTTTATATCTGTAGACTCTTCCAAATGCTCCATAATGATGTACTTAACGTAACGTCATGATTGAGTAATATCTTAGCAAAAAAACTATGTTCGATAGCTCTACCTTAGATATCGCGTTTATACTTATGACTTCATAAAAAAAGTTGTTTCAAAATTTTATTTTTTTAAGAGTACAACGTACAACGAGGGTTGAGTTTATTTTTCTAATTTTTTTAAACGGACTATCCAACCTACTTTAAATGTTGCTTGAATTTATTTATTTAAGTAAGAGAGCCTCATAATTTCTTGATACTGCTTACTTATAGCATTGTAACATCACAATGGCCTTATATTTACTTTATCTAGAGCTTACATATTTTTTACAGTTTTCTGAACTTGTCACCTACCCTATTGAATAACCAATAATATAAGCACACTTTAACTATGTACTCTCATATAAAAAAGACAAAGCATTATACTAGCCAAACTACTACTACTAGTGACAAAACAAACTTAAACTTAGTATACTTTATTTTTTTATCGGTCCTTCTAGCCAACTAGAGAGAGAGTTTATTATTCCATGAGATGACTATGGGTAGATTATTTTTAAAACAAATTATGGCAACATTAACGATTCGGCTATATAAAAAAATTCACAATGGCAGACGCGAAACAAGGTAACTTTTCTGTGATTTATCAAAATGATTTGTTAATTTTTGTTTTTTATACAGAATCCCAACAGATTTTAAAAGTATCAGTCATTATTGCAGTATAAGTTTTATTACTTTTATCTGCTAAAGTCTGTCGCGGAGTCTGACCATGCTGCATCATCAACGAAATTTTTTGTTTGATTTTTGATTCCATTTTGGTCGATTGTTTTTTTGGTTATTCCTGGTTCTATAAGTTCTGTAGCACTTACAAGATCAAGTGTACAGTTTATTTCGTATACTCACCTTTGCATAAAATTCAATTAAAACATTCGGTGATTTGTCAAAGTTGAGTGATCTTCACTTCAAAACAAGGGCGTTCTGTAGGTACCTACTTCGAAGTGATGTCCTCTCATAAGAAAACCAGTGTTTATTTTTACAAGCTACTATATTATTAATACTATATGTAACTATTACTAATGAGACATGAACAAATTTACTAGTTACTACTAGTTCAGTGCTTTCAAAAACTCCTTTTTTTTGAAAGCACTGAACAGGATCATGTTTTCATACTCATTGTGTCTACTTCCTTGCTCACATCAGCTGAATGTTTATATGGTATATGGTTGTGGAAATTTTGTAATTATACTTATGCTGCATAAGCAATATGTTAAAAAACATTTTTATTGTCAGGTAAAACACCAATGGAGGATTTTTGCAATGGTTCATCCCAGTCACGGGTAGTGCTTGCAAAGCCTCGTTTGGGGGGTATCGGCTCCTCTGGGTTTGGTTCCAGTTCTTCTTCGGGTTCCAGCAAAAGCTGCAATCCAATTGGTACTGTATAGTTATTTGGCTATCTACAAATATATGTAATTCTAAATGTAACATAATTTGTCATAATTTGCTGTGTACATGGCTGTTTTAAAATTATTATCATAAATCTCATGTTGTCTTTAGAGATAAAAGCAACCAAACAAAAATCTTGTGTTCTTCAACTAATTAATTACAACCAACTGTTCTTAGTTGGATCTAGTAACAACCAGGTGCTGTACTAGCGAAAATGAGGAGTTAGGATACAAATCTTAGATATATAATTAAACAACCATTGTTCTAGAATAAATAACTATATTAGGACAAATCACACGGATTGAGCTAGCCCCAAAGTAAGTTCGAGACTTGTGTTATGGGATACTAACTCAACGATACTATATTTTATAACAAACACATATATAGATAAACATCCAAGACCCGGGCCAATCAGAAAAAGATCATTTTCAATAATGACCTGACAGGGGATTGAACCCGGGACCTCTCGGTTCAGTAGCAAGAACTTTACCACTGCACCACTGAGGTCGTCAAAGAATAAACTTTGTTATATCATTTGAATGACGCAATTTGTGTATAATTATGGATTTGCATCTCCTTCAGGTTCAGTATTACGTCCACCCCAGTTGAAGCCAGGCAACAACCCATTCCTCAAAGCCACTGAGCCATCAGAAGACTCTGAACCCAAAACTGAACCAGAAAACTCCACAAAAGAGACAAAGGAAGATATTCCCAAGTTCGTGCCATTGGGTTCTTCAAATGTTACTCCAAGGACAGCTAATCCTGTGCCAGCACCAGCACAGCCAGCGAGTTCATCTTCTAGTTTTGTCTTTGGTCAAAATTTGAGTGAAAGAGTGGTCATTAATGAGAATTTAAACAATGGGGAAGCCTCCTCGTCGGAACATAGCTCAACAAATGGCACCTCGGAGTTATTGTTCACCAGTGCCGCTGCATCTGTTAAGGACAATGTACAAGTTAGTGTTTTATTTTATTTATTTTATTGTGTATTTTGTAGGTTTTTATCACTAATCTCATACACAAAGATTTACACATTACTTGAGTCAAGTGTGGAAGTCTATACACCTTGATTATAATGTTTATAGAATCTGACTTATAATGATTTTGAATCAAAACATAACTTAAACATGTTTTTACTTTAAATCTTAATATGTTATTTTGTTTACGAAATGTTCTAAAGTTTTATTACTGGCTCGAGATTATATCAGTACTTAACGTCTCTGACCTGTAAAAACCTCCCTTTCTATTATCAGATGTGGACAGGATCTATCCTAGCATGGAAATATCGTCCAAATAAATAAGTAAATGCGTGATTTCCAGGAGAGCCGCAGCGGCGACAGCGCGGCGGGGCTGGCGCGCGCGGCGGCGGAGTACGAGCGCTCGCACGCGGCGCCGCCGCCGCCCGCCGCCGCGCCCACCGCCACCGGCGAGGAGGACGAGACCAACGTCGCCCAGGTACCACCATCACTACTACTATACCTCTAAGATTCATGTTAAGAAGTGGTGTTAAATTAAATCATTTCTCTGTCTATCTCGCTCGGACTTACGGCGACTATAATCGTAGGATGCATGCATTTTAACTTGACTATCCAACTAAATTAATTGTGTTGGCCAAATGTTGTTTTCGTTGGCTTTACAAGAATTGAAAAATGTATGTTTCTAGTCACAATTTTACTTAAATTGCAAGTTTCCATTATATTCCGTACAGATCTCATGCCGGCTGTTCGCGTGGGAAAGCGGAAGTTGGCGAGAGCGCGGCCGCGGCGTGTTACGGCTGAACGACTCCACCAACGGCGGGCCTCCGCGCCTCGTCGCCCGCGTGGCCGGCTCCCTGCGCGTGGCGCTCAACACCAGGGTGTGGCCCGCCATGGTGGTGGAGAGGGCCGCGGCTAAGTCCCTCAGGATAACCGCGGCTGACTCGCAGAATCAGATCAAATTGTTCCTCATTATGGTATGTGGTACATTATTTTTCTTTTAACGTGTACTTCTTTCGAGGACTGTTTTCTGGATCTTTTTCACAGTTGGGCCTCTTGACTGGGTAAGGACCCAGTGGTATGTGTGAGGAGTCTGCACTTTAATTGAGCCTGGCCTAGTTTGTCAACAGTCTTTAGGATTTTAAATCGTGATGTCGTCATTTATGATGATAATATGGCAACCGGTATCTCAAGATGTTTTCCTCTTTTATTGCAAACAAATACATTTATACATGCAGCAATTTGGCAAAATATGCACAGTAAAATTTTGTAAAAAATCTCATGAAAAATCAATCTCTTATTACAGGGTGCGCCAGTAGACATCGCGCATCTACATAGAGCTTTACAAACGCGGATCGCGATCAGCAAGAGGACGAGCTCAGAATTCAGTTCGCAGAAAGCGGAGTCGCGCCTTGAGCCCGAACAGGACTACCCCGACAGCGGCGGCCTGCCGCACGACGACCACACGAGTGACCAGATCAGTGACCACAATAGTGATGCTACTAGTGATGCTGCCGGAGACGCAGCAGGCAACGACAGACTAACCGATGAACAAAAGACTGACGAAACCATAGACACCACAGATAAAGAATCAAAGACACTAAAACGGAAAGAACCCGCTGGCGACGAAACATCACCCAAGAGACAGTGCCCTGAAATTGTAATCGAGTGATAACAGTGTAAAAATAAGTGTAAATGAGGACATGGTCTTATTTTATTGAAGCTCTGGGTCATTTGTAAATGAGAAAGTGTAGAAATATTTATAATTAAATTTAATATAGCATAATGCAACATTGTTGATTATTATTATTGAGGGGTCCATAATAGCAATATTTTATCATACAAGCAACCCAGATAAAGTAAATTGTCTTTCTTTCGGTATCTTCTCAAATTGTAGGGTTTATGCAATTATTAAAGTTTGTCTCAATGGGGGATCCTTTTCTCAGATCAGATTTATAAAATTGGACCTTATTTTTACCTTATTATTACGTGCTAAAAAAGGACATGTAACATGTTCTCACAGATATTAGGATATTATTATATGTAATGTTATATCTGTGCATGTTCAGTACTCCAACAAGTGTGTATTATATAACTATTTTTAATTTGTGAAATATTTCTTTACATTTGAAATATTTCTTTCAATTCTTCAGATTCACATAATATTTTTGTCGGTTATTATCACTGCTGTATTTATTTTAGAATATATTTGGCCAGCAGATGTAATTTTCACATTCCAATTTTGCAAGTGAACGCTTCGCAAACGGGATCGGCCGGAGTTGAATACCAAATGCTATTGTGGTTTATTTCCAATATGTCAATAAACATAATTTTGTAGTACATAATTCATTTATCATTATTTCTTATTTACCCTAAAGGATCCTCACATATTTTTGCGCCTGGTATCATATCTGATCTGAGGAATTTTTATCGCGGGCTTGCAATTTAAATTTAAGGCTATCAGTTGGCTATTCGATTTAAATAAGTAATGAGCACTGAGCAGGTCCTTGTGAAAGAGAAATACAAAAATAAAAATAGCTTATGCTCACAGCTCTGCGTTGCGGCTGTAGCATGGTAGAAATTTTATAATAATTGTATGTTTTGTCTATATCAATACAAATAAAAATGCGATATTGACAAAACATACAAATTTTCTATTTTTTTTAATGAATAACGGGGTAAAATTTCTGCTACTTTATTGAAATATAAATATTGCCGCTTGCCACAGAGTATTGTTTTTATATTTATGGAATATTGCATGGTACCACAGATTTTATTATATCTGTTCATGGTACACATATATATATACCATACTACAAGGTGTCTCATAAAGTAAATATACCTTAACTACTTTTTTGTTGTGTTCGAAGTTCTCATTCAGCAAAAATAGATACACCTTCGACCAAATGAAAAGAAATCATACTGTCACTTATGTCTACGCCAGAATGACATTAACGTCACAAGGCGTACCTAGCATGGATTAGTGGTGTCGATAGTTCCATTATCGACATTCAGGATATGAAACACACAAAATCCAGTACCTTCATTCATGGCAACTATAATAATAGGGGTAACACTGTAATGATAGGGCTAGCAATAAATAAATAGCTAGCAATAAATAAATAAATAATATTAGATGTAGGTACATTTGATATCGTTATGCTACTGGTAACGGTCGTAATAAATAAAACTATTGTTAAAAAATGTAAATTCATATAAAAAAGTGGAACAATGCATCTTATGCAATAAAACAACCTTGCAGGGCGTCACTTGTGCTTAGTATATTTATGTAACAACTACGAACTTGTGGCTTATAATAAATCTGAATCTGAACAATGAGCGGCAACAATCTGAATATTTAAAATTAAAACTTTTATTCCAATTTATTTATTCGTTGCAACATTGGTGGCCAGTGCAGTTAATTTATTGTTATATAAATCCTGAAAAATACTATTTTCTTCAGTGGCCAATTTACTATCAATAGTCGAGAATAACTACCGAGAGGTCTGTTGGTCGATAGTTCTATATATACATACCAAGTACGCTATAGCATATATACTATGTGATGTCTCGACTATCGATCACGATCAGCCAAGCCAGGATCACTACACTACATGCAAATAAGAAGAAAATGTATAGGAAAACTTGTATTAGGTAGTTATGTGTAATAATATGTATGTAAATTCAACTGAGTACATATATCTGATCTGATGTGTGTTTGTTTGCGTTCGATAGGGTCATATAGTTCATTCTGCATTTATCTGCTGCATCTTACCCGTGATTTTACTGTGTATTGGAATCAGTTTTGATTTGACGAACTTTTTTGGTGTTTATGATGAATTTCCCAGGGGTCTCATTAGATTGGAATAATTGTCCTCCTGAAATTTATAGCCTCATTTTTAGAAAGTTGGATCCCGAGGACTTAAGTTCTTGCTTATTTGTAAACCGCAACTGGAGAAAAATACTTGAAAATGATACACACATTGTAAGTACCTATCTATATAATATTGTAGTACCACCATATATATATACAAAGCATTCTGTGAGGACCACCTCTGTGACCTACCTATATCTTTTATAACTTTTTTTTTAGACCACTTTTGAATACCTACCTATGTAATGGATATGAGAATATGGAATGGTTATGAGTCTCATTGTTAATTTTTGCTATAATTATTTTAGTTACCTAACAAATTAAATGAAAAAGGTTAGTTTACGGTTTTTTTTTCCATTTTATTTGGTTTTGTTTTCCAATATGTACTGAAGATAAAATACATTTTTTGCAGGATTGGAGAAAAGTTGCACAAAAAACTTTGCCTGATGAAGGTCTTGATATGAAAAGAAACTCAAAGCTTGATTGGGTTGGCATTGTTTTAAAAAGTTGGCTGTGGACCTATCACTTAGATCGGCTTAAAGTTGAACTGCTTCATGAATATAAGTGCCAGCAGGATTACTGGCCTTCAATGGCAATTTATAGAGGTATATCTTCTTTATCATTTGACATCCTTACATATTATAAAAAGAAGTTGTTATAATATGTAACCATTTGTTGCTTCTTTCTGTCTGTATTAATGTGGAGTGGACTGTAGCAATTTGCAATGTAGAATTTCTTAAATCAACTGATTTCAAATTCAAATTCAAAACATTTATTCAGAAATTAGACCTTCACAGGCACTTTTTCTCGTCAATTTTTATATTTATAGTTATTTCTCACAAGCTACAAACTACTGGCATTTCGGAACGACCACTGCTGAGAAGAAATGCCGAAAGAAACTCATTTGAACAGTGTTGGTCCCTATCATGCCAGATTGGCTTACCGTTATTGTTTCTTACAATGTTTTTTTTTCTAATAATATATAAAAATTTATTTAAAAAATTATTTAAGCTCATGCCTAGGTATCAGTGGAATATCAGATATCATTACCTGGAGTTAATATTCTCCATTTCCATTTCTTAAATTCCCCAAATACATATAATACAAAAATTCTTTATTTCACAAATTAATTACATAAGTACAAGAAGTATAATCACATTGCATGAGATCATGATATAGATACATTGTGCAAAAGGCGGCTATAAGCAATTTCTTCCAGACAACCTTTTACAAAATTGCTAGACATAATCATTACATAATCAGAAATAAACTTAAAACACTCATATATATATATAAATATACCTGGACAAAATGGTGTTTATGTGTATAGACATATAAATAACATTTTTCCGGTTGCCCTGAATGTTTCTTAGCTGTGAAATCTTGGCCACACTGATTGCAACATAATGTAGTTGATTCAGCATGTTAAAATTATCTAAATACTATGATATAGTAAAGAGGAAGTGTTTGTAAGGGATAATAGTATATAGTAAATTAAAAGAAAGGAGAGGTGTATGCAGTAGTGAAACATTGCGAGCCCAAAAATTGTTAAGATATTTATTTTATTTAATATATTTTAACCTCTTTATTTAATACTAAGTATATATTATTTATTCGTAGATAAGCTATATGTTAACACGAAGAAATATTCCGAATGTATTGATATAGAATCTTGTGGCCATACTCAGAGGGAGGAAAATTCTACGGGTATGTACTTACTATGCTTTAATTATCTGTAAGTATTCTTATCTGTAAAAAAATCAATTTGGCTGAATAAAGCAATTACTCCTTGCATACTCCTTAACTTAATATTTTCTTCATTTAATGTTTACATGATGGTAATTTTAAAAAATGATAATTGAAAAACATTCAAATATTACATACTACACATTTATAGTAGACATTTTGTTTTTCTTCTAGAAATGTATTTATTTGATGAATCAGACCATATTCGTCTCTTATACGACAGAACTTCCAAATTAAAACTCATTGGAAAGAAATCTTTTGATGACAATGCAAGCTGTAACCCTGACTCTACCATTGATTTGGTAGTTAATGTGTTTTTGTGAGTAAATATTATTATATATTTACAATTATTTATTACAATCTCATACAATGACCACTTTGGCTATTGAACCTCAACAAGTATATATGTCTCTTTTTCCCACAATCATGATAATAAGAGGCAGAAATAAATCCGATAGTGTAACATAGCCGACTGGTTACTTACCTTACGTCAACCCTCTTTGGGGTTCCTTCTTCAGCTTTATTATACTGATATGGATTTATCATCAGACGACATTTTCAATCAGCTTTGTCATCATTCATACGACCATGCCGATTACTGCATTTTCAACTTAGAAAATAAATATAGCGGATTATGTGTTCCCCAAGTTGTCATATAAAAATATAGGTAATGTTAACCAATCGAGTAAAGTATCAAAATGTCGGGTTTTTAATAGAGATATTATAAGTATATCAACCTGTGTGTTTTTAAATTATTCGTTTGAATAGTCATCAGCATATTTCTCTCTTATCTCAGCATTTTCCGTGTTTCTTTCTCAGCTATAGAGCGTTGGAGCCCGTCCTTAGTTGTAAGACCATTGGCACGGATATCATCCTTGACAACATCAAGCTACTCGAATGCATTCAAAATGTTTCATTAGCACCATGCATGGCGATTTGTCGTGCTGTTGACTGTACATAGCGCTATCTCTCTCAGATTAGACGAAGACCGTTGCTACATATTCGAAGAAAATAAATACCTTAAGGTGTACATATGGGCGGAGCAGACATGGCAATCGAAGTGGATCGCGAGGTTCTTCGGAACTACAGAACTCAACACAATGGCCGTCCACCGTGGTGACGTGTACTTGCTGAGCCGTCACGGCGACATGATGTGGAAGGCTGTGGAACAACGCCGACAGTTCAGGAAGATTCGCTCGTTTAATACTCCGCCCTATTTCAATCAGGCTAATTCGAAGGCCCTATTGAAGACTATTCGTAAGTAAATCCTATCCTACTTGGTGCACTCATTAGCCTCAAAAACACCACAAGGACTGAACATATTGATAAGTCTAACACATTCACAAGTGTAACTCATTGATAAGTACAACACATTAACAAGTGTAACTCATTGATAAGCGTAACACATTCACAAGTGTAACTCATTGATAAGCGTAACACATTAACAAGTGTAACTCATTGATAAGCGTAACACATTCACAAGTGTAACTCATTGATAAGCGTAACACATTCACAAGTGTAACTCATTGATAAGCGTAACACATTAACAAGTGTAACTCATTGATAGGCGTAACACATTCACAAGTGTAACTCATTGATAAGCGTAACACATTCACAAGTGTAACTCATTCATAAGCGTAACACATTAACAAGTGTAACTCATTGATAAGTATAACACATTAACAAGTGTAACTCATTGATAAGCGTAACACATTCACAAGTGTAACACATATAAGTGTATATAAGTGCATATAAGTGCAACATGTTTACAACTGTAACACTTCATAAGTGTAACACACACAATTGACTTGACAGGTGGTAATCGTAAAGTGATTTGTATTAGCTGCAATCGGACTTTGCAGCGTCACAGCTCTGTATGCAACAGTGCAGCAACAGTTTGAGACAGTTGTTATAATGTACTTATTATCTACTTTTCAGTGAACTATAACCATTGCTACCACATGCAGAACGACGTGAGCAGTATTTTCGTCAAAGGAGTTACTTGCGCGACTTACCATGCCGGAGTACTGTTTTTGGCATATTCGAATGGACAGGTACATTCCTATCTATAATTTTATAATTAAAATTATAAATAACTATTATAATAAATGACGACCTCGGTGGCGCAGTGGTAAAGTTCTTGCCACTGAACCGAGAGGTCCCGGGTTCGATCCCCGGTCGACGAAAATGACGTCAGGTCAAAATGGGACAAATCACACAGATTGAGTTAGCCCCAAAGTAAGTTCGAAACTTGTGTTTTGAGATACATCCCATATCTAAGACCCAGGTCAATCTGAAAACGATCATTTTCCATCCTGACATGACTGGGGATCGAACCCGGGAGCTCCAGTGTAACAGTCCGGCATGATGACCATCAGGCCACGGAGGTCGTCAATTTGAAATGAAAGTAAATGAAAGCTTGTGAATAAATATGTACTATATTTATCTTCAAAAAACGTGAGTGAGTGACTAATATGAGACTTCAGACTGCTTCCGGTGAAGCGGCATCGTGAGGAAGCCTCCATTCTCTGTATATCCTTACTGAGGGCTGCTTATGCTAATATTTGCCACTAGATGGCGGTAGGTAGGTGTAAAGGTCAAGTCAGATGCCTTTAGGATCTTTGAATAAAACCTGACACTTGTTAGGCGTTGTTCTCACTTCATTGAGACAAAACCAAACGATGCGACGCGATTCGAAAACATCATTGTATGGACCTATACGTCTGTGTCCTGTATAGTCACTTTAACAATCTACAACGCGAACATTGCCGTCATCATCATATCGAGTGTGTTATTGCTAACATTGGTGTCAGATTTTATTCAAAATCAAAATCAAATCATTTATTCAGAAATTAGGCCTTCACAGGCACTTTTTCACGTCATATTCTAAATTAAATGATGTTTACCAAAGCTACAAACTACTAGCATTTCGGAACGACCACTGCTGAGAAGAAATGCCGAAAGAAACTCATTCAAACAGTGTTGGTCCCTATTATGCCAGAAGGGTTTACCATTTTTTAAATATAAATTTATGTATAATTTTTTATCAGTAATATAACATGTAAGTACACAATAAAGTACATGGTCAAAAGGTATACTGAAACATATTATGATTGTGATCAAGTGCTGATGAAAGGAAAATATATATACTTATATATATATATATATATATAATTAACCAACAAAAAAATCTTTTAATAAAAGATCAAGTCGCCTAAAGGCATCTGACATGACTTTTACGACTACTTACCGCCATCCAGTGGCAGGTAGTCGCATACACACTAGTGAACTAAGTAGTGTAATAAGTGTCCACCAGTGTGCAGGTTTCCTCACGATGTTTTCCTTCACCGGAAGCAAGTGGTGGTCTATGAAAACTACTATATACGAGTCAGATTTGTATACAAATTCATATGGCACGAGTAGGATAGGAATTTGACACCTTTCGATCCACAGGCGTCTTAACCATTACACATTAACGTCGCGTCGCGAACTCCCATCTCAATGGGGACGCGGGGTTAGCAAGAACAAAGAAAGACTAGAGGTTAAGTTACAAATTCTTTTTACAGATCGAAGCGTGGATTTTGAAAAAGCTTTCTTTACAGCCATATTATTATTATCCGCTGTTACCTCCTCCTGTCTTTGACAGTTCTTCGTCGTTCTCTCGATATGGAGAGCCACATTTAAGAGACACTAATAGACTTCGCATCTGTGATCGGCGTCAAGACATCGCATGCTTGTACGATTGCATTTACAATATGGCCGTCTATGAGGGTCAATCGTGTAGTTATTTATTGGTCAATTGTGGTCACAGCATATACCAATATCGACTTACTTTCCCTGGGCTGGATTAGACTTAAAAAAAAAAAATTAAAATAATACTTTGAAATATATTTATCGGGAATATTATCTTTGTAGTGCGCATGAGGATTATAGCATTAAATGGATCTTTACGATTTATAAATTGTTTTTTTTTTTAATATAATTAAGTATCTATATCGAATTTAGAGTAAGTTTAAAGAATATTGTTTGTATAATTTGTTATCGAAAATTGTGAAACCATCTTATGTTTAAATATAATTATATATTTACAAAAGCTATAAAAATGGCCGACTGTGATGACTGTTACGTGCCATAAATTTTAGTAAATCAATTGGGCACACATTTGTTATACCTATTAAAAATAATATAAACATTTATTCTAAGATTTTCATTATTTTATTGGCTCGGGTCATAATGTGATTATGAATGTGATAATGTAGAATTGGTGTATAAAAAAAAACATAAATTGGTTTGTATAACTTCCCTCGATTTAGCGGATCTCATAATCAATCAATTAATTTAAGAACTTTGTTCTTGTCGGTGGAGCATTTTCATAGTAGGTGAAATCAATGGCTGAGGACAGAATTAGATGGATCTCATAAAAATAGGCTAAAATAGTAAATAAAGTAATACTTTTATGTTTTAATTGTTATTATTTATACAATTTATAAATATTTGAATAAATATTATGTACATAAGTGAATTTGTATTTTTCATTTGCATACCTACATACTTTTTATTTGCCCTTTCGATATTTATATCGCACAGATTCCATAGTAGGTGGAGCGTATTGCGGTGGAGTTGCCTCTCGCATTTTTTGGCGCCAAACAGTCTGTCAAGTCAGTGGCAGTCAGGTCGGGTAAATGTTTACACATTTAGTATTATCGAGTTTGATTATGTAGGTACGTACATATTTAAATGAAGATTCATGCATTTTTTTTTTTACTGAGTCAAATATCCAATGATGTGACTACACTACGTATTAGGTAATTTGTATAATACGTGAAATATATAGGTAAGTACATTTGTACGAAACCTTATTTATTTCAGACAATAATTTAGTAATTACTGCAACACTCATCGTGTAGATAACTGAACTTATGTGTAAATTAGACAAACAACATAATTGATACGTTTAGAACAGGAGTAACAACTTAATTGACGTCCACGATCGTGATTGGTGTGGTGTTAACAGCTCGTTTGCGAAATTAACGTTTACGTCGTTAAGTGGAGGCGTGTCTATTTATATACAGCATGATTATTTATTTATTCTTCTAGGCTTTTGTTGTGTCCCACTGCTGGGCAAACTCATTCTTCCAAAAGTCTATAATCCTTTGTGTTTAACGTTCTTCATTTTCAATACGGATGTAATAGGGTAGATCACGACACACTTAGATAACAATGGGTACTTTTAGTCGAAGGAAGTCGACAGTACTAGAATGGTGGAATTTGGTATGGGTAGGTATATTAATCACGCCGATAAAGTGGTCAATAAATATTATACAAATATAATTAAGGATCTTTTAACTTAAGTAGGTACTACTGCTTGGCACTACCGGTAGAGTCAAGGGTAATTTTACTTTAGGGTACCTGGGGGCTTAGTATCATCTCTTAACGCGATCCACTTTACGACCTAAACTGAACTGCATCGCAAATTCGTACCATCGACTTAATTTTTAGTATTAATGCGATTCATTTTAGGTTCCTAAATTGAACGGAGTTGCATTGGAATCGTTCTGCAAAAGTTACACGTGAAGTGGGATCGATTTTGCATATCTTTCGCATAGTGTGGGTTGTGGTTGGATGTCTTTCAAAAATATTAAGAGGTGTGCAATGACCGTTTTTGAATTTAGTAAATTTAGTATAATAAAAACCCCTATAACAAAATAGAAGGAATACTATCACACATAAGTTGGCTTTATAAGTTTACGAGTAATATCGAATATATACCAACGATTTTTTTTAATCAGCACTCGGATCACAATCATAACATGTTTTGATATACGTTTTGACTATGTACATTATGTACTTTTATATATTATTAGAAAAAAACATTAGAAAAAAACAGTGGTCGTTCCGAAATGCCAGTAATTTGTAGCTTGTGAGAAATAATTATTTAATATAAAAATTGACGAGAAAAAGTGCCCGTGAAGGTCTAATTTATGAATAAATGATTTGAATAACTCCGTGGAAATGAACTTGACACACACTTGGACGGTTATTTTTGAAGGGAGTAAGTGAATCTTCATCCTATGAATAAAAATGCATTTATTTGCGATTTGCCGAATATAATGATAACAACGTACCGTAAAACTAGGTATCTACTAACTTTATTTTATTAGTAGTATCTAGTATATTTAGTTTTTAGTAATTTTTTGACATCAAAATAAGTGATGTATATCATCCTAAGTGAAATATATAATTTTGAATGTGAATTCATGAATTTGTATGAACTTATTTCTGAAAATATCTGTCTGGGGTAGTAAATGCATCATACTGTAGGTAGTTCAAACTAGCTGTTCCTATAATTACAAACGCAGAACATTTACACCCCCCACCCACAAAGTGAAATTAAAATTGAATTATATTCACTACACTTTTACTGTCTAATTTCTGTCGCTTCATTTTCAAACATACTTTATTTTTTGAAAAATGGAGTTGTATTCAACTTATGAGTCTATTAGACCCCATTTTGAAGCATTAGCCTATTTGGGTTACTTCAAAATCGTCATGAAAGATGTGTCTCGTACGAAACGCATCCTACATAATTGCTATAGAGGTTTGGTCGGTATAGCTGTTCTTTTGTACATATTTCAGCATTTTATTAGTGTGGTTCAGGTATGTTTAGTCTCTTCATATTTAGATAGAATAATAAAGGCAATGATATTTTTTATACAAGCTTTTATTGCCAGAAAGATCTCGTTGTATTCAACGCGTGACAGAAAACAAGTTAATCACATTGAAGTTCCCCTGTCAGGAGCCGATCCTGGGTAACCATGCATGCTCTATTAATATCATAATAATGCATTGTCACGTAAACTAAACGTTTATACAAAAAATCAGCTCAATCGGTTGAAGACTGACTTCATAACATATTATAAAAAGAAGTCCGTTTTTGTCTGTCTGTATATACGTGATAAACTCAAAATCTACCAGACGGATTTTTGTATGATTTTCACCAATAGATATTGTGATTACTGAGGAAGGTTTAGTTGTATAATTAATTATGGTTTTACCCGAGTGAAGCCGAGACGTGCTGCAAGTTTATTTATGAACCTGCTTAGGCCCGCAACAACACGGACAAGATGGCGGACACTCTATTCATTCTGCTGACCGTACTGACTTGTGTAGCGAAGCAGATGGCTTTCAATGTTCGCGCTGGGCGGCTGGAACAACTCCTCTCATCTGTCAACGGTATGAGATAGATATCACTTTATGGTGGCAACCAACAGTTATAGTAAGGAGGCTGGCGTCTATAGAAAGCTAAGTATGTGTTTGTACGTAAGAAAGAAAGTAAAACATAGAAAATGTTTCTATTTCAACAATTTGTACATACTCAGTTTATTTTCTTTTCGAATGTGCTCACGCTAGTCTTTAAGTGACTTGATTTGACATGACAAAAGTCGTAAAAATGACTACTTATGTACGCAAACGTGACAAGTATTCGCATACGCACCATTAGCGATGTTTTCCATCACCGAAAGCAAGTGGTGGTCTATGAAAACTATACATTACTGAGCAAACGAGTTTAGTAAGATTGGTATACAAACTCATATGGCACGAGTAGGATTTGAAACTTTCGATGACAGCGGACGGTCTTCCACTGGAACACTGCCGCTTCAAGATAAAAAATGTGTAGTTTATTATATAACAACCAGACTTGCCTCCCAGGGCCAATGTTTGCAGCAACGAATCCCCACAACCTGGGTCTATTAAAAGCTAATGCCCGCTCCATGCGCCGTCTGCTCACCACATACCAAATGTCCGTGACCGTCACCGCGACACTCTGGGCAATCTTACCGTTAATCAACAGAGCCCTAAGCGAGGAGGTCAAGTTTACCGGGTATATACCCTTCGATACGCAGAACACTATCACGTAAGTTGTTAACTTTCATAGTTTTTGTTTATTTTCGAATGTAGGGGTCGATATCGACCCAAACGAAGTTAATTTCCTATGTTTTCTACAATATTATTGCAGAAAGTGTGTTAAAACTTAAAAATTAAGAGAATATGGTGAGAATCAGCCCTAATCGAATGTTCTATTTAAGTTTACGCAAGTATTTAAAATAAATAAATTTATACTTCATCGTTCTAAGTTTATAATTTTGATTATTATCTTAATTTGTGTTTAAGTTTCGAGTAATTATTGAGTTTAAATATGTGAATATTCCTTACAGCTTTGTGATAGTGGTGGTCTATATGAATTTCCTGATAGGGTTCCAAGGGAACGGCAACGTCACTCTAGACTGCACAATAGTGGCGCTGTATGCTCTGGCCAGGGTGCAGGTCCAGATGTTGAGGTACAACTTGGAGCACATGGCGGATGATGAAGGGAATATGGTTATGGAGAATAAAAAACATGGCACTGGCGTGTATCAACGGAGATTGGAGAAGTGTGTCAAACATTATAGACAAATTAATCGGTATGAACACGGAAAAATGAAATTTTTGCCACAAGATTTTATTGTCGTCAGAGAGATCTTATGGCATTTAACGACTGACAAAAAACCCATGTCCGTGCTGTAAACGGTCGAGAAGTTCCCTTGTTTGGAGCCGATCCGGGCTGCACCATCAGGTTATGCATCTTAAATATTGCATTGTCATGGAAACTGAAGCGACGTGGGAAACTTCAACACTATAGCTCAACTGGAAGTAGGAGAAATCTAACTTGCAAGATTTGATTTCAGATAAGCTTGTAAAATAAAGTAAGATCACTTTATTTCTCAAGTATGTATGGCGTTTCACACTAGCAGTTGCCAATGACTTTGGAAGTATAAATGTTCTAAGAAAACAGTATTTTTTCTGGGATGGAAACTGACCTATGTCGTTCTCCGTACCATTAGAAGCCTATAAATGTTGTCTATATTTAACGTAGCTATTTCAGTAGTGCGTGAAATGCTTGTAGTAACAAACAAACTCATTTTCGCATCATATAAAATTAGGTACCTATACCCTATTCATCTTGGACTGAGACAAAAGGTAAACAAACCTTGAACAAAAAATTGTTGTTGTTATTTTTTAAGTTTAATAATTAAAAAATAACAACAACAAAAAATTTAACATTAACAGAAAGTAAGAACAAAATTAACAATGGAATAAAGAGAAATAATGATTTTTTGTTCAAGGTTTGTTTACCTTTTGTCTCAGTCCAAGGTGAATAGGGTATAGTTGAGATAATTTCAACAATATGTGAAAGAGATTTAAAGAACATACAAAATTTCATAAATATAACTTATATAAATGTAACTAGTTGAAATAAATTGAAATAAAAGATATTTCACTACTTCCACACAATAAGACAGAAGGAATTTTTATTGTGTGGAAATGTCTTATTGAATTAAATGTCTTATTGTGTGGAAGTAGTGAAATACCTATGATTTTTTATCCTTCCGCATGGTATAAGACAGGATTGTAGGATGTAAATTAATGGTATTTCAGGTTTTACAAAGAAGTGGAGTCTATTTTCGCTGAAGCTATGACATTCCAGTTTCTTGTGATAGCCTGGGTGATCTGTATGACCGTTTATAAGATTGTTGGGGTAAATAATAATAATAATAATTTATTTCAACGTATAACATTAATAACAATTATATTCACTAGTACATAGTAATTTCTAGCTTCTGCCCGCGTCTTCGCCTGTATTTATTATTTGCATTCATAAATTATTTTTGTCAATATCTCGAATTCTAAGTAACGTATCGCGATGAAAAAATTAAGTTAGACAATCTGCTATACAACCATGAAAACCGTATCAAAATCCATCCAGTAGATTCTGCGTAATGAATGAACAAACATAACGAACGAAAAAAATTGTTTTGGCAATAGAAATTAGTCCCATAATGACCATCCATAATTATTTTTGTGTAGTATCTCCTATGTACCTACAGACATACACATACAGTTTTATTATATGTTTTATTAGATGTTACAAGACCCAATTAAGACATCAACTAAAGTGATAGGGGGCTTACGATCATCTTTTAACGCGATCCACTTCGCGACCTAAACTGAACTGCATCGCTAATTCGTACCATCAACTTAATTTTTTGTATGACTGCGATTCATTTTAGGTTCCTAAATTGAACTGAGTTTCATTGGAATCGTTCTGAAAAAGTTGATGGTACGATGGCCTACTGATCTTCATTGAACGTCGTTAAAAATTACAATAAATTGGTTCAACAGAATTACGTTAACTGTAACATCGCTCATTTTGCCTGTTTATAATCATAATCATTTATTCCTTTAAAACATGTGTAGGTATACAGATGGTCTTATATAAATTAGAGTCAAACATATTCTGCCTGTATCTTATTAAATAGTTCACAATAATAATAATTCAATACAATTTCATCTAATTATTACGATGTCAAAATAAAAAATAAAATATAAGTATAAATAAAAACAATGTCAATAATTATAAAATAAATTCAATCCCATTACATTTTGGCCTGAAGATAATCATTAACACTATAAAAACGTTCAGTCAATAAAATTACCTAAAAACATATTTATTTACAGATGGCTCTGTTCTCAGCAGAGTTCGTATCGATCCTCGCGTACCTCCTCATCATACTTGGACAACTATTCATCTACTGCTACTACGGATCACTGTTCAAAATAGAGGTGAGTATTTTGTTATGAAATAAGTCGATTTAAAAAGTAATGAAAACAATTACTCGCTAATTAATTTATTAACGATTAATTGTATGAATTCCATAAAAAAAAAAAAAAACAAATAAACAGATTTCTTAATCGCTTCGTAAAATGGCGGCTTCATAAAAAGCTTTTAAAAAATCGATTAGAAATAAAAAAATTCTACGTACGAATCTCGCGTAGCGTTAGTCTAGGGCGTAGCAGCCGCGTCTCAGCGACCAGCAGCGTAATGTTGCTGTAAAAATTAATTTTTCACCACTCCCGATATTTGTTTTTTAATCAAATTTTGATCAAGTTCAATTTCACCTACTTCCGCTTGTCTTACATAGTTTAAATTTTCTAAGTGGCTTCAGTTTTCATTACAATGCATTATTATCATAAGCAAGACCTGGTGGTGGGTCCAGCTCCCGACGAGGGAATTTCTCAACGGATTACTGTGTAAAATAGCATTTTTGTGAAATACATTTCTCGCATTCGGTTAGTAGGCGCATACTAATTATATAGGATTTATTTATTTTCAAGCTAATATTTTAGCTAAGACAAAATACTTTTCAATTGTTTCACAAACACTAAATAAATAAATACACAGATTGAGCTAGCCCCAAAGTAAGTTCGAGACGTGTATTATGGGATACTAACTCAACGATAGTATATTTTATAACAAATACATATATAGATAAACATCCAAGACCCGGGCCAATCAGAAAAAGATCATTTTCCATCATGACCCGACCGGGATTCGAACCCGGGACCTCTTGGATCAGAATCAAGCAGTGGTAACACTGCGTCACCGAGGTCGTCGAACACTGTGAAAACTAAAACGGAAATCTGTGTTTCAATAATACCTATATGCGTTTATGTTTTTATACTTTACGAGGTCCTCTCTATATACTCTCATAGGCAACTTATAACAGACAGGTATATATAGTATATATAGTTATTATATATATATATATATATATATATATATATATATATATATATGTCATCTAAATGTCCAATCTGACATTTCTGCAATCTTAACAACATTCCTCGACAGACTGAATACATAAACCAGTCGGTATACTTCAGCGACTGGCTGTCCTTTGACCCTGGCTTCCGCCGCCAGCTCCTGGTCTTCATGACTCACTGCGTCCACCCCATCAAGCCTATGGTCGCCAACATCGTGCCAATAACTATGGACACTTATATTACGGTATTGCAATATTGATCTTTTTCTCTCCACAAAATCGGTAACAGTTTAATATTAAATAAGTAACAGTTTATCGGCGATAAACTGTTACCTTTTTTAATTGTATTGTGTGGTAGCCCTAGTATTGGATTACCCGATCCATATTAGTATCTACAGGGTTACTGGTATCTAACGCATAACCTTCCAAAGGCGTTTAAGGTATTTAGAGACATCTTTTGTTCTACGACTTTTATCTAAACGTAATAAAAACAAAAAAAAATCCTTGTAGCGACTATATTGTATGTAAAATAATCGCAATTTGTGATTGGTTATCATCATTTATTATACTATTCAAATGTTAATTTTGGTAATAAAAAGCCGTGTAAATCTGTCAAAATATAGTCTGATTGCTACTAGAGTTCGAGTTTCATTTCTGCAGTATACTCTCCAACATCCTTTTTTAGTTTTAATGCCATTTCTATAAAATGTTAACTCTATGTTCGATTCCGCTACATAACGCTACTGTGTTGTTTTGTGTTGTTTGGCTATTACATAGAGTTAAGATGTGTAGAATAGCAAATTAGATTGTTTTTTTTTTTATATGAAAAGAAAAAACTACGTATCACGAAAAGTCGTAGAATAAAAGTTGATTGTTTTAATGTATCCAAGTAATCTTTAGGAGGTTTTGCGTTTGATACCAGTAACCCTGTATATCTATCATCTTTTTGTGAAATAAAATTTGGTATCTATTTATCAATAGTTTTGTTATATATGTCACACGCAAATTATTAATTTTTTTTTAAAATTTTGAAAATTATAACGAGAAGAAAAAATTCTGGAATCGAGTGGGAAATGAGCACATTCGGAAATTTTCACCTCATTATTAAGTATTTTCAAAATTAGTTAAAAAACGTTCGGTTCGGATGTTTCCGCTGTGAAGTAACTTTTTTGTAGTGAGCTAGCAAAGTATGGAAACTTGCCGTAGTATAACAAACATCCGTGGTTTATTATAATGCGTTTAATTTCTATTCTAATTGTCCTTTAAATGAATTTTTATCATTTCAGGTCCTGAAATCTTCATATTCTTTATTCACTTTCTTGGACCGACATTGAACGAAGTTTATATAAACTAATCAATTTTTTTTATGTACACTTTAGTTAAAATAATACAGCACATACTTAGAACCACAGGTTATATGTATAATACTAAACTATAATAATAAAATAATAGTATTAAGGTTAAAATGATACGATAACAAAAATGCAGCTATTCTGTCGTCCATTTATTTATAACAAACATTATACAGACATCTTACATCTAGATTGTAACTATGATATGCAAGAGCGACATTTTAACTACTGCAATATGCAATAAACATTATATTATTTGTATGTATTATAAATGTATATTAAATGGAATTCACACCTTTTGTTTAGGATGAGAATATCTAATTAAATACATAAAGAATAACTAATGTCATTTTAATACATGCGAGAACAAAATTGAAAATAAATAAAAATGAAAATACTATTTTCTTTATTTTATTTTAGCAATATATTTGATGTTTTGGCAACATGTTTGTTACAAATCCAACACTATATTTAGCTAAATCTTGATAGTATTGGTTGAGTGCCAAATTTTAATGGTATCTTTATGTTTTGTTCCGCTTTTAAACCCCGACGTTGCAATAGATATGTTTGAAAATATGTAGGTATATTTGAATAGGTATACGTATATATACAGGTACATCTGAAATTTAGGAATTTAATTCCTTGTAAATTTTTAGATTTTCTGGATCTATATTTAGCAATAGACAACTTATTTTTATTTACTATTGTCTGGTTAATTTTGTACCTTTATATTTAGGGTGAATACATGTGTATTTAAAGCGAGTGACTAGTATTGAAATAACTAATGGTTGAAAGTTTTCAACGACTCCTTCAAAGTTTCAACAAAAATGAATAGAATATACCTATTCATAATTCAATAAAATCTTAATAGTTCTACAATTTTTTTTCACCATTTTAATGTTGCTTTATGTTTCTTCTAACAAGTGGTGGGGAAATTACAAGGATAGTTACAAAATTTTAGGATTTCAATATTTCCATTAACCCATTAGCCCAGAGACTATTACTATATTATAATAATATAGATAATTTGGAAATTTCGAACCTTGGTCTTCCCACGTTTCGACCAACAGGCTCACAATAATAATTGTGCACTGGTCGACCTACTCAACCGATTTTGACATCGTGGCATCACGATGGATCAGATTTGAAGCCGTGTACATATCTGTAGGGTCTGGTGCCCTATCGGTCGGTGGCGTTAGGGTTGGTGTATGAGAAGCCCCGGAACGGCCCCTGGTCCATGGAGCGTAGGACTTGGGGCTCCACAGCTGTGAGCCGCGGTCTTTCACCCGTGAATGCGCGGTCGAAGTACTGCGTGTCTAGAGGGTGTCTCTGCGAAAATAACCATTACACTGAAATTATAAATATCTTCTTTCGCGTCAAAACCCCAATCCAATCCGATTGGGATGATTCGTAGCTTGGAGATAGTTGGAAAGATGAAGAATGTTAGTATAGTCAAATCAAAGGTCTTATTATAAGGGTTTCAAAAATAATATCACGCTTTCAAAAACCCTTTACCTTGAAAAATTGTGCAAAACTGTTTTCAGGTGGATTTTTTGTTTTTTATTATCAATTCCTTGTTGGCAAAGAAATTCAATTAAGTAGATCCTTATTATTACGAATCTAATACGACTCTCGTACAAAATAAACCCTGTAGGACATCGCAATCTATACTATTATTATAAAGAGGTAAGCGTTTGTGAGTTTGTGACTTTGTGAGTTTGTATGTTTGAAATTACCGAACCGATTTCAAAAATTCTTTCACCATTAGAAAGGTACATTATAGATTGCTATAGGTTATATTTTATCTCAAAATTCCCACGAGAGCGAAGCCCCGGGAAACATCTGGTTATTGATAAAAATAGTAAACACGCGGTCATACCACGCGCGGCTTGAAGGGCGCCTCCAGCTCGCGGCGCTCGAGGCGCTCCCAGGCCACGGGCTGGAAGAACGTCTGCTCGCGCACGTCCCCGTGCACGCACTCCACGCCGCCCAGTCGGGACTTCGCGTCCTTGTCCAACAACTGGGGAGAAACAGAGAGAGTAGACAACACGTCCAATCTTATATGCTGACCTCGGACTTCACGCGTTCTAAGATAGGGAACAATACATTCAAGACTACAACAGGAGAAAGGGCGTGAAAAGATTTATTCAGGGTCGGCAACGTTCTTGCAGGCGTCAATAGGTTGCGGTCACTTTCTAGACATCATATGGGCTGTATATAAAACATGTATTTGTATTTTAAATGCGCTATGGATATTTTAATTCAACTATCCCAATCCCATTTCAATACGAAGTCGCGGGTAAACAGCTAGTATACTATTTTGAAAAGAAGACTTTTCGATGAGAAAACAAGAAGAGAACCCACCCTAGTGAGTATGGTCAGTGCTTGCTGAGACAGGAAGCGCGGGTAGGACGGCATCTCGTTGCAGATGGACCAGAACAGCTCGTCCTCGTCGCAGCCGCTGAAGGGGCTCTGTCCGATCAGCATCTCGTAAAGCAGCACGCCGAACGACCACCAGTCCACTGTCTGATTATACTTCAGACCTTTGATTATCTGTGAGCGCAAACATATATTTCATTAAGCCTTTCTATTAGGGTATACATACTTATTTCCTAGATTCCCCTGTCACGACGTCCTCCGATGTTACGACGCAGAAATTTTTTGGAGATTCAACCTACGTCAAAGCGAGTCAATCTCAAAATCTATAGAAAATAACGGAACCGAGCCAGGCCTTTATGTGATGAAGTTTTTTGTTATGAATTCATAACCTATGCAACGTATGTCATGCCTTTGGATCCAGTCAATCGTATGAAAAATATCATCAAAAGTCATCATAATTACGATATGACTCTTATACTTAATTACGATAAATTGTATGAAATGTACGAAACACACTATCAAACTGAAAATGTGGTGGAAGTTTTAAAGGAGCCTGGATTAGACATTCAGTTTTAGACCGATGGGTAAGCATCAGGTCCACATCCATGACTTTATAATAATAATAAGCTTGTGGCGAGCTGTTGGGGAGTAGCGACCCCACGGACCTGAGTGCTCCCAGGGGAGGCTCCTGTTCCTCACCTCCGTCCCCAAGGTCGGTGTGGAAACCGAGAGATAACAGGACCCCTACCTCTGGCTTGCCTTCACCGGCCGGCCAGAGAGGAGTCGCGAGAGCTATATGCTCGAAGGGTGGAAGTGTAAAATATCATAACGCCGGGGGTGTCTGACTGGATCACCACGATTCCGCGCCCCGCAGACCCACCTCTCCACACCCTTAGCCGCCCACGTCAATGTTGCCCCTTTGTCGCCAATCATGGCGACTGATTTGAGGGGCCCATCCAGTGAGCGGCGAGTCACCACCTGCCACTGAATAGTCAGTTATCATGATTATGGCAGGTGACCGAACTCTTTGCAATAGCCCATTCTCAGTCCATCCAATAGAATAGAATAGAATAGAATAGAATATTTATTTATTTGCTTTTGTACAGGGTAAGTATACAGAAGGTGGTAGACAATATTTTTCCTCCCATACAGCCATTGAATTATAGCATGCAAATTTTCAAACCAGTACAATTGTCAAAGTTAGCTATTAAACAAAGTATAAAGTCTTAAACTGTTTTAGTAGTACTGGTTAGTACTGTGTAGTAGTACTGGTTACTATTTAGTACATTATATTTATTGAAAAATGCCATTATCTTATCGTGCATAACTTTCTCGTATATTTTTGAAAAAATAGGGATTAGTGTTATAGGCCTATAATTACTGAATTTCGTTTTTTCACCTTTTTTATGCAATGGTTTTACAACAGATAATTTTAGTTTGTCTGGAAAAACACCTGTTTCCATTGACGAATTTATTAAATAAGCTAAAACAGCACTTATTTCGTTTTTGCATGCTTTGACTACATTAGTACACACATCGTCATAACCTTCTGAACTTGTATTATTCAATGATGTAATTATTTTTCTTACATCATATTCGTCAATTGCGGAAAGATATATAGAATTATTTATTGTATTAGTCACGTGATTATTAGAATTTAAATTATAATTGTTATTACTAATGTCTTTTGAAGTATTAATAAAATATTCATTAAATGTATCGGCAATATTTTTTGGGTTACTAATTATATTATTATCCACTTCCATTTTTTCTATTACATTACAACCATCCTTTCCTGTATTAGCTTCATTTTGTATTACGGTCCAAGTGGCCTTACATATATTTTGACTTTTATGTATAAATTTCTGATTTGCTTTCCTTTTTGCCTGGAAAATGCATTTTTTCAATAATTTAGAATAGTTTTTTGTATTTTTTCTTATCAATACTTTTCTTACTTTTATAATAGTTACGTCTTAAAGTTCTATTTGTAATACAACTTTTTTTTATGCCACTTGACACCCAGTTTAAGTTTTGTTGTTTGTGTACACGAATTCTAGTAACAGGAAAGCATAGTTTGTATAGCAAACAGAACCAATCATGAAACTTATCGAAGGCAATATTTGGGTCTGTTTCTTTATATACTTCCTGAAATGACAGGCTAGATATGTATTTTTTGAATTTATTAATATTTTCCTTAGAATAACACCTTTTATACACATAAGTAAATTTTGGGGGTAGATATTTTGACTTTACATCGAAATTCAAAATCTGTGCCGTATTGTGATCTGACAAGCATAGCGGGATAGTCGATCCTGTCGCATTTTTTACGTTACTAATTATGTGGTCTAAACAAGATTTATTCCTAGTCGGTTCAGAAATGTACTGATTGAGGCTGTAATTTTTTAGTATGTTTAAATATTGTTTACAATAGTTATTATCCTTGAGAGTGTTTATATTAATGTCACCTGCAATCACTATTTTTTGCTTAACGTACTTGCGCAAATATGTGTCTAGTAATAGGTCAAGGCTATTGAAAAAGTATTCATAATGTCTTTTTTTAGTGGCAGTGGAGGTTCTATAAACGCAGACAATTATGAGTTTATGCATTGGAATGGAAATTGCACATATTTCGAAATGAAAATTTAATGCCGATTTAGAGAAGGTGTCTAGTTTATTGTACGGTATTCCTTTTTTAATCATAATACAAGTACCTCCTCTACCCTTATTCCTTGAATAGTGTGCAGCAAGTTCATATTGACACAGGTTTATATTTCGCTCATCACCACATTTGATAAATGTTTCCGAAAAACAAAGTACGTCAGGATATGAGTCCAGTTCTGATAGGGTAATTTCGATGATTTCCTTCTTTGATACTAAGCCTTGTATGTTTTGGTGTAAAATAACAAAGTTATTCGGCAAATTAGGGACGAAAAAATGTGGTTTTTAAGTTTTCCTCTGATTGTGAATTATTTTTTGCATGTTTATTTATTATTGGAAAATAGTGGAGTATTGAATGTTTGTTTTCTTTTAGCGATTTTTGTTGTTTGAATAAATCACATGTTTTTACCGTTTTAATATCTGTGTGAAAAGTGTTTCTTATTTTTAAATGGTTTTTTATGAATTCTTGTTCATATTGAAAGTAATTTATTTCTATGTTTAATTTAAAACATATAATAGAACTAAGAGAAATGTCGTTTTTAAATATATACTGATTAAAGAGTTGATTAATGTCAATATAAAAACAATTTTCATAATTTTGTAATGTCAATTTAAGTTTGTAATTTAGCTTATTTACATTAAAATTGTTATTATGTTCAACACCAATTACAAATACTTTACATTCATTAAAGTTATACAGTATATTAGACAAATTAGCTAAAACAGTATAAGGATTCTTGTCATTAGATCCTAAAGATAATATCAAAATATCATTCCTAGTGATACAGTTTTTAATAGGGTCACAACTATTACGGATATGTACGCTTGATGCAAATGGTTTAACTAGACCTCTGACTTCGTAGTTGTCCAAATTTCATTCTATAGACAAGTACTTCTATCCATTATTCTGCAATAGTTCACACTCCCGCCGAGACCTGCTCATGGGCATATCATTTCATTGGTATATCCGGGAGCGGGTCTTGGCGGGAGACCTACACAACATCAAAATTCTTCAAAGGGCCTCTACGTATTGGATCCATATCCCCACGCAAGCCTCTCAAAGGACCGGACTATGTGCCGTGAATCCCAAAAGGAGATAATAATAAAGGCGTCGGGATGTGACGACCCCATCGCCCGCTGGGTTCCTTTGGATTCCAGTGCAATCAGTCACCGCAGGGTAGCTTGTGGCGAGCTGTTGGTGAGCGGCGTCACAACGGACCCGATCTCCAGGGGACCACACACACATGCACCTACACACACATACACACAGTAACACGTCCCCGCCTCTGCCTTGCCTTAGCCGGCCGGTCAGAGTGGGGTAGCAAGAGAAGAACATTCGCTCCAGGGTGGAAGTGTATTGCACGTAATGGCGTAATAACGGGGAAACCCGCTCTCGGGGGTAAGCCCCGTGATGGTGAAACCGGAGCCGCACCTCTCGACACCCTCAGCTGCTTCATTATGTTGCGCCCTAGCCGTCTGCAGATGGCTTATTTAGGGGGCTCACAGGTACATACAGCCAAAAAGCAGCGAGTCACCATCTACCACGTAAAGGTTTAGTGAGTAATTTTAAGGTAGATGTCCGCACTCACTCCATAAACCAGAAATCTGGCCCACTAACAACACATATACATAGCCCAAATTACGTAGATCCCTTCTCAGCAATAGTCTAGCAGCTGCGGGGGACTGTCCGTTGGTGTCCCCGATGGTACACCAAGGGATATAGATCTCTACAGATGCAGCCATCTCGTTTTAGAATAAAAAGGTACAAAAAGGCCTCTTCAATGTTGGCTTCGGCCCCATGAATGCCTCAAACCCGATCCCAATGGGCCCGTGGCTGAAAATGCGTACCAACATAATAATAATAATAATTCTTTACTTGTCAGACCATAAAATCCATAAATTGTTAGTAGAATTCTTAACCTATGTTAGTAAGCAAAAGTCCATGTATTTTGAACGAATTGAGTCACTGTATAGAGATTCATGTGCGTGTCACATGAATCTCGACCCAGTGTCTCATTATTGGACAGTCAGTCCTGTCAGACAACAACAACAACATTTAGAACACACTTTACATTCGACGATCGTTTACCTCAGGAGCCATATAATCGGGGGTGCCGCAGAAGGTGTCTGCAGTCTTGTCGAGGTAGATCTGTAGCTTACACATGCCGAAGTCCGCGATGCGCACGTGTCCGTCGAAGTCCAGTAGAATGTTGTCTAGCTTCAAGTCTCTGAAAGATAAATTAAGACTTAAGTAGATGTAACCATACACCATATAGGTGTAAACATATATTTTGTAGGCAAATTAGAAATACCTGTAAAAGTAGATTCATGAAATAAGCAATATTGTAACTATTTTAAAGATCTTTTTAACACATGGTTGGCGAATAAATTATATGATTTTAGATTAAATGTAATTTTTAATTAAAACCAAAATAAAACATTTTAGTGTCCGTGGGTTGTTTTTTATAGGTGGTTGGCAAATGAGCTTGCAGGTCGCCTGATGGTAAGCAATAATCGCAGCCCATTATTGCCGTTGGCGAAGGTTTTGATAAGTAGGGTTTGATTGGACGTGCTTCCTGCAGGCATCTAAGTTTGGTTCTGTTCTGCTCACCTGTACACAATGCCTCTCTTGTGCAAGAACTTGAGTCCGGAGACGATCTCCGCGGCGTAGAACCTCGCGCGCGCCTCCGGGAAGCGCCCGCTCTGCTGAATGTGGAACATCAAGTCGCCGCCGTTCAGGTACTCCATCACGAAGAACAAATGTGACTGGAAATAAAATGCATATTCTTCGTATCTTGTTTTAACTAGTCACAGCTACCAGATAACAAATTTTTATGCGTTTTGCGCATTGCACCAAACAAGCGAATATTCATTATATGCCCACTGTGGGGGTCCACCCAAAGTCTTGCAATGGCTATTCGCTCGTGTGGAGGAAATGTACCTTAACGTGTCCGCTCGGCGAATCAGATTTGTGAAGACCAATAATAGAATATTCGTCCTGATTGCATAACAGTTCATTTGAACATTTCAAGTGTAATTCTTTTGCACCTAAACCGCAGGTATCATTCATATATTGTCTAGATTGTCAAGATTATTTTAATTTTATGTTAGTAAGTTTAATATAAACAATTAAGCACTAGACTTCTCTCTCTGGAAGAAAGAAAGAGAGGCCTTTCCCCAATGCTGGGACATAAATAGCTATTAAATAAGTTCCCATTGGTGGACAATGGTTGAAGTTGAAGAGAGGAAAAGCTTACGTCAGTCTGGAAGGTAGCGAACAGATGGCACAAGTAGGGATGGTTGGTGCCAAGTGCCAGCACCTTCCTCTCGATGAGAGTGCACTCCACGTCATCATCCTCCAGCACCACGTCCTTCTTCAGACACTTCACAGCGTAGTAGTACTCTGTGTCTTTCAACTCAGCAAGTAAAACCTGTGAGGGTGAATTAAGATAAAAATAAATAAATAAATATAAATATATTAGGACAAATCACACAGATTGAGCTAGCCCCAAAGTAAGTTCGAGACTTGTGTTATGGTATACTAACTCAACTATACTATATTTTATAACAAATACATATATAGATAAACATCCAAGACCCGAGCCAATCAGAAAAAGATCATTTTCCATCACGACCCGACCGGGGATCGAACCCGGGACCTCTCGGTTCAGTGGCAAGAACCTTACCACTGCGTCACCGAGGTCATCTAAAGCATATGAGGTAGGTATTAATGCACCTTTTATCAAGTAAAACATCTTCTCTGTACCAAGCGCCTACTTATCTGTTATACAGTTTTCTAAGGGTTACCAAATATAAACAAGTACTTATACTTTAGCCATCGAATTTCCTCATACTATTTAGATGATTTTAGCATTTACGTCGCGCCACGTCGTCTTGTCTCCTGCTTTACCGGTATGATGAAGAATCTTATAAGATTAACAGTTACAGGTACATATGTAAGTGCCCCAGTAGACATTAAACTAGAACACGTAGGTACAGTGTGTGGGCGTTGAGTTATCGTTCACCGCGAAATGGTTTACGAGCGTGGAAACTGAAATGGTCTTACCTATTTTATGTACTTGTTATAGGGTCAGGTTTATAAATACGTCTTATGAAGTACCTAATAGTGATTCACCATTTAGTTTTGAGAGGTTCTAGGCTTCGGGGCGTCACAGTTGAGAATAAACTACATAAATAAAACTTGTATTGTATATATTATATACTATCTATGTAATCCTCCCATGCCATACTTAGAACCCAAGATATTAACAATAATAAGTTACGCAGCGGACGCATGAAATAAGTCGGGCGAAGTCGCGGGCAAAAGCTAGTCTGTGTAAAATATAAATGGTCAGTATCCAAAAGTCGATGAAAAATAATCCAATGTAATCAGGAAATCCGCGACTGACGCAAGATTTGGTTAAATAACTAACGACTTAAGGAACTATATAAATATATCACATATACATAATAATATATCATACTTTCACCATTCCCTTGGCAGTGGGGCCAATACAAGCAGGAAGTACTGGCCGGGCTTACGAGAGACGTGATTTAGGTCCACAATTTCAGGTGACCCGGTTCAGATAACTCATATTTCAGTTTGAAGATAGGTACATAGAATTTGTGAATCCTGTAGGGAGTCGAACCACCAATCTCTGTGCGATTAATCATTATAGTATTTTAGGTATTTTATTACACACGTAAAGCGTGAGGACTAAGGTAGTTTCAACCATTAGAAAAGATTTCAAAGATTTTTCGCTTAATGAAAAGTAGTTTGGTGAGTTTCGTTTTTGAGAATCGCGTTAGAACTATTCTAAATTTTAGATTATTAGTATGGCATACTTTACACTCTGTGCCTAGATTAGGAAATGGATACGATCTCAGAAGATACCCGTGTTATTATTATTTACTAAAATTAACCATTTCAAATCTATTGTCCTTTTGATTAGGAGCACAAAAACATTGGTAAAATCACTCAGTATATGTCTCAATGTGTTCGTCAAAGTGCCGAAAAATAAACGATAGAAACACTAGTGAAATATTATCTATCTATAACATTTCATCTTGCATAACACTTCACATTTGTTAACAGACAATTTGGCAAATAAACCACACCAAAAGCTGCTAACTAATCACCCCCTGTCCCTTTGTATGACGATCGCTTGCTGACGTCATGTTAGACGTATAGATTTGATAAATGCAAACGACTATTGCACTTTAACCGGTCATACGTACACACACTTGCGAGGCACGTGCGTGTGACGTAGCCGTGATGAAAGCAATAGGAATAGCTTCAGTAATGTACAGTGGACTGCATGTCAGTACGCAGTGTACTACGCACAGGTCTTTCAATTTTCTCATCACCACAAGTAGGTTCTTCCATGCACAATGGTTAAATACCTATACAGAAAATACCTACTAAATTGATTTAAGGTAATCAAATTATAAATCGATCATCAGTTTCCCGCGCGATTTGGATTTTATGTCAGACAAAAAACACCAATCCCACTTCTGATAAAGAAGGACCTTCCAAACAAATCACTTTTGCCCCACGCACGCATTGACGTTCTCTAGCTACACTAACCAATCATTTCATGAATACTAGCCGATTTATCTTTCTTTGCAAATCGTCTGACATCTCAGGATTGTCGAAGACCGTGCGAAGACAAGGTGAATATATATATATATATATATATATATTAGGATAAATTACACAGATTGAGCTTACTTACTTTAAGTCTAGCCCCAAAGTAAATTCGAGACTTATGTTATGGGATACTAACTCAACGATATTATATTTTATAATAAATACATATATAGATAAACATCCAAGACCCGGGTCAATCAGAAAAAGATCATTTTCCATAATGACCCGACCGGGGATCGAACCAATCGAATCGACCACTCGATTCTGTGGCAAGAACTTAATACCACTGCGCCACCGAGGGTCGTCATTAACGTTTCATGGCTGGGAAGTAGCCGGTTAAACGCGCACATGAGAGAGAGATCATCATTTTTCTAGATTGGCAATAAAGAAACGAAATTTCGCAATATTCACCTGTCAATCTGATACGGCAAGTGACCTGCGTCATATTGGTCTGAGGTTTCCAAAGATGGCACTTTGCCACTCAGCGCTCACTACGGTCAACATTATGCCGGCTACGAACTATCGCCGAACTCAGAAGCCGACTCGAATGCATGAACAATTGAATATTGCGTAGTTTGTATGAAAGCTTATATTTACCGCAATGAAAAACCAGCAATGTTTGCCGAATCCGTGAAATTTCGCCGAACTGTTTCGCGATAACGTGTAGTCCGCATCATCATAAATTAAGGACGATTTATTGTTTACTAGCTGCGCCCCGGTGCTTCGCTTTTGTTGGAATTTCGGGTAAACTTATCAGGGTAAAACGTAAGTGACTTAATGTTTTTCCCAACACCTTGTAAACACCTAAATTTGAGCAAATAAAGAAATTTCAATTTAAATTCAAGAGGCCTACCATCAACTTTTACAGAACGATTCCAATGTAACTCAGTTCAATTTAGGCACCTAAAATGAATCGCATTCTTCATACTAAAAATTAAGTCGATAGTACGAATTTGCGATGCAGTTCAGTTTAGGTCGTAAAGTGGATCGCGTTAAGAGATGATGGTAAGCCCATAGGTCAGGATAAAAGGTAGATACCTAAGTAAGTACTCTATTTAATATCCCGGAATATATTGTATACTCGTGTTAGTATATACACGAATTTCATCAAAATCCGTCAATAACAAAACTTTCACATTTTGAATTATATTAAGCAGTCGGTCGTAAACATTAAAATATTATTACTTCTTACATAATAAGTAACGTTAGTTTTATTTATGTGGTCTTCAGTTTAATAAAAGACGCCACAAATTTTACGCCGAACAATAAAGTCCATCTTTATAGGTACAATAAAATACATGAATCAACAACAGAGCACGAAAAAAGAAACGCAAACGTTATTTGTTGTTGAAACTAAAAAAAGCACGGTCAATTAAACAGTAGCCAATACTAAGGTTTTGGTTACCATACTCGAAGTGTGCTCCGCGGAGCCCTGGGGCATCAAAGCACCATTTGGGGCTACATGGAAATATTGGTCGTATTGAAAAAAAAATACTATAGGTATGCCAGCTTGTATAAAATTCCTATGTCATTTTTGAAAACTAAAAAAAAAGGATATTAGTAAAAGTTTGTTTGTGTAGTTAGTAGATTGGGTTCTTTTTTGTCCCAGTCTGACTGATATTTGAAGCTAAACTTGTTTTGTCTCTTTCTATCCATTAATAAAGTGCGATAATTAATGACAAAACATATTTAAAAGATAAAAATTTATTAACTTTTTTTATGAATTACGTAGGTAAGGATCCAAGGGAAATAATTTAATTTTTTGACTACTGGATAATATAATATTTTATTTAGAAATACTTGACAAAACAGAGCATTGGTTTTACGTAATTTGGCTCCGTCAAGTCTAAACACGTGTGCGTTTCCTATATAAATTGTATTAATTAATAGTGTTTTGATAAAAATAAAGTATGAGACGTTGTCTTAAAAATATCTAATAGAGTTATATTCAGACGTAGAGTAGAAGACAGTGACCGAATCCACATGCGATTAAAATACATACTTAGAGGAAATTATTTTCTTCATTTTATTAATTAACTAGAAATTTCCCGGGGCAAAATAGAAAAATAAGTTTGTTTTATGCAACAAGAGAATATGGCATAAAAGTCGAGTGTAATAAAATCTCAGTGTTGACTATCAATAAAAATTTTGAAGTGAATTAAACTTTTGAAGTGGAGACGAAAAAGTAAGAAAACGAACCCTGAGCTCCGAAGCTCAACGGCTGAGGAAGGAACCGGGAAAACGAGAGAGAGAGAATGAAATCAAACTTTTATTCATATATAGTCAACAGTGAAATTTTATTTAATCAAACACACTTAGGTATTTTAATATAATTGTATAAAACCTTGTTTTAAAACGAAAAATATCATTTTCTTTCTTCAGATCAGAGTGTGCTCGCGCATGATTATCTTTCGGCTATAATTCTCGTGTTTCATGCACATTCCGTTGTCAGCTATTCAACGAGTGCTGTCCAGCGACCCAGTTGGACCAGTTATTCTGGTTGCAGGTACTCAGCCATTTTCATTTGATTTCCTAACCGTTTGACACAGTTCGCGGCGTCCCGAGTCCCGACGCATCCGTCGTTTTGTGATATAACTATAGCCGACGGTATTTTGGGAAATGTTACGACGAATACCGATGTAATAAGCATTTGTAATACCTAAGTAATACGTACCAGAGCACGTAACGTCATTCATGGTGGTATATATGGATTACGATGAACTAGTTTTTATTCTTGCATGCTGTGGTGGAAACAGCTAAGTGGAGATGCGAAAAAGTGATTTATTTTGATGGATAGATAAAGTTTTATATGGATTTGAATATGTCAAATTCACTCATATTATGATGTTATCCCTTGTGTAGTCAGTAGAGATATAGAAGACCGAAACCAGGATATAAAAGTTTATAGATACCTAGTTGGCTTTTTGATGTAATTTAGAATCTGAAGTGACAAGCTACCACTCTATCGCCCTTGAGACGAATTTTTCCCTTGATTGACTTTTACAAACCGCGCGGGAGGAAAAGCAGCAGATCGCACATTCTATGTTTTTCTTTTATTCAGAGACCAATTTTTAAGCAAACACACACTAGTTATTTGATACACATGTATCTAATGATGCGTTTTAATGTTTACGTGCAAATCTCTAGACAGTGTACAGACGTACAGACACTATTCAGCTATCCTGATTCCTGGCAGAGCTAGGCCATTACATATCGCTATAAATACATCTACTTAGTTACCACAAAAAAATTTCTAAGTATATTGTATGCAGTATTTACACACGAAGAAAATCTTCAAAGTTTTGAAACGATAAGGATCGAATAAAACTATGCTATTAAATAACAATGTAAATATGTGCTAGTGTTGTAACTGCACCCTTCTTCTGTCTACGTCCAGTATTAAACATATTATTTCTATCTTTTTGTAGTGATCAATAGCATACAGTTATTTTAGTTTTTTTTTACTAACTAGGTTTAAGGCTAAGGTCCTATGTCTCACATATTATTTTTATAAAACGAAATATTTTGTTTCCATTGATCCATTTGGGTAATTAAAAAAGCAAAAATCACAAAGTAAAAGTACACGCTTTCATACCCCAATAGTTTGTCACACATTCAGTTTAGACGCATCTATCAACAAACAGTCTCAACTCCTACCTAAATGTGTGTTTATGATTTTTTTCGCGAATACTTTTTTCTTGGCAGAATCCCTCGTTTTCTGCTGTGGTTATTTCTAGCGCGGGTTTAGACCTGTTAGTAGTTTGATTTAACAATGGGGACACTTGTGAGCAGTACGAATCTCCCTCGCGTCTGTGCGATTTCCCGCTTGCTGCCTCAGTCACAGAGCGTTGGAGCCCAGAATCTGTTTTATTTTTTTTTATCTTCCACTTGGTCTGGTACAGTCGTCGGCATCCTTAGTTCATTAGGTCTGACCTTGGGTCTGAGAGACTGTTGGTCGGTATATCAACCTTGATGACATCAAGCTAGGACTTTTTGAGTTTTCCCCTTCTGCCAGGCGAGAGCAGCGTAGCCAGTTTGTTCCAGAAAATTTGCTGGTGTACGTAAGATGTTTTTCAATAGATTCTGATAATGAGTAAAAACGATCAGGTATATAGACCAATAAACGTAAATGACAGGCATAGCTATTTCATTTAATTTTTCAAATACGTTATATACATTTCATTTTATTTCATCCTGAACGAAAAAATTCCTCGAGGCTTGATAATAACGTCAATAAAAATGACAATAATATCAGGAACATTTTGTCTATTACATGTTATGTTAATTAATAATACATGAATAACAAATTCATATTTCCTAGTAGGTAACATTTTGGAATTGTTATAATTTTTTTCACTTTAAATCAATCTTTGGGATCCTCTTAAGGATCAGATCCATCAAATCGGGACGGGATTAGGGATTCTAGTGGAAGATGTAATTTTAGCACATAGATATCATCATTACAGCTAAGACGAACACGAAAGGCAGTGCAATGGCCGTATAAGACTAGAAAAATCTCTGACAAGATGGACGGTGACTAAACCAATTAAATGCGAAAGACCTTGATGAGGAGTGTTCTAGAAAGGAATGGTGTGTGTATGTGTGTGGATCTAGACTCAATAGTGGTACTAAAAGTATCTTATTATATTAATCTGTGTCAGTGAGTGAACAATACTTATCAAGCTTACCTTGCCGAAGCTGCCTTTGCCCAGCACCTTTATGAACTGGAAGTCTTCCACAGTGTACTTCCTGAAGCGAGGTATGGACCTGGCCGGCGGGGTGAATCTACCAGTCTTCCTGAAGATGCCATACGCCGTGGATTGCTCTGCAACACGATGGCGTTGTAAGATATTGCGCCCTTTTGGAGATGTTGGAAGTGACGATTTTTAATAGGAATGCTCGTGATGAATGTCTAATGTTGACGCGTGAGGTGGTGAAGAAACAATAACATTTTTTATGACTTTGTAATCTCTTACGTATTCGCTGATTTTAACCATTAAAATAATAATACTTATTTCTATTAAAACTAGTGTTATTTTATGACTAAATAACTATTTACTCATTTAAAAAGTTTGCCAATATTTGCATTTCGTTTAAAAATTAGACCATTTACTAAATAGATTCTGCAGACGTATATCTTCCTATCTATACGTTATACTTTTCCCGACTGGTTAACTATTTAACAAGGTGAGATTTTATCGTGGGTTTATATTTTTTCAACAGTAGCTGAATTCCGCAGCTCGGCCCGCGAAATGCAGTCTCTGTCACACAGTCTCCACCCTTCGAACTATATTCACGCGAAAAATCAAGTGTGATTTTTTGTGAGTGACAACAAGAGATCAAAACGATTTAGGTCAGATTAGTGAATCAAAACGATTTACGTCAGATTTGTGAATCTGACGTAAAAAAAGGATTAACTATTAGGATAATAAATAAATAAACAAATGCATTTGCATATATAACTAATAGCGATTCTAATATGTATAAATTAATCTTCGGGAATAAATTGTCTGTCGTGTGGTTTATAAGAAGGTTAGAAACAGACAGAGGCACAGGGCGACTAAGTTTTATACTATGTAGTGGTAGTAATATTGTATGGATTCAAATTCAAATCATTTATTCAGAAATTAGACCTTCACAGGCACTTTTTCACGTCAATTTTTATGTTAAATAGTTTTTCCCACAAGCTACAAACTACTAGCATTACGGAACGACCACGAAACTCATTTGAACAGTGTTGGTCCCTATCATTCCAGAAGGGCTTACCATTATTGTTTTTTAGAATGTTTATTTCTAATAATATGTAAAAGTACATAATGTACATAGTCAAAATGGATACGTATTTCCCTATATATATTATATAAACATGCTATAAATGCGCTTAAAGATTGAGCTCTAATATCATAATATTAGAGCTCAATCTTTCAGAACAGTTTTATGAGGCGATGTACATACAATTTGTGGGTTTAGTGCTTTCTTTGAGCCATAAAATTGATTTGCAGTTTGTTTAATTATCGTGATTAGTTATAATTATAAGCAATAATGTTGTGGTGTGACAACAAGAGATCAAAACGATTTACCTATCATTTAATTTTGTTGTTTAAGTAAAGTATGACTTGGTTAATAATTTTCTTCTTCTTAGCGTGTCAAGTCGGTGAATCATTTGTGAAGACCAATCAGAGTTCATCATTTACCGATTTCCTTGTAGAATCGCATAATATGCGACACAAATGGTCATATTATTCGATCGCATATTGAGGTAGGTACGAGTTATTTTTTTTAAATATTTATATAATTACTTAATATTTATTATATACTTAGTATTTAGATATAATGATATCATAACACGCGTAACATTTGGTATGAATTAATTATCTTTCACCTCGGTCGGGAGCGCGCTCGCTAAAAATATAGGTGGCTGCGACCTGCGAATATCAAGGTCGGGGTAATTTGGGACTCTCACGGAATCCTATTAATTGGTATAAGTACCTATGTACACGTACGTAAGTAGGTAGGTATATGAAATTGTTCATGAAGTAAATTAACTATTTTATTTGAAGTTGCGTATTCAGAGATAAAGTACAACAGGCACTATAGGCACAGGCACCAGGAGCCCGATTTTCACGCATTCCAATTTTTTTTTAAATTGGTTTTAAGCAAATTTACAAACTCGAACATTTTAACGGTGATTTTTTAACTACTGTGTAGCGGTAGTACTTAATGGTAATTTTAACGGTGACAAATGCAGAAACATTGCTAGATCTTCTGAAAAAAATTGGAGAAAACTGCACTGGGGGCTAATCATCAAGTTTATTAAGATGACATTTGAAAGGTATGTAGGATTTGTCATAGAATTGACGAAGGGAAAAAGTAGGGGACGCCTGTGTCCACTAGTATTAGTTAATAAAAAAACTGCGTACCGTTCCCAAATAAATTCAAATTCAAATTCAAAATTCTTTATTCAATTTAGGATGATATACATCACTTATTGACGTCAAAAAAATTACTTAAACTAAGTCTACTGCCGGCTTCCAAAGCGCAAGTGAAGAAGAAGCGGCGCAACAAACTTCACCGCAGCCTTTTCTCCAAGGACGTCAATTAACAAATATATAATAAATGAAGACAATAAGGCGAATGATGACGATCGTGAAATACCTAACAAAATAATTAAGTCATAAAAAAACACGGACATTCAACATCTCAAAATACTTTTCCTGCATGTAAAAAAGTTCCTTAAAAACATTAACGTTGTCAACTAATTTTTTAAAAACAAATGGCAACTTATTAATTTTCTGCGAATTGCGCAAAAAGTTTTTCAGTTTCCGCGTAATTTTAAAAATTGCTAATGTCAAAGAATATTTGAAAAGAGTCTATACTTAGATTTATTTGTTCGTTTGTCTGTAATAAAATGTGACACGTCCTCTATAAACTTCCATTGCAATCTGGGTATCCTTAGATCAATATTATAAAAAGAAGTCCCCCCTGACGCATCTGTCTATATGTACGCGGTAAACTCAAAAACTACCGGACGGATTTTTGTACGGTTTTCACTAACAGATAGTGTGATTCCTGAGGAAGGTTAAGGTGTGTAATTTATTATGGTTTTACCCGAATGAAGCCGGGACGGGTCGCTAGTAGTGAAGAAAGAAGGGACTCCAAGAACTTTAAAAATCGAAGTTGTTCTTCTCAGCAGTGGTCGTTCCGAAATGCTAGTAGTTTATAGCTTTGGTAAATATATGCTGGTAGTTAGTTAGCTTTGGTAAACATCATTTCATTTTGAATATGACATGAAAAGTGCCTGTGAAGGCCTAATTTCTGAATAAATGATTTGATTTTTATTTTATCGGTAAGTGGGAATTGTTTTAACGTTTTAGGAGTACCTTGTATTTTTCAGTTTGATCTATTTTAGATGGGTACTCAGGTACCTAGAACAACTAGAACACTAGGTTGCTATAGGTATAAATATGTATACTATATAATTTGTTTTTATGAATAACACAACTCGTTATGAATTTATGATAGTGTTCATTTCTATTTTTGCTAAATCGAATATTAAATAATGTGTAGCGAATATTATACGGTGATTTACCTTGCCCGAACATCTATGCGGTGGTAATAATGGCGAATTTGCAATGACTTTGTACATGTGTTGATGTGCCGTTGGCTGTACAGATGAATAATAGCAACTATTAGTCTATTTGGCATGTAGACTTAGTCGGAAGTGGGCCGGACAGTTGTTGGCGGCACTACACGATACAGGATCGAATTATAGAAACTACATCTAGCATTTAAATATGTTATGATATCATCAATTCATCTTGATCTATCCCGGACAAAAATAATGTGCGTGTTTAAAAAGACTTACGGTTAGGGATATATTTTCGACATTTTTGAAAGAAAAAATACCGATATCTTTTTGAGGGAACGGATATACATACGTCAAACTTATAAAACCCCTATATTTATTTACTTAAATAAATATAAATATGTGTAGACAAATCACACAGATTGAGTAGGTGATTCCTAAAGGATCAGATTTGGAAAAGGTGGGTCATATTTTCAAATTAGCTTCGCATCCGAGACGTTTATTATTAAAATAATAATTCATCGGGTTACATCACAGGCGGCATAGAATGCGGAACCCGTGCGAATTGGAACAGGTTGCGCGTGCGCACTTCAACGCTTTTAGCGAAAGTCCTGCCGCTCTCAGCCAGGGCCGCATTTAACAAGTTTGGGCCCCTGTGCTTTATAAGGATACATAAGGCAATTCTTCACATTATTACAGTATAACATTTTTATCCCTTACGGAATAGACAGAGCCAAGAGTTGCGAACTTCAAGGCTTCTTTAAGTTGTATATGGCGGGTTTATTGGTGGAATTGAGATAATAGATGACAAATTGGTAGCCCATCGATTATGAAAAGAATCTCTTGGTATTAACCCTTTCCCTTGATTGACTTTTACAATCTGCGCGGGTAAAGCTGACACATTTGATTTATATATGTATTTCTTTCCCTTCTAGACCAATGTGGTTTAAATATTTGTCACTGGACACTAAAATATTGGATTGCATGGTTAGCATGCGTGTAGAATTGTAGATGATTGTTTGTTTGAGTAAATAAATAAATATTCAAATTTTGTACATAGATAAAATATGATTAAGGAATCATATATTTGACGACCTCAATGGCGCAGTGGTAAAGTTCTTGCCACAGAACCGAGAGACCCGGTCGGGTCATGATGGGATGTTTATCTATATATGTATTTGTTAAAAAATATAGTATCGTTGAGTTAGTATCCCATAACACAAGTCTCGAACTTACTTTGGGGCTAGCTCAATCCGTGTGATTTGTCCTAACATATTTATTTATTTATTATATTTTTTAATCATTTAATTTAGTAATCAGCAAGGTGCTTAATTAATTTCCATGAGATGAGATTTACCAGTTTCATATTAAAAAGGTTTAGGGATCTTTATGTAAAAAGAATAAACAAAACCGTTAAGGCGGGTCCGCTGCGCCATGTTTTGAACAGAACATTTGTTCAAAAACATAATTTACAACGATAAAATTATGTTTTTGAACAATGTTCTGTTCCAACCATGGAGCAGCGGACCCGCCTTTAGGATAATTTTGTAGTTATAACATAGATCTGTATGTTTTCAGTGCTTTTAGAGACCCTTTTAGGCGTGCCCATGCCATCTACAATTTGCCTTACGTATACCTGATCCAGCCCTGCAGTGCTCTCAGCTGCCGTATTTTTAGCCGCCTTCGAAATACAATTCGCTTTTTGCCAATTGTGTCAGGAAGCTGGATTTATAACGAGAACTAAAAAGATTGAAATAGCTTATTGAGTACATCGTTATCGTTTGTTTTTATACGTGAGAGCGAGTATAGGGGTGCTACCATGAAACATAAAAACGTAGCACGACATGGCATCCACACGTTCTCTTTCTTTTACATCATGCGTATACGATATGGGAAAATGAGACAGAATGTGGACGTTAGTAACGTGGTACGTGTCTGTATTCGTTGTAAGCTTCTGTTCCCATGAATAAACTATTATTAAAACCTAAATGTCTGAAATATTTTCAGTATCCTGTTGAATTGGAAAAAGAAAGAAGAGAAAATCAATGATATTATGATATGTAAAGAAATGAAAATACCAAACACATGAAATGACGAAATGTAAAATACAAATGTAATAAAACATCTTTCTTAACCATAAAAAAAGAAATAAACTTCGTTAAACTAAATTGGCATATAAACTATATATATATAATTATATAATTCAATTCGAAATTTCTAAATATATGAATCTGCCAACTTAGTTACAATTTATTCCTTTCCAAAAATCCTTGTCAAAATTTGACACATTAAAACGGGTTTACTTTATGTCAACATGTAAAATATCAACAGTTAAATGTCAACACCGTTTAATCAACAATACATATATATGTTAGTAGCAGCAAGCAAAATGTAACTAAGTAGGTAATTTACTTGAAATATCTTTGTCAAACAACATCTATCTACGACAACTGAGCCTTTCTACGTATAATAAAATTTGCTTTACTATAAGTGCAAGCCATAGATAAAAAAAATGAAATAAATTAAGCGGAATAATGCTATTTGAACAATGTTTTGAACAAACAATCATTATATTATAAAATGCACTGAAAATATTGTCATATTTTTAAAGAAGGTGGACTAAAATAAATCTTGAAGAGTTGTCAACTTTTGACTGCGTTATCTACTTATTTAGTAAACAAATAAAATAAAATTTCTTGTAAGAAGAGAAAAAAATTATTTTATATACGTATGGTTTAGTTTCTCAAATTATGGATAACATTGTAAAATCTTCCTTTTTGTGATTAAAACATAGCAATAACTTCAATTTAACGTAAGAAACAAGACAAATCCCAGTCCACCTTCCGCAAAGCTGTTGATATTCTTACCAAGCTCCCTTTCCGAGATATCGGACGTGTCACTCTTGGCAGGTGGCGTGGAAGGCCCAGGGCTGTCAGCACCTGCACACATACCGTAAAGTAATCTGATCCAAGTAAACCCTGAGCTCATAGCCTACTTGACTGGCCTGCAACCAAAGGCCATATAACATTGCTGGTTAACCATCTTTGAGCATAAACAAGAATAATAAAATTTATGTCAAATATAGACCAATAAATTAAGTATACCTAGTTGATAATTTCTACCGTTTCTAAAATAAAAATCTAGCATTGTAATTATTAGAAGAGGTTTTTTTAACATTCGTAATTTTACAATTTGTACCTTAAGTTTTTTGGGTTGGCTCATTTCTGAGCCAAGCCAGGATGCTAACCTACGGAAACCGCGATAACCTGTTAAACCACAAAACTTAACATTTTATTTGACTAGTAGATATTGTTAGAATAATAAGTATTGCAATTCAACTAAATTATATTTTAACAATAAACTCAATAATGGAACAAAAGAGATAAAATGCTGAAATAAATAACAACTATGTCGTGCTTATGTCAAGTGCAGCTTTTGGCATAGTGATTAAATAAACACAATAGATAAAGTTTTAGCGAAGAATATAGAATGCATAGAAGAAGAAAGAGACAGCAAATTATAAAATATATAGTCAATAGTGAAGTAACTGTAAGTAAAGTATATTGTACAAACAATAAATATATAAGGTAACAACAGTGCATAGGTATCTGTTTATATTAAACTACCAACCAACATAAGTTTTCAATGTCAAAATCTTTCAATGGCAAGGAATAGTTTTGCAGCATTTTGTTACGGCGTTGGTAGGTAATTTGCCATCAAATGTCTAGTAGTGAAATAGCCACCTAAGGATTATGGTATTTTTTCATATATTTTACATGATCACGCCATTAATTACGGAAGGGAAGACGCATAAATATTTAGTTATCTACAGAGGAAAACTTTTTATTATTATCTGTTGGCACCCGTCACCAAAATATCAAAAAAAATGATTATGTTTTCCTTGGCGAATAAATACTAAGTTGTTGTTTCAAAGAAAATGAAAGGACGGACAAGCTCAGTAATTAATAATCTCAAGTTCATTGAAAGGACCTTCATAAAGATGAAATTCGCGAACTCACTGCGCAAGAAACCCTAGGAGAAACAACGCCAACTATAGACTGTTGGGCCTGAATAAAAATACGTACTGAAGTTTGAAATCTAGCCAAATAATCGTCGATCAGATAATCTATCGATTTGTTAGTCACGAGAGCCGAGACACGTCGCTGGCAGCCAGCGCTTTGTGTGACCGACTTGCTGATTGATCACTCATAAATCTAAGATAATAACAAACAAAAATAAACGTATTCCGAGAACGGAAGATTTCGAAGCACATGAGTCAATTTCTGTAAGACAACTCCTTCAAAACAATGTAGGAGACAATCAACTTCCTATTAGTTTAAAGAAAAAGGTACCTATTCTTGGCACATCTAGTGGCTGATTTAAAACAGCTTTGTGGTGCTTCAAATCATTAACATTTATTGATTACTACAGGAGATGATCGCTGACCGCATCCTATGTTAATAGCTAATGTAGCTATTAATTCTGCACAGGTGAGCTGAGTGATTGGCCTCTATCCAGATAGTGGCAACCGCATCGCTCTCCCACGCTATACTATACACGATATGTACTAGTGAACATAAACAAATACGCATAATTCTTTATACTACATGTCTTGATTTTCACATATCCTCTTCAAATAGTTGACGACAGTTTCTCAAAACATAGAAAAAGTGACGGTTAGGTTTTAGATTGCCAACTGCCTTTTCATCTGTAGGTAACAAATTATCAACTGCTGACGTAATTCTTTGGTAAAAAAACTCGATTGACGATTTTTTTATATTTAGATAATTTCATTTGATTTAGAATGTTTTTGACCGAACGCTAATAATAGCAATTTCAGACGATAGCCAGCCAATAAAACAGCTTTATTTTCGAGCGAGTCGGCTGACGTAGCTGTGACGCGCATCTTTACTATAGATACGTTATCTTAGCACGCTAAGCTCAAATGATACTCTTATACAAAGTAATGCTCAATACCCACCTCTTCTGGACGATGTCCGTGTCGCCAATGCTTCTACCAAGAGACGCTGGTTCACACCGCATAAATTTGCAGTCAATTTTTCGCATTTCCGATGGCAGTTTACATCACAGTCTAAAACAAAGTAACGAAATATCGCGGGCTTCAAGAAAAAGGGAACTTCTTTACCACTTTGCTGTTAAGCCGTGCAGAAGCTAGCGTGCAGTAGAAGACATATATACACTGTGCAGTATTAGTAGGTGATGTGTAATGTCCCTATCTATATCTAAATATTTTACCTTTTTTTATCTGGACAAATCCTGCGGGAGAAGTTGGCGCAGAAGAATCAAAGCCGGAATCGTTGGAGCCAGTTGATGTTCTACCATCAGTTATAGTTTCACATTCAAAGAATTCAGCCGATCCTTCACTCGAATCGGAGTCTTCCTCTTCCTCTTCTTCAGATGAGTCTTCCTCTTCCGAAGACGTATCGGAAGAACTGGAAGAATGTATAACTTGAGGTGTTCTCTTTTGTAGAGGACGCGGCGTCGCTATGAGAGGCCGTAAAGCAGGTTCATCCTTGACGGGTCTCTTAACCACAGGAGCCGTTGGCAGTTTTATTATATCTTTTGGTGATGGTCGCTTGATGTCTTCATCATTTTTCAATTCTACGCCGAGACTTTCTTGTGCTGTCGATATTCCACTCTCTTGTTCATTACATTGTACTTTTACTTCAGAATCGTGTTTTATTTCTTGCACTTTTTCAATGATTGTAGTGTCTGATAATACGTCATCTTTTTTATTTTCTTTATCACACTCTATTTCGACATGTTTGCTATCTTGATCCTTTAATGATTTTATAGATTTTTGTGTATGTGTTTCAGAATTAGCTTCAGCCTTATTATCCTCTCCTGCCTTTTTTATTTCAATATTATGGATATTTTCTTGAGTTGGAATGTTATCTAATTTTATTTTATCGGTATTGTTTGACTTTGTTATGTCATTTTCATTTGATAATTTAGTTTTTAATTCAGTGTCCTCGCGTCCCTTTTTTGAATTGTCTTTCTTTTCCGAATTGCTCTTTTTATCATTTGTACTACTTTTCTTTGTAACCCCATCTTTTTTATCGGACTGAGATATTTTTTTCTTGATCAAACAATTTTCTTTTTTGTTTTCTATATTTTCAGTTTTTATATCTATATAATTCGATTTAGAAGATTTTTCATCTCTATGCCCTATAGCATCCTTATGAATATCTGGTGGTGTTTTATCCAGTTCTATTTTGTTGTTTTTATTAGGACACTCAGATTTTTCTAGGCCACTCGATCCATATTGAGATTCCTTTGTTTTATTATGTATGCTAAGCGCTTTATTGTTTTGATCATTTAATACTTCTTGACTTATAACTTTATTCTGTGACTGTGTATTAGTTGCTAGATCACTTTTATGTTCTTGTTTTTCTAGCACTTCAAATGACATATTTTTTATTGATATGTCTGCTTTTGTCGAAGTGCTAGGAACTGGCTTTGAATTATTTTCTTCATTTCCCCCTTCAGCAACATTAGCATTCACGCTTTGATGCGCAAGTATCTCTTTCGAGACATCAGTGGTGTTGTTTATGCTAGGTAAAATATCTGCAGGAGACTTCAATAGATTTTTTTCCTTGTTTTCCTTTAATCCTTCGTCGTTTAATGATTTTTGTGCTGTTTGTGGTTGTGAACAAGTATTTGTAACTAATTTATGTATTTTATGTATTTCTTTAGGCACTGTTATGACATCAGCATATTCTTGATATATGCTATCATTTTTATCTTGCGGTTTGTAAGACATAGTCATAGATCGTTGTTGCTTTGAAACACTATCTGAATCATTATTAGTTTCGTCATCTTCTTCTTCTGGAAACCAAAATAGTGCACGCCTTTGTTTTTCTTTAGTTTCTTCTAGGTTTTGTTTTCTCTTCAATAAGTATACAGTTTCACGTTTTCCAATTTTGTCCCAAAAATTACCATCTTCAGGTTCTGGTGAAGGAATGCTTTTATGCTTTATGCTTTTTTGTCGGGGCTCAAAATCAAACATTTTTTCATCTTTTGTATCTATTCTGGGTTCAATTTCGTTTATTTTATCATTTTCAATCACCGTACTACTGTATGTTATTTCCTTTTTGGGAATACGAGGTATTTCTTCGACTGTTAAATTTTCTATTTTGAATTTAAGTGGACTAACAGGTGCAGTAACTTCTACAGATGAGGTAATTTTAGGTATGGTTTTAGGTTTTACTTTTTGTTGTGCACTTTTTACATATTTTACAGACAGTCTCTTTTCGATTTCTTCAATTGGGGGCAAATTTGCTGAAATTGGTTCTTTTGGCATTTCTGTAATTGAATCCAGTCTGCAAATGCTACCTCCTGATAAAGATTTTTTCAAACTTCGCCGTTTCGAGAGTTGTTTTTGGTCTTTAAAAGACTTTAGACTGTCATGCAAGGAGTTATCTGATTTTGTAGCCTTTAAAGGATTAGATTTTCGACGCTTAATTGACTGATAAGTATCTAAACTTGTGTGAGGTTCTTCTACTCCTATCTTTGTTAAATCTAAAGTGGCTGTACTAAGATTTTCACTTTTTATTAAAGAATCTAACAAATTTGCCTGTTCTGCTAGAAGTTCCATTGAACATCTTCTATCTGGAAATTTACTAGGCTTTACCTCACAAATTTCTGAAGTAGGTACATTTTCGACATTCTGTTGAGTCTCCCATTTTCGAGGTGGCACTTCATCATTATCTTTTTCCTTAACCAAAAACTTTTCTGCTAGTTTGGTTCCTAAACTTTTCTTTTCTCTTTTGTCATTATAAACGAGATCATCAGCAAGCTTATCTCTCCACTTCATGGAATCTGTCTTTTGAGTATTAGTATCATCTGGGTTTGTAGCATTATCTTGGTCAGTTTCAACATTATCATCGGTCGGTTTACGGGGTGAATCTCTATCTTTTCTCTTTATTGTGTGTAGCCTAACGACTGTTCTTCCTCTCTTTATAGTACTTCTTTGCTTACCAGGCGAGGAGTCAATACCAGTTTCTGGTTTACCGTCTATACGGGGCATAAAAGGACCACTATCTTTATCAATTGCGTCTTTTGGGGGTGAGGGTTCTTTATCAATGGTTTCCCTCAATGGTGAAGTTTTGGGACTAACAGGCGATGGACTTTTTCTTCTATGATAATACTTGTCTCTAGACACATCTATATCTGCAGTATTTATATTTATAGGACGCGGAGTATAAGTTGGAGTTCCATACGATCTCTTCATTAGAGGGATTCTCCTAGGACTATTTATCCTTACCGGACTCGATGTTGATCTCTCCGAAATGGTGCTAAGCATGGGAGAGTAGCTTCGTCCTGAGCTGGTGATCCATCTGGTAGTTAACGGTGCGCGGGAGTATCCTCCCAGGGATGAGTGGGTGCTGTAGTTAGATCCAGAGTTAAGATAAGGAGCACTGTACGAGGTTCCTAAAGAGGAGCTTCCACTGTATCCGTAGGAGCCACTGGTGTAGGTCGGTGACCCGCCATAGTACATGTTCGCGATGTGTTCGGAGTAGAGAGGCATGGTGCCGCGCGACGCGTGCGCAGGCGGCCGGCTGCGCGCAGACTGCCGCCGGCGCAGGTGCGCCCCGCCCACCGCCGCCCGCCCAGCGCCGCCCGCGCCCCAGGTGATTGATTGATGGCGTTATTCCGACAATAATAACCCAATGTGACGCTCACAGGTTTTCGGAAATAAATTTTTGTCACTGTCTATCAATTTGTTTTTGGGAAACGATTGATAAGAACGAAGGAATTGTCTCAATGGGACGTTCTTAACGCAAATAGGTTACGTTATTTTTGGACTGAGGAATTGACAATTCCTATTTCTATCTACGCATACTGTTCACGTGTTAATAGATACATTGGTATCGACATAATGTACAAGATTGTAGGTTTTTACAGTTGTTTATACTATGTAAATGATAAAATGACAATGAATACTTTTCAAAATCATAAACTATCAGACCGGATACTAGACGGAGCTTATAATAAATATCTAAGCAACGACTTAGGTACATATAAATTGACGAAGAAATTATAATGTATGTCGTCGTTTTTTTTATTTTAATAAAAACAAATACTTATTTGTTGGCATTATTAATGGAGTGGTTTGCCATTGCCTTCTCTATTTCACACACAAGTTGATAACCAACCGTCAACCGGAGTAAATGTTTCATCACGATGTTTTCCTTCACCGGAAGCAAGTGGTGGACGATGAAAACTACTTATACATGAGTCAGATTGGTATACAAACTCATGTGGCACGAGTAGGATTCGAACCTGGGACCTTTCGGTTCACAGGATCTTTATTGTTACACTTATACCACCACCGTTTCAAACGAAACGAGTGCGAGGAACGAGAACGACGAAACTAAAAACCTTTTAATTTCTGGTTATGTCTGATGATAAAAAAGCTTTGGTATGCTTATGGCTTAAAAAATCATTTAAGTATTCTGAAAATTTCTTATTATAACGTGTAAAATAGAATTTTGAGTATAATAAAATCAAAAACTATTATTTATGGCGATAATTAATTAATATTCCATATTTTAGTTTGACCACATTTTTTCTTAATCGAATTTGATGTGACTTTTTTCGATGAAGAAATTGTCACAAGAAAACCAGACTTTCGTAGTTAATACCTAAAAAGGCATAAACATACAAAAAGGGAGCCGACTACAATATCGTCAATAAAATAGAGGGTACACCATTATTTCTTTTATCTATGAGCTAACTCAGGGTTAGCCCGCTTATGTTCGGTTAGATAGCCAATAGTTTATAGAACTAAAGCTAAAGCTTTAGCACAACAAATGTAATGCGCCTTAACCTAACACCGCGAATCGCTCACTTTAAAATATATTGTTGAACCAATATTTAATTTATTTTCGACATTAAGTCCTGTGAAGATCGTTGACTTTATTACAATAGAGTAGAGAGACTAGTAAGAAAAAACGTACTTTCTAACTCAGGGATTAATTCCAAGGATTGCGGCGCAACTTTATCCAAATTCAGGCTTCAACAGCATTATAATCTCATCTGAATCGCTCTGTAAAATTGATTTTAGGCCTACTGCTCTAATTCGGCTTTTTATTTGCATCATCACATCACTGAAATTTTAAGAGGCAGCTGGGGATAATATTTATACACTTAGTCCTAAGGTCCCTACAATTTGAAATACAAAACATGGGTGAATTTCACGAGCGTTTTCAACTCCGCCGCGGGCTGTCATTAGTGTTTATTAAATTGTACCATACACAGTAATCAATTTAATTATCCTATTTTATAAATAAGTAAAGTACTGGTACAATGTTAATTTTATAAATGTTAAATTAAAAAAAAAAAGATTCTTTATTTAAAAAAATGTGCGACACTAATGAAACGCTATACGCCGCGTTCAAACTGTCGTGAAATTCACCCTCATGAGATGTCAGAGGGTAGTGCATGCGCTATCAAATATACATATTACAGGTACATAAACAAAAATTTTCCATGCTATATATATATATGCGGCAAACAAATTTGACCATGCTAAAAGCAACATTTGAATGTAAATTAAAACAAATTGATAAACCATAAATGAATCTAAAACTACAAGTTCCGCAAGTCACTGTCGCCTAGTTGAGTGCCCAGAAGGCTGACAGTATTGCCACGTTGTATGGCAAGTTTTACGTAAGGGGCCCGATTCTTACTCGATCGAAGTTCACATCATTCGTTTTTTTTTTTAATTTTTTCTCTTAAGGTTTCTCTAGCACTGTTTCTGCATTCACAAAAAAATCACTTTTTGTTTGAAAATTTGCTGAAAACATTCGAAAAAATTGGAATGAAGTAAACTTCATCATGTCACGATTAGATTTTTGCTCAAAAAACTAAAAAGTTACTTTGTAGGTAGATTAAATTGAACACGTTGGGGACACAACATCGATGTAATTAATAACGCATGCAAGCTATTATAAAAACAGCAATCACCGTTTTGCTAACTTAAAGCTCTTTCTAGGCATAAGTATATTCTAAGTACAGTCAACAGCACATCAACCTAATCAAATTCATTGCAAACTAGCCGCTTTACCGCGCTATAGAGGTTCATGCAGGGTAACCTGAAGTGCTGTTGAGTGTACTAGTATGTAGGGAGGGTCTACCCATCGTCGGTTGGTATTATACTTCTTATTTATATACACGAATTAATTGCTAAACTAGCTGCAACCGAGAATTTCGTTTCAGGGGATAAATCGGTTTATCCCCGATTTATAGATACTTTTTAATTTGTAAATCGGGGATAAACCGATTTATAATATAAAAGTCATTCACTTAAAATTACTTTTATATTATAAATCGGTTGACTAGTTCTGAAGATCACCCCTACACAAAAAAAATATTTACGAAAACTTCCCGTTTTGATATGAGTAGAGAACTTTATGCCCGTCTTGTCTCCTTCAAATCAAATTCAATAATTTATTTAGAAATTAGACTTTCACAAGCACTTTGGGATGCCAAAGTTTATATTATATATATATATATATATATATAGTAATTTCTCAAAAGCAACAAACTACTGGCATATCGGAACGACCATTGCTTATAGAAGAATGCCGAAAGAAACATTTGAACAGTCTTGGTCCCTATCATGCCAAAACGGCTTAAGTACCATTATTTTAAAACATGGGTTGACCTGATATTTACCTTCACATTTGAGCCCTTGCTTGAAGAAACCATAAAGCAGAGCGCCGCAGTGATCACAGAAAGTAGGGGACATGAACTGGTGCGGACGGAACCGGTGCGGCACATCCACCTTGAACCGCTCCCGGAGGTACTGCAAGGAAGAAATATGGAGAGCAAGCAGATAAACAGGTATGCAGTCCACCTGACGAGAAATTGTCATTGTAGACATGTGTATCACCAGTGGCGTCACGCGCGTTGCCGATATTCTAATCTAAACTCTTTGGCCACAGTGCCTTATAAAACACAGCCTCTCTTACCCTTCGAATCAGAACACAAATTGCAAGCAATGCTGTTTGGCGGTTGAAATAGTTGCAAACTATAAACCCATGAAGACTTTTGTACAAAGTTTCTACTTCTAGATTGGTAGAACTATTTTAAACGACATTTTAGGGTCCTTTTTGGCCCCTTTTGTCAAAACCAGGCGGAAACTGGATATTATAGTACACTGCATATATACATTTATTGAGAAAATGAAGTAGTTTCGTAAGCGACGGATTCCAGTAAGTAGTTTCTATTTGGACACAGTTGCCACAATTTATAAGGATTTTAGTGATTTTCTTTTTAGAAAACCGTGGCCACTAAATACTTGTCGTTAATTGTGACCACATTTTGTATAATGGAAAATAATATATAATATAATATTAGCTGTGGCTCAGGGCGTCGCTCCCGTGGGAATTTCAGGATAAAAATTACCCTATGTGTTATTCGATAGGTTATTCCCGTGTAATCACACAAACTTACGCATTTATATTATGGAATAATACCTATAGCATAACTAGCTTTTATCTCCGCATAATTTTCTGTTAATTTGTTTAGTTTTCGATATTATTCAAAAGATTTTGATAAAAATTTGATGGTAGCCTTAAAGAATAGTTACCTTTTTAAAGGTTGAATACTCACAACAGTGGCTTCGGAGATGTCGCTGGTCCCGGGACATTTCCCCAGCAGTTTGTTATGACATCGCTTGTGGACCGCGGTCTGGCACGCCGAACATCGATAGCCCTGAAATTAAAAACGAAACAACATGCGATGCAAAATGCACGGTGTTCAAATAATTTTTATTCAGTTCAATACATTTTTTTGTCATATATCCTTATTGCAATTTTTACACCACACACGTTTAAAAGTTTTTTAATCTTCTGTATAATTTGTGTGTAATTGCGTAAAATAATGGAATACTTAAATAATAGTTATTAGATTTCAAGCTATATTGTGTAAAATCTGACACCCCTACATGATATCAAAGAACGACAATCCCAAATAACCTATCTTTAGTAATATAATTTAACTAGCTTTTAGAGCCTTTAGCCTTCGACCGCGTGAAATGACATTTCAATAACCTTTACTCGTATTTTTTCCCTTATTGCAAAAGCCTGGTTACTGTTTTCCATCCAAACTCTTTTACTTTAAATAATATCCAGATTGCCCACCTGCTTCCCGAAGCCCCACAGGAACTCCTTGCAGAATGCGCAGAAGATTGGCTGCCTGAAGAATTTGGCTATGAACTGATGGCCGTTCACCTCGTGGATTCTGGAAATACGGAAAACATATTTTAGGTTATAAAGTTCATTTACGCGCCTTTTGATTGTTTACTTGATGGGGTTCATATTATGAGTAGTAATAGTAGAGTACCTACCTACTTTGTTTTAAAGTTTCGTAGATCAAATACATATTCGATCATGTTCGCAAATGCATGTACGTGATTCATAGGATAAAGGGCGGAAACAGGCCCAATTGAACGAAAGGACAACGCGTGTGTGATTATACTAAAGATATGTGACCTATCATATTGTAGTAGTGCCTCTATAAATCTTTTTGAAATGCATTTATATGTATGCACTTCTAGTGTATTGATTAATAGATGTTGCCCGGGGCTTCGCTCCCGTGGGAATTTTGAGATAAAATATAGCCTATAGTAATCTTGGATAATGTACCTTTCTATGGTGAAATAATTTTTGATATCGGTTCGGAGATTACTCGCCACAAACATACAAACTCACAATACTCTTCATAATAATAGTATAGATTTGGTTTAGTTAGGAGTACAGGAAAGAATACCTAAAGGATGCTCATTTTATTGCTGAAAGACGTACCTTTCTAGAGAAATTAAAACGGGTGAAACCGCAGGTAAAAATAATAGTCTTTGATATAAAAAAAATATATAAATTGAGACAATTAGGTAGACATATGAGATCGGGTAGGCGGCCCCGCATGACTGATGGGCAATCGCCAAGTATGTGGAGTATGAGGAAGTAGGCGTGATTTGTTGCGGAAAGGGTGAAGTAAGAATACCTTTTTTAGCACTTATTTTAGGTTCTTTTACGAGATCTTGGCCCGGAGCCAATGTGAGCCAACCTTCGTGACGATCGATATAGTAACATTTAGTTTATGGCGCAGACATCATTTTGATGATGTTTTATCATTTGACAATCGATAAACATCACAAAACATTTTATTCAAGTTTCAGAATAAAATTAACTAGTTGTTCGCCGCGATACGTTAGATCTCGCGAATACGATAATTTTTTTTACGAGTTTTTACAAAGTTGTGAATATTTCAAAAACGACTAAACCGATTTTGATTCCCCACGAACTTAAAAATTCTATTGACAGATCCTACATATCTTTTAAATTTCATTTAAATCGGACCAACGGTTCGTAAGTTATCGCGTTACAAACATACATACAGAGGTACATGTATTTTTGCCCCAACTCGACTTGTAGACCTCGCTCGGTCAATAATTCGCGCCCTAGAATAGAACCACTACAAATCTGCCCGTGGATATCGTACGAGGCGACTAAGGGACACATGCCTTAACATCTAATAGACAACAAAAGCATCCCCAAAAACGGTTGACGTCAGTCAGGCAGCCGGTAGTAAAAGCATAGCCAAATGTTCTAATGCTTGATTTTTACGCGAGCCCAGGGTTCGGGGCGTCACAGCTCCGAATGTAGCCGGGAATACGCGAGGATGAGAGAGAATAATAATCAAAAAAACTTACTTATGATGCTTGATAGCCCCGCGACGTTGAGTGATGCCCTTGCCCCGCGAGCGACGCACCTCGGGGACCGCGTCTCCGCAGCTTCCACCTGGCAGCCACTGGAAACGAACACCAAATGATTATAAACCTTGTTATTATACCAAAGCAGTAGCAAAATGGTATTATGACTACATTTGATATGACTCGGTAACCTGTTTAGGTTTGATAAGCTTTGGTGACCCTGCTGACACGTGAGTTTTTTGACGTCTTACAGAATCGAAACACAGGTTCTTTCGATATCTAGCTAGCATGGGCTCCATAATCAATTTATTTAAATAATATTTACAATTTATTTTCATTTCAATTAATGTGCTGTAGTGAAAAGTTTTGTACTTTTAAACTTTTGTGCTGAAACTTTTTTATAGTGGACTCATCACCAACAGATACAGGGAAAAGGCAAGGATAGTCTTGCACCGACTACGGACGGAAGGTGTGCGCGTGGGCTTTTGTATGGAATTGTGGATGGCGTAGACGCGTGCTGTGCGCTGTTATCACTACACAATGATAGTGATGATAATGGTAGGTATACATACTTCCCGTTGTCTGTCTGTCCATATACTTATTCATAGGGACAGACAGACAACGGGAAGACTTAGATATTTAAAACTATGCAACGGATTTTTAGGTTTTTTTTTTATTATTTTTTGAGTAATTCAGAAGGAAAAACAAAGTGTGACAAGAAAAATAATGCCCGTGCAGGAAACCGTTGTGGAGTTCCCACATCTGGAGTCGTTCCTGGGTCTGGAGTGGTTCCTGCATCATCTCGTCATGCTTATCATAATAATGCATTATCATCCAAACTAAACGTGTTTACAATATACGTTTCAGCTCAATCGGTTGAAGATAGATATCTTCAACTGATACGTTTCAGCTCAATCGGTTGAAGATAGATATCTTCAACTGATTGAGCTGAAACGTATATTCTAAACACGTGATTTTTCATTCAAGCCTTACTAACAAAAAATGTACCCTAAGATTGATAATACAAGTATTAACCTTTTTTACAAGTTTTTATTTAACTTGCAATGTAACTGTCTCTGGTAGAATCTTGCAAATCAATTTTGAAGCAGATGCTGCAATCTTAGGGTACATATTTTGTTAGTAAGGCTTGAATGAAAAATCAATGTTGTAAATGCAATCCAAAACGTGAATGGCGTGACTTATGTTATTTACTAAGCTTGTTTACTACACACTATATATCGAGGCATTTTATACATATGATAGAGTACATCGAGTATCTAGATCTAATATCAGTCGACAGTAATTAGAATTGATAGATTGCCAAGTCTACGCAGCTAAACAAGACGAAAAACACAATATTCCTCAAGAATCGTTTGAAAATTACGCTGTCATTGTATTTAATTACACTATTTCTGTTACAATTTAATCTTTGAAGATTTTAGCGTCGTAATGTAAAGTAAAATACCTAATTGAATTATGTTTTATCGTCCTAGTTGTACTAGGAATTTAGATGTTATTAACAAATCTTCATTTAATATTGCAAAAGTTAGACACAGGTAAAGATAAGTATGGAATATGAAACGGCGACATATAGAACCCTTACAACTTAAACGTGATTTTTTGTCGTTGCGTGCAAAATGAAACACTGTTAACATGTGACATCACATACCCAGAACCACGACGCCATCTAGCGGTGTCCCTATGATATCAACATCAGCGACTCCGTGCCGCCAAATCGAGGGGATACTAGATGCACATACATAGAAACAAACACGAAACGAACGTAGAAAGCGTACAAGGTCTAGTTTAGAATTCCCTGGCATAGATTCTGCAATTATCGCCGTGAAATACTGGTTGTGTCGGACATGTTGGATGGCCAAAATTCTGAATCAGTTTGTCATACGCGGCATGTCGACACGTGGGCATCGATTGTGATTTATATTTTGTGTTTGGACGTAAATTATGATATTGCTGATTGAAGGGTGAATGATGGAGTCATTGTATAAGTGTGCTTAACAGAATCATTAGCTAACGCTAATTAATTACCAGCAGAAATGCCGCTGCAGAAAAGGATAACTCCATATCCACCCGTGGATGTCGTACGATGCGATTAAGGGGCACGTATAGCCTAGGCATCTCATAGGCTATTGCCTAAATAGTGCCAAGATTTTTTATTTTATCGGAAGCGAGTCTATTTTCTATGAACACTATTTTAACCCTTCGATCTTGGAGATAATAAAAACAATTGACCGACAATAGGATCGCGTCAGATCAAACCGCGCGGGAATTGATAGGTTCAATGAGTCAATGCCATGTAGGTACTAACACTGTAATGTAATGAATTAGTAGGTACTAACACAGGTAGTACGTTGTACGAAGTGTTTACTAAATCCATGGTCAATACAAACTTATGTGGCACGTGTAGGATTCCATCATGGGACCATTTGATCACAGGCGGTTATTTTAATCCCTGGATTTAGATCTGGAACCTATCAAAGTAGTCTTCGTATCTACCAAACAAAGGCTCAAGCCTCGTGGTGTTGTGGTTCCTTTCCTAAGTCCTAGGTACATTTAATAGCACATGAAGTTTCTGCATGAACCTCTATGGAGCGGTAATAGCTGCGAATTTGCAATGAATTTGGGTAGGTTGATGTGCTGTTGACTATAGGATTACAAGCATTAGGTACCTAAGCATACAAAAGGCCAGGGCGCCACGCATTAAAAATGGTTGATGACATTGATAAAATAAATATGGTTAATGATGTGCTTTGTTCAAAGAATTCAGATTATTATAACATATAACTAGTATGTAAATAAGTAACATAAGACACCTCGTGGTTTGAGCCCTATGTTTACAGCGGTGATGGGTTTATCATCATGGTTACACCCAATATGTAATTGTAAAGATGTTTATTTATTCGTAGGTTAAGTACACCATAACGAAGATCGCTTCGAACAAATACTTAAAATTCCAAAGCAAACTGAGCAATTAGTGTGTAACAACAAAGGAACATAAGCGAGTCGAGTGCGCGACCGCGAACCAACTCGGGTATAAATAGCCTAACTAACTGATGGAACTGCAGTGCGTCAGAGCGATACATGGAGATGCGGATCCTTTACGGAATTGATGCAACTTTGTAGTTTACAGGCTGTTATATACAAATTAAATGCTTCCGCTTGATGGATTTATGTAACTTGTTAGTTACTTAACTATCGATCCTGCGGAAAATTCAGAATAAAAAGAGGGTCTTTATATGCTACCAGATGTTGCCCGGGGCTTCGCTCCTGTAGGAATTTTCAGATAAAATATAGCCTATAGCAATCTTGGATAATGTACCTTTCTAATGATGAAATAATTTTTAAAATCGGTTCGGTAGTTTCGGAGATTACCCGCCTCAAACATACAAACTCATAAACGCTTACCTCTTTATAATAATAGTATAGATTTGACAATCTAAATCTCTAGTAACAATATACACTACGATGTCACTTTCAGTTCAGTCACTTAAGTGAACGATTTGATTTAAAATAATATGCGTATATTTGACTGTACATGTCAATGACATTAGTAACAACACATCACAGCACTGTGATGCACTAGAGTATAACATCAGTAGTTTACGAGCAATCGCAATGATTCTGTTCGATTTGATATTCGGCAGTAATTCTATTCGGATTCAAGGTGGTTGTAGACAGCATTTGTTAGTTATTTCTGTTTTATTTGCCTCCCAGTCATTAATAATGTTCATCCATCTTAACTATAATATAATTGTATAAGTTTCTTCTGAAAATCAGCGTCATGGGTCTTTTATAATCTTTCGTTGCACTTTTGTAGCATATTTAATGTACCTTTGTAATATTAACTTACTTAATATTTCCTGTCGAAATTTTTCGAATTTTCGAATATTTCCTGCCACAGAGGTCGTCTAGAATGAACGCCATCCGTTCATTCTAGACGACCTCGGTGGCGCAGTGGTAAAGTGCTTGCCTCTGAACCGAGAGGTCCCGTGTTCGATCCCCGGTCGGGTCATGATGGAAAACGATCTTTTTCTGATTGGCCCGGGTCTTGCATGTTTATCTATATATGTATTTATTATAAAATATAGTATCGTTGAGTTAGTATCCCATAACACAAGTCTCGAACTTACTTTGGGTCTAGCTCAATGTGTGCTGTGTGATTTGTGCTAATATATTTATTTATTATTTATTTATGTGATGTATATTAATATATTATGAATAAATTAATATATTATGAATTAATTTATTTCTATTTCTGTTTCATTATGTACGTTAGGTTGGTTGTAAACAGTGTGATAGCTAGGTGCAAACCAACAGGGCTGTTGTTCAGTTGTCGAGGAAAAAGAAGACAGCGTGATGATTTCCTTCTCCAAAAGCCAGTGGCAGTACGAGGCAGTCCACAATCGCAAGGTTTCGAATCGTGGGCATTACACAAATGTGACGTTATAGCGAACTAGGCTATTCAATCGAAAAGATTCGACGAGAATATTTTAAGTATCATAAAACTTGTTTATTTAATTTATTTAACATTTTTGTTCCCAGTAAAATTGTACTGAAAGCGGTGGTGGTGTAAAGGTACGCCAGGACGCCCGTCTGTAGATCGAAAAGTCCCAGGTTCGAATCCTACTCCGTACCACACGAGTTTGTTTGTCAATCTGACTCATTTACTTATAGTAGTTTGCATCGACCACCACTTGCTTCCGGTGAAGGAAAACATCGTGAGGAAATCCACACACTGGTTGATTATTAACTTGTGTGTGAAATAGAGAAAGCAATGGCAAACCACTCTATCAATAGTGCCAAGAATGTTTCGACGTAATGACCACAGACCACAACCCCCGGCCACGTGGAATACGATTATGAAGAAGAAAATTATACTTGTAAACAAAGGAAGGATTTAATATTAAAAGCATAATATGTAACTTCTCTTGCATACATAAACAAATAGGTAAATGCGAGACGATTTATCAAAAACTGCGCGGAAGCTGAAAGTTGTCCTCTTCAATCATCCGATATGCCATGAAGCTTTTAATGTTTTTTATTTAAGTCCCAAATATTTTTCGCTGTAAATTTATGTTTTTGTTTTGATAGAGCACGTGTTCATAGCTAGTTTACTTGTTACTTTTCATCAATGTGTTTAGCGTAGCGTAATCTTAGCATGGTAACTATTACTAACTAGCTGCTCCCCGGGGCTTCGCTCCCGTGGGAATTTCGGGATAAAAAGTACCCTATGTGTTATTCCAGGTTATTTACTACCCGTGTACCAAATTTCATAACAATCGGTCCAATAGATAATGCGTGAAGAGGTAACAAACAAACTTACTTTCGCATTTATAATATTAATTGGGATTAGTTACTCTATTACCTAATTTATTAAATAATTTGTAATAATCAAAGTTAGCGAAGATAGGAGGCATTTGCCCAACAGTGGGATAGGTACTACAGGTCAATAATAATAAAAAAACGATTATTACTTTGGTTATGGATTGTATGAAATATGAAAAATGTAAAACATTTTTGATCAGCCTAAAAAAACCTGGTAAACAAAATTTATGATAACAAAACAAACCGAAGCTGAACTTTGGTCAGATTTTTGTTCGTATTTAGAAAGCATTGTAAAGAAGAAAAACCACTAAGAAAATAGTATACTGTTAGCATTTAAATGTTGTTTGTGTAGGGATTACATACGTAAAGCGTACATTACTAACGGCCCGCCCCGGCTTTGCTCGGGCCATAATAAATTACACTCTTAAACTTTCCTCTTGAATCACTCTATCTATTAAAATAACCAGCATCAAAGTCCGTTGCGTAGTTTTAAAGATCTAAGCATACATAGGCAGACAGCGGGAGCTGCGGGAAACTAGGTACTTTGTTTTACATTTTACACCATGTTACTTAATGATAAAAAAATAATAACTTACGTTGAAAGCGGAGCTCGTAGCGAGATGTGTGCGCGGGCGCGAGGCGGCGCGGCTGGCGGCGCGTGGAGCGGGCGACGAGCGGCGGCGCGCGCCCCCCGTGAATATCATGGGGCGCGCGCGCGCATGCCGCGCAACTCTCGCGCAACTCTCGCAACTTTGACTGTGTTGTTACTTCACATTAGCACGAAATGACCGCATGCATTATAGGACTGTTAACTGCAATCTTCATGTAAGTAGGAATATTGTTCTTTATACGTAAAACAACACTAGTTAAATAAATTGCTTGTCTTACATTTGGGTCGAAACGACCGAACACCCCTTTTAGAACTTCATGGTGTTTTTGGTTAATAATCACTTGTCAAATTGCCCTTTATCAATATCAAAAGAAAAGGATGCACTGTCGTGTCATTCAGTACACCACACGTTTGTATCAGTTCTCAGTTTTCAGGACGATGTGCTTCGATCTTCTGATGCGATTTATCAATTTCTTGCTTGTTTAAGCATAGCACAAAATAGTTAAATCCAAAGTTTACAGTTTCTTTTCAAGCAAAACATAACACAGATTCGCTGTCTTGGAGACTAAGTAGGTAGCAATTCAATTCAAAATAACAATTCTTTTTTGCAACATCTTTGTTTTTTATAATATTTGTGTCTGTCTTTAATGTTACGTAGAAATGCGCGACTTACAAAATGCGTTAAATTCTAACTGTAATAAACTATTAGTATTATCTTTAGCAGTATGTTAAGTACATCAGTCTCCAATGTTTATATACAAAACACTAGCTGCTAATGGCTACAGAATACAGTTTTGTAGCTAACAATAATTCTATATGGTAAGTATTAAATATCCAAACAAAGTTTGGATGAGTGTTATCTTCGCAATAAGTGGTTGAAACGACAAAACAATAATAAAATACGTCAGTGACGTATGCCTCATCTCCAACAAGAATTGTGGTCTTTATTATGGTATATTATTAATCCAGGATAATGAACCCATTCATCCAGTCAATTATCTCTTAAGCTCTCATTCCGATCTAGGTATGTTTTACATCGTAACATATCTTCGCTTACGATGCTAATAATTCAAATAGATTGTAATGGTTAGTTAGGTTGTTTACTTTCATATTTTAATGTAACGTTCACGGAGCAGTACAGAGCCAATAGCAAAACGTTGGTATTACATATGTTAGCTGGCAACACTTTTTAAACCAGATAACGGCAAGTGCACAATCTCCCAAATTGTGCCCTTATTTATCTTGTACACACATCAACAGTATTTCATAGAATCAGCGAGACATTCCGCCGCACAGACATCGACGCGCCTGTCCATTCCCACAACCTCTCACACACCGCACTATATTTATAAACGAATTCCTGGCGATCTCGGCGGATACAACTTTTTACACGACTTTCAGCACTTACGCCGTACGCAGAACTGAACAACCAATCCACCGTGTCTACGGGCTCCGTGACTCATGAAAATAAGCGATACTCAAAAATACGGTGCTTAAAATAATGATTTTACAAGCCAGCGGAACGCTACGCAGCATAAATGATAGAAGATAAAGTATATTTTTAGATGGCCTAAAATGTTTATTTCTTTACGGATTCCAACAATAGGTCGGCGTCGGCGGAATCGTTTGGAAATTCTTTCGGATTTTGGAATGGTGATATGCGTCGCGTTGTTTCAGTTCAGATCAGACAGACTGACTGCTGGGAGAGCTACATTTTAATAATCCCCGCTCTTTTCATTGCCTTGTTTTACGGCGTCGTCTGAAATATTTCGAGCATGACAATTCAATAAACAGAACAACATGTATTTTACGAACTTTTGCGGTATTCGTATTTTATTTTTATTATATTACCTAAATTTATCACAAAGGAAGAACGCCAGTCACATTAAGTACCTAGGTAACTTATATTGGAAATAACTAGGTACATTGTTTCTATTATAAAGTAAATGTCCGAAATAAGAATATATAAGTGCTACGCCGTAGTCGCGTAGTCATCGAATCATTGCCCATAAATCGTAAATATTCCACGTCGAAACACTTCTACAAAGCATAGATGGTAGACGGTAAAAATATAATAGCAATTGAGTAAATATTTTATTACATTTTACTATGACATTATAATAACAACTAGCTTGTTATCCGCAGCTTCGCCCGCTTAAATGCCCTCGGGAACAGCAGCAACCAGCGATACGTGGCTAGTGCATAAGCGAAGAAGACACAGGAAGAGTTGCGATCTGGGTGACTGCGCCAAAACCTGGACTTTTGAACCTATACCTGAATTTTTGTGTCAATATCTGAAATTTATAAACCGTAACGTGAATTGTTTGGGCTCCAAAACTCGACATTACAAAGACTTTCATTTTTGTTATGGAAGAACATATTTGAGTATGAGAACTCATGGAAAGTTTCTAAGAGAATTTTTTTAAGAATTGAGAATTCTTGGGTGGCAATCACCGATAAAACTAAAGTACTTTTTGATGCTGACAACATTTAAGCTGTCACTGTCGTCTTCATGAAAGTCTCCATTAAAGTTTCTGATGTTCCTGCAGTCACCGTCACCGCACAGAGTACTTTCTATAGTCACTGTCAGCTGTCAACAATTGCTTTTCGAGGTTATGTTTTGAAATTGAACTTTTGTTTGAAGAGGAAGAGTTAAAGACATTCTGCTTATTTATTCCGTGTTTTTCTGAAACACAACGTGAAGTTCGCTTTTATTTATCACGATTGACGTGATAAGAAAATCTCGTTTTACTTTATCCTTTGCGCGACATCCATATTAGAAAAAGAAGTTGGTACTATTGTGAACTATAACAGTGGCATTACTGTGCTGTGCAATCTAAAAATCCAAAACAGTAAAGAAATTTTATTAACCTGTTAAAATGGTAAGTTAAAATAGACTGTTACTTCAATTTTATGTTAAGTGAAAGTGGGAAACTTTAATTTGATATGACAATCTGCATTCAGAGATGAACTGAACATTACGATTATGGGAAAAAAATAGCGACCCGTTTTACCGACCCTTTTACTTGACTTTGTATTTATATACTTTGACGACCTTGGTGGTGCAGTGGTAAAGTGCATGCCTCTGAACCAAGAGGTCCTGGGTTCAATACCCAGTCATGATCTTTTTCTGATTGGCCCGGGTCTTGGATGTTTATGTTATGAAATATAGTATCGTTGAGTTATTATCCTATAACACAAGTCTAGAACTTACTTTGGGGCTAGCTCAATCTGTGTGAGTCCGGATATATTTATTTATTTCCTTTTGAGACTAAATATGTGTATTTATCGACTTTTGAATAAATAATATGAATATGTCTTATTCATAAATGAAAACAGAGTTGAACTCTATTTTAAAAGAGCACTTGAGTCCTACTATTTAAAGTCTTGAGGACTAGTCTGTTACCACACTAACATTGAAGAATGCTTTACAAAAATGAAGTATAATGAAAGAAATTGTTGGGCTGCAACTGACTGTTGGCTGGCTGTTGATCTACAGTATCAAAAGGAGAAGCTTGGTAGATGACATTTTTAAATCTTCTATCATGATAAAATTTTATTTTATTTATTTAGGTGTGCTAAACAGGTAACAAATTCTAAATATTCTATATTAGCCCTGTGATATTATGTATGTTCTGTTTGATCAGAAGAAATTTCCACAAATTTGCTTTGAATAATTTATTTACAGGTAATAATGAGTTCAGGTATTAATGAGTTCATTGTTTCTTAGTTGTTTTAAATAAATTAATACAGAAGTATAATCTCTAATTAATGTGTATTATTTCCGTTTTACAGGCCAGGAACGCTGAGAAAGCTATGTAAGTAGATAATTTCTTAATTATATAAAGTTTACATACTATCTAGCCACCCACTAGCAACAACATCACATTTTTATACATTTCTTTTAAAAATATATATATTGATAAATTTTGCGACTAGATAATTTTATTTGAAATTATTCTAGTTTACCATTACACATTGTAGTCATAGTCACTGAAAACGGTAACAAAATCTGTGTACTCAACTGTGATAATATTATGGATTTTTTATGAGTTCACTAATGGACACACAGCTTTGGCAAATGTTAGCATTCTTAAAGAAGGATAACATCAGGCGAGCAGATAAAATCGTAGCTGAATTTTTAAAATTGTAAATTTTATTGTAAAGTTTGACTCCGGCTTTGTGGCTTCAGTAGATAAAATAAGTATAACATTTACAGGACTACGCTGGCCCGATGGCGGGCGGCGCAGGTGCAGGAGGCGGGCGGGCAGCGCGAGCGCCGGCCCTACCTCGCGTCCGAGTGCAACGACCTGCCGCAGGCCGAGAAGTGGAGGCTGCAAATTGTCAGAGAGATCGCTAAGAAGGTCGCACAGATACAAAACGGTGAGAGAAATAGGCGAAGGATAAAATTTTGTCTTGGCGCTCTTTTTTACAAGAGCAAAGCTGGGATGGGACGCTTTGAACTGTTTTGAATCTACCCAGGAGGTGCTAATTCAGGCTGAAAAGTCACAAGATCAGTTAGTTTTATGTATGTTCGTTCATTCTTTATTTTTCAATAGACTAGGTTAATCAGAAAAGGTTTTAATTAAAATGAAAACATAACATTACATTTTCTACGAAATCAATGTGGCCATGATATAATGAACTTTGTCAAACAATGTTGAAATTCTAGTTAAAACTAATATTCGGCCGGTGCCTTAGATTTCAAAATGGAAAGTGAATCAGTCGCTAGCGAGAAACAGAACGAAGAAGCGAAGCCAGCTTCTCCGACCGGCAGCCACAAGCCGTCCGTGAACTCCCCCGACACTGGAGTCAGTCGGATGGGCTCGCTCAGCAAGCAGCTCAGCCAACACGTCGGCGAGCTGACAAGCTCGGCCAACATGCTCGCCAAAGGCAGCAGTCCCCACTCCCCACAGCTCAGCAGCAACATAGAGAAAATAGCAACGATGGGGGAAATACTCACCAACGAAGCTAACGCACTGAGAACTTCGATAAAGAGTCTGTCAGACGACATCGCTCGAACCAAACGAGAGATGAATGTCGAGACACCAATAGACGTCAACTTCCCATACCACCTGTTCTTGATCGAAATCGTCGTGAACAAAATCCACATGAAATGCGAATGTTTTGACGTAGATCTGAACAACCTCGTCATCACTGCCACATTTTTGGGCAAACAACCGATAGTGTTATTAGATGGCTCTTTGGGGAAAGTCGAGAATTTGGCCAAACTGAACGCAGGCAAGTCTACGTTATTCGCGATGACTTACGACAAAATTTGCGCGATAAAAGAGTTCGAAATATGTTTGCAACTGACCAAACAGCCGCCGTGCACCTCATGTGTCACCAAGATCGGGGAGACCCGAATGGATTTCACGGCGGAATTTGTTTCATTGAGAGAGGAATTGTGTAAGAAATGGAGCGAGGAACAACCAAATGACAATATCATATGCACAACGTCAACTCCGCTTACAAAGAATCTGTATTATTTGTCATGTGGGAGCGACAGTAGTGGAGAATCGATAGGTGTGATTGAAGTTACGGTGCGAATGTCGTTTTTGGGGAAGGAGATCACGACGGCATTTTGCGCCGCGCCTAAGACTCACGGCGCTTCGTTTTTACTGAAGCAGGATAATGGAATGACCATGTACTCGTGTCAAAAGGTGGAGATGGACGACATGGGCAAGATTCTGCTGGACGAGGACGTGATGAACAAGAAGCGCACGCACGCTCCCCATCGGAGAAGCGAAAGTCCCGAGTCCCAGTTGTCGAGTGTGATATCCTCGAAATCCTGCGAGCCTGCTGTGTATTCCAGTTATCCACGTAAGTTTTTGTAATTGTCAAAGTCAATCCAATCTTAAAAAAAGAAAGAAGTTTTGTTATTTTTTTTTTATAAGCTACTATTTCTTAATCCATTCATAAGGCCAGGCTTAAATAGGATATGACGGGGATAAATTGGTAATAAGTCAAATTTACATTTCTGAGATTTCCACTAAGTACTTAATTATTTTTTATTTTACCTTCTGCAATGTTTTGTAATATTTCAGATACGAAACCTAAATACGACGAAATCTTCACTAAAGTTAATGCAAACGAATTGAAAATCCGAGTGCCAAAGAGCACCAAAGTGGAGAGGTTCGGCAAATACGAGAAGATACAGGAGCTCTGTTCGTGCGAGGACACCCCATACAACACAGGGGAGCAAATTCAGTTCGAAATGCCCAGCGATTGCAAGAACAACACGTATTCTTCCAACCTCAAATACACTTACAAAGGTTGTGAAAAGACTGGCAAAGATAATAGGATTATAAACGTAACTCCAAGCAATTGCCCTGTGCCGGTTGATATGGAGAAAGTGTTGCATCCTAGAAAAGATGTGTTCATTTTAAAAATCGGCAAGAAAATGGAGACGAGCGATAAGAAGACTGATTTGGAGATAGAGTTGGTTACTCCCAAAGCGCCGTCAGAAAAGGCAATAGATAAAAGCAATGCAGATCAACAGTGTAGCTCGGGGGACTTGACCGCGAAGTCGAGCGGTAAGAAAGGGAAGGGAGACAAAAAGAAGGGTAAGGGTAAAGACGCCAAGAAAGGAGTAAAGGGAAAGAAGAAAGGGAAGAAATAACGAAATATTCATAACTTCACGACTATTTTACAGATAATATATACAATGTTTTAGTTTTTTATTACATCATATATTTTCTAATAAACAATATACCTATCAAGTCGTTGTAATTTTTGCGCTCTCCCGATACTGAACGGTTTAATTTATTTTTTTTTCTTTTCCTTGTGGCAATCGATTACTGAACGATACTGGACATATTATATAATCTAGGTCAATGGGAATACTGTAATAGGAGTGCCGTTTGGTAACAGTCTAAAAGCACTCATTGAAAAATAATCTATTTGCAATATGTAACACTTTTAAATACACATATTCCCGTAACCAAAAAGAGAGCGAAGTGCGGGTTTGCATTTCACTTCTCACCATCGAATCGATTCGACGTGTGACGCAGCGAAACAATGGCATCGCAGTGTGGTTGTCGTTGCGTCACAATGGCGCAACGTGATTGGTTCACATCCGTTGGTGAGAAGTGAAATACACCCCGCCCTTCGCCCACAGATAGCTTCTATAGGATAACTAAATTAATAGATATTTAATATAAAGATTTTCAATTTATCGAGGTAAGATTATTTTCTCGTCAATCCTCTTAGGAAATGCTATCGGTGCATATTAGCTGTCACTCGTACGACATCCACGGAAGTGTATAATAGCATAGTGGTTCCATTCTAAGGCACGTCACCATTATTATTCCTCTGTAACATCTAACCCTGTTATTCATAAAAAAAGTTATTTTCATGTATGTTTTGCCTTTTTTAAAGTGCGATAGTGACAAAATACACTTTAGCTTAAAGTTAAAGCATACCAACTATTATCCTTACATACATATATATATAAAACAAAGTCTAATACCGCGTCTGTCTGTTCGCGATAAACTCAAAAACTACTGCACGGATTTTCATACGGTTTTCACCAATAGATAGTGTGATTTCTGAGGAAGGTTAAAGCCGGGACCGGTCGCTAGTATGATACATTAAATATGATTTAATATTATGAATAACGGGTTAAGTATATATATTCCGTTCGCAGCGGGTCTGGGCGAGTTCCGCATACGAGACTTGAACGATGAGATCAACAAGCTGATGCGGGAGAAGCGGCACTGGGAGGTCCAGATCAAGGCGTTGGGAGGCCCGGACCACGCCAGGGTGGGACCCAAGATGCTGGACCAGGATGGCAAGGAAGTGCCAGGGAATCGAGGCTATAAGTATTTCGGGGCTGCTAAGGATTTGCCGGGTATGTCTTATCTTTCTTGCCGGGTATGTCTCATCATTCTTCTTCGCGTGTCTCGGGTTTCATTTTGGGCTGTGAAGACGGGAAGATAGCGTAAAATATAAATATTATTAAAATTTCGGAGACGTGATATTGATTTTGTTGACAATTGATCACTGTCTAACGTCACTACTTAGACTTGTATAAAATTACCAGAAAATTAAGTACTTTCTAGACGTTTCTCACTGTTTCTCGCGAAGGAGACTTTTCGCGGCTCAAAACCGTGACATTATGCTGAGCGGGAACCAATTTGGTTATGTGTTGTAATTTATAATGCTGATTTTGTGATGCAACAAAATAAATAAGTAGGTGAAGGAAGACATCGTGAGGAAACCCGCACATTGGTGGACAATTTAGTTCACTAGTGTGTATGTGACTACTTGGCACTAGATGTCGGTAGATAGTCTTAAGTCATGTCAAATGCCTTTAGACGACTTGAATAAAATCTGACACCAGTGTTAGTTGTATATGAACGGATGACGTTTTTCTTTGTTTTGCCGTTACGGGGTAGACAGAGCCAAGAAGCGAGTGCGATCGCCGCTTTGTCCCAGTTCATCCAAGCCGATGTTTTCTCACTTTAGGGAAAGAAATATAATAACTAATTAACAAATAAAGAAACTAATAATCATTAGAAAAGTAATTGATTTACTGAATCAATATTATGTAATTATGGATAAGTCAGCCCCTCTTCAATTGGTCCCCCTCCCCCCACTAATATTCAAATTCAAATTTCTTTATTAAATTTAGGATGATATTACACTTATTGACGTCAAAAATTACTTAAACTAAGTCTACTGCCGGCTTCCAAAGCGCAGGTGAAGAAGAAGGGGCGCAACAAACTTCACCGCAGCCTTTTCTCCAAGGACGTCAATTAACAAATATAGGTCTTATACATGTATTAAAAATTAGGAGGACGAATTTACATCATTACGTACGTAATAATATCATAAACCAATTACATATGTTATGAGGATACTGCACCATGCTTGGGCCAAACATTATTGTCATCCACATAATCATCAGACTTGTAATATGCCTTTTTACAAAGTACTTCTTTTATATAATTTCTAAATTTTTTGTTCGGCAAATCAAGAATCCATTTAGGCAATTTGTTATAAAAACGGATACAGTTCCCAACAAAAGACGTTCTAACTTTGGCCATTATAAATGCGAAAGTAAGGGTAGGTACATTTTATCCCGAAAATCCCACGGGAGCGAAGCCTCGGGGCGCAGATAGTTATATATCGAGAAAGATCTGTTACTTACATCAAGGATGCAATTAAGGAATTGAGTATTGATCTGTCTACATAGTAATGTGTACTGTAGGTGTGCGGGAGTTGTTCTCGCAGGAGCCGCCGCCGCCGCCGCGGCGCACGCGCGCCGACCTCATGCGCGACGTGGATGCGGACTACTACGGCTACCGGGACGACGACGATGGGCTGCTGCTGCCGTTAGAGCGGGACAAGGAGAGAGAAGGTATGACGACTAATCATCATCATATCGAGTGATCTTCAAGTGTTTGAAAGTAACATAGGTATCTATTATGTTAGATTATAGAGATCGAGTATGTCATGCACACTCAAATGGTCAAACCGGTGGCGGCGTCGTGGATCGGGTCGGGAGGTTCCCTCTATTGTGGTTGAGCTTCGCGATGGCTGACTCACGCGTCAACTCATGAACGGGTGCTGCCGGGGGAACTGGTCAGCTCGATCTTTTATTAAAAGTTTTTTTTGTTTGGTTAATTATACATATATGTATATAAGTATATATATTTTCCTTTCATCAGCACTTGATCACAATCATAATATGTTTCAGTATACCTTTTGACCATATACTTTATTGTGTACTTACATTGTTATATTACTGATAAAAAATTATACATAAATTTATATTTATAAAATGGTAAGCCCTTCTGGCATAATAGGGACCAACACTGTTTGAATGAGTTTCTTTCGGCATTTCTTCTCAGTGGTCGTTCCGAAATGCTAGTAGTTTGTAGCTTTGGTAAACATCATTTAATTTAGAATATGACGTGAAAAAGTGCCTGTGAAGGCCTAATTTCTGAATAAATGATTTTAAGTGTGTTATCGCGTGTCAGATTTTATTCAAGTCGCCTAAAGGCATCTGACATGACCTCTACGACTTAGCTCCATCTAGTGGCAGGTAGTCGTATACACACTAGTGAACTGTCCACCAGAGCGCAGGTTTCCTCACGATGGTTTCCTTTAACGGAAGCAAGTGGTGGTCTATGAGAACTACTATATACTACATGAAATTCACCCATAACCGGTATAGGGTGAATTTCACGACTGTTTGAACGCGGCGTGTAGCGTTTCGTTAGTGTCACACATTTTTTTAAATAATATATATTTTTTAATTACATTGTACCAGTACTTTACTTATTTATAAAATAGGATACTTAAATTGATTACTGTGTATGGTACAATTTAATAAACACTAATGTAAGCCCGCGGCGGCGTGAAACGCTCGTGAAATTCACCCTATAGAGCCGTGCCTCATTGCTCAGTCGCGCTCCGTCATTTCGACGTCCGTCGACAAACAACGCCAATATTGTCCGTACAATTTGTACTATTGTGACGTGTTTGTGTGTGTTGATGTACGTCGAAACTCCATAATTTCTGTCAACGCACGTTAGTGTTAAAACTTATAGAAAACAGCTACAGCGTGTTGCGTCGTCGCAACGGAGCACTACTGAGCAATGGGGTATGACTCTTATAGTCCCTTTATTGTACTTTTATGTTTGGTCTCAATGTTTGACTGTCAGACAATGCCTCATGGCCTATTGTTGACATTTAATTTAGCAATAAAGTTTGGGCGTGTTTCACCGCTTGCTAATAAAGTATTTGATAGTCATATTGAACAGTTAATGTTAAAAATTGTGTTTCACATTTGGATACTGCTAACTACCAAGCACATCAGGTATTATCTGGCGGAACAGGTCCTAGATAATTATAATGTTTTATTTAAGTTCATCGCATTATAGCTCCCAAAAGGCTTAAACGTCAAGTTTTCAAGTTTTGTCTCATATTGTTCAGTTTAATTTTAATATTTTTTTATTGCAGCAATAGCCCGCGCTGTTGAGGAGTGGAAGACGAACAAGGAACAGAATAAAGACCAAGACTTACCAGAAGAAGAGAACATATATCCAGAAGACGTAAGTCACCATAAACATGACATTTTTTTTTGGTTCATAATATAACACATCACTCACCAGAGTTATGGTGTGTTGGACCATCAAAACTGGTTTTAACAGGCTTATAGATTAGAAACCCAATATATTTTTATAACTCACTATCTGCGCCCCGGGGCATAGCTCCCGTGGGAATAAAAACTACCCTATGTGTTATTCCAGGTCATATACCAGTGTATCGAATTTCATAATAATCGGTCCTGTAGATTTTGCGTGAGAGAGTAACAAACATATGTTTGTTACATATAACCGTCCTCACAAACTTTCACATTTATAATAAGTTGATACTATTTTTAGCAAGGTTTTTGTATTAGCATCGTTATATGTATGAATGAATGATGAATGAAATGAATGCTTACATTTATATAGAAGAAAATAGAATAGCTTTTTTCATCACAACAGATAAATCATTACTTATTTGTCCGTTCACATCTCAGCATCGAGACTCGCAGTGAGACGCAGCTAACCAATCATATTGCGGTGTGGTTGTCGTCGCGTCACAATGGCTCACTGTGATTGGTTAGCTTTATTCGAATCAATTCGACAGTGCGAGAAGTGAAATGCAAACCCGCACTTCGCCCTCTGCATACTTATCAACAAAATTTATTTCCCAGCTCGACGATAAGAGAATAAAAAACATGATTTCTATGCCCGTAAACTATGTGTATATAATCGACAACATTAATTTTCCAGCCCGACGATAAGAGAATAGACGACGAGGAAGAAGAAGAATCGAGAAGCACATCGCACGTGGCCGTGCCGTCGCAGAAGGACATAGAGGAAGCGCTGCTGAGGAGGAAGAAACAAGAGCTGCTAGATCGATACGGCTGTTTGGACGTGAAAATCGAGGGCAGCTGACCTCAGCAAGAATGACATTAGTTAAATAAAGTAATTTAGTAAGCGCTGTGGTGATTTTTTAACTATTATAGACCGACCATTTCTCTGATCTTTTTCTTTACTTGGTTTTTGTGTGGTTCCGCCCTAAAATAGGACCAGTCCTAATCCTCCCGTGAATGTCGTACGAGGTGACTAAGAATGTTGTCAGCAAAGGAGGGTTCACGTCAACCCTCTCCTAAAGAATGCTGTTGTTGCCTGACAATCTTAATATAGACGGTTTAAAATTTCAAAGTTTATATTTTACACTGACCCCGGGCTTCGCGACGTCACAGCCCCGAGTGTAATCGGGAACTCACAAAGATGAAAGAGAGATATATATACAATATCTGTTCCTTAATACAGCACGTCAGGCGTAACTTTGAATGCACAAATCGCCAGTTTAAATTTATATATATAAAACAGTGAAAACTAGTATATAGCTAGCTGTGTTAAAAATTGTATCAGGAAATGAAAACACACATTGAGAAGAGATTTTTTATTATGTCCAAATTCATTGTAAATAAATTAGAAATACATACGTGCCATTACTTAAAAAGGTCCTTGATGCTTTCTACTTTAGAGCGTATTTCGTGTGACGAGTCCTTGGACAGGTCTTGTGCGTAAGTTTGGTAGATTTCCTTTAACCTATTCAGTTCTGTGGTTCTGTTTAAATCTGTAACAAACAAATATTTTTTTCATAGATATAGAACATGTTTCAAAACATTTTGATCCATCCATACTTTGATACTAAATATTATAAATGCGAATGCGGTTACACTTTCGCGCTTGTCAGAATTTGACGAATTTTAGAAAAGATATAGTTAATGACCGAGGTCAAAAATGGACTCGGGACTTATGATTTCATAGCAAATAAAATGTGAAAGATTTGAACTAGTATTTTCCCGTGGATCGTCCTCGTAAATTTTCCACGGCAACAGGCTTACTCTTAAGTCCTCCTTACTCGTAACTATACGCATGCGAAGTTTCAAAACGATTGGATAAAAAGCTTGAAGAGTTACGAAACAAACATATTTCTCTAATATTATTTAGGATTATCACATCAAGGAATCAACATGAATCATTAAGAAATCTTAATTCCATCACACATAAAGTACGGAATACAGTTAAAAATGATTTTCCAGTTTCGCAGCACCTGGTTCTGTCTACCCCGTAAGGGATATAGGCGTGAAACTGTGTGTCGTAGTTGGGATTTACCTTTCAATTTCTTGATAAGTACTTCCATGATCTGCAACGCGTCCCTCCTGTGCCTCACTTGGTTACTGTTTTCTGTAAAAAAAAGGGGACTAATTAGAACAAAATTACATAAAAAAAATCTATATAATACATATATATATATATATATAATAAATAATAATAATAAATAAATATATTAGGACAAATCACACAGATTGAGCTAGCCCCAAAGTAAGTTCGAGACTTGTGTTATGGGATACTAACTCAACGATACTATATTTTATAACAAATACATGTATAAATAAACATCCAAGACCCGGGCCAATCAGAAAAAGATCATTTTCCATCATGACCCGACCGGGGATCGAATATATATATATATATATATATATATATATATATATATATATATATATATATATATATATATATATATATATATATATATATATATATATATATATATATATATATATATAATACATATGTATTATGAAAACGTAAGGAAACCTGCTCACCCGTGGACGATTTTACCACTCCCATTAATATTGCCCAGTCGTTATGTGTTACATTCCACGTAATGGCCACGACCTTCAGCCATGAGGAATACTATAAGACCCCTTAACCACTTCCCAACCCGGAGATGTTTGTAAGAGCATACTTACTGAGCGTATACTCAATAATACTAGAGACTTGTGACGTGACGCTGGCCACAGCCTGATCCCGGCGCTGCGCCGCCGCGTCCGCGTCCAGCGCTGGCAGCCGCCGCAGCACCAGCCACAGCGACGACAGTATCGCCAGCTGCGTGGAGCGAGAGCTGTTGGGGTACGATTGAGCGCAGTGGGAGAAGAATACGTCTTGGTATTTTTCTGGAAAGAAAATAATAATAAATCAGGACAAATCGCACAGTTAGTCCCAAAGTAACTTCGGGACCTGTGTTATTGGATACTAACTCAAAGATACTATATTTTATAAAATGATTTTCCATCATGACCCGACCGGGGATCGAACCCGGGACCTTTCGGTTCAGAGGCAAGCATTTTACCACTGCGCCACCGAGGTCGTCAAATAATAATATTCTACGAGGGCTGTTCCGAAAGTTTTTAGCTGTAAAAAAACTAACAAGTATTTTGATATAATTCTTTTATTGTTTTTCAAAATATTCCCCTCTGGCATCAATACACTTCTTCATTCTTTCAAACCAGTCTTGAAAACATTTTAAAAATTCATCTTGCGGTAGGTCGAAAAAAAGCGCTCGAAATGCTGAACTGAATTCGAAAAAATACGCCCACGAAGCATTTTTTTCACTGTTGGAAACAGAAAGAAATCACACGGAGCCAGGTCTGGACTGTAAGGAGCATGAGACACCAATTGAACACCAGAACTATTTAAAAAATCCATTGTCCTAGCGGCCGTGTGGGCAGGCGCGTTGTCTTGGTAAAAAATATTCCACGGGTGCCACTTTTGGGCCGGTCCTCACCGAGCTGTTCAAATGCCTGTGGCAGACAGGTTTCGATATACCACAGACTAGTAACTGTCCTTTGATCTTCCAGTGGTATGACAGCTACAGGGCCACTACGACGGAAAAAAACAGCAATATTTTTTTTATTGACGCTTCGGCCACGGACCACTTTTGTAGGCAAATTGTCATCTTCGAACACCCACTGAGCCGACTGCTACTTCGTAAGTGGATCATAACAATATATCCACGATTCGTCAGTAGTTAAGATGTACGACACAGCCTGCGAACTCCCTCCATCGAATTTTTCCATCATAAATTGACACCAATCGACGCGACGGGCTTTTTGTCCGTCGGTGAGCAAATGTGGTATCCAACGAGAAGCGACCTTCCTGACCTTAAGGTGGTCGTGCAAAATTGTTGCTACTGCCCGGGATCCAATCTGCAGTTCATCTTGATTCTCACGATGTGTTATATTTCTCCTTTCTTTAATTAGCCACTCCACTCTTATGATATTCTCATGAGTAACTGCTGTGGGCGGTCTTCCTGGTCAAGGGTAATCTTTGACGCTGTCTCTACCCCGTTTACACTCACAATACCAGTGATTGTAGCTAGCGAAGGAGCAGAGTCACCAAATGCAGCCTTAAAATGTACCACATTTTCATTCATTCATTCATTCGTGAAATGTAATCCCTCTTTTACAGTCGTAGTAAATCATAGCACGGAATGACTCGCGCGACACCTCCATTGCTGATTGTAAAATATCAACTAATGCCTTTATACGAAATATAAAAAAAAAAACTATTCGACGGTAGTTTACGCAATTACGCACATAGACTTATAGATAAATTACCCTCATATTGGCGTAGAAATCAAATGCTAAAGAAGTATATTTTAGGTACAGCTAAAAACTTTCGGAACAGACCTCGTATAGTCTATCTTGTACCATAAACGAAAGCTATACCCAGATATCTATACGCAATTGATAGCCTATAACCAGCTATGGGTTGATGTAGGCTGAAAACGATGAAACAAATGAATATACAGGAGTACAGCAAACAGCACATCAACCTACCCAAAATCAATGCAAACTCGCCTTTATTACCGCGCCATAGAAGTTAATGCACCTTGATGTGCTGTTGACTGTAAATATGCGAAACGACCGATGAACAATGGCGGGCTTACCGCTAATGCCATCTCTTGCAGGCAACCAGACAGGTGAGATTTATGGCGCTAAATCAGCTAAGTTAAATAAAACATTTAGTATCAATACCTAATTTAACGTGGTAAGTATTGAGAAACATGCCTAGTGTGTGACACGTTGTAACGCCACGCATTATGACCTCTTTAGTCATATCGCGTGCGCGCTGGCATGATTTTTATTTCTTTCAGTCCACTTGATATTTTGAAATCACATTTTGACTCATTCATTACCATAACGATATCGGCACGTACCACAGTACGGTATAATAATAAAATATATATATAATAAAATATCTTAAATTATTTATAGACCCTTGAAGGGTAAGTGTTTTAATATGTTTCGGAGAAGTGTTCTAAATTTTACAGTGATTGAGTGCTATAGTTTATATTTTTTGTATTGTTCACAGGTCTGTTTTTTACTTATTAATTACATTATTATACAACTGTCTGCCTCTGCCTATCAACCCTACCTGAGATTACCATACCACCTAACAACGTGACACGCTTGGAGAGTTTTCGTAACCAGATATGCCATAGATAATGTGGACGACATATATTTTTCGAACTTTGCAGTAATTAAGTTTTTCAGTGAATTTTGACATCTAAATTAATTTGAACAAGGCCGACGACATATGATCACCGTCCACATACTGGACGAACACCGTCTAAATAGCCATTCCAACTCGACAAGAAGTTAGTTTTCTCAACATTCACAAATATTATGACAGATGATTTAATACGAGCTAGTTTGAATGCTCAATCGCAAAATGTCTGTAGTGATCTCATGTAATATATTTTATGTCACTTAATTGATATCACTAGTTTACATGTTTTACATCACAATTATTTACAGAAATTAATATTAGGCTAAAAATATTTGCAAAGTTTCTATTTACATATTTCATATTTACAAATTTTATTTGTATAAATTTTACACAGTATTTTATTTACATCTAAACTTATCGACTGCTAACATCTAGTCATTTACCATGTAATTTACCTTTGGATAAATTTGCTGTAGTATTATATAAATTGCTGTTTCAGTATTTCAAATATTTTATATTTATGAATATATTAAATAATTACGACCAGCCTAATATATGCACTTGTAAGTAATGCTTAACTAAAATTGTATTATGAATGAAATAAATACTTGTTTCCGAGGAGTAAACAGACAAAATGAAATGTTCGGAAGTAAACATATTATTATGGTCTAGCTGCGTCATGACGACGACCGGTTTGGTCGACCGCCGCGTCGAGGTTCGCTGGTCGCTGTCATTGTGCGAAGTTGGCATTCTGATCAATTGAAATTTCGAGCAGTTGGTATTTCGAGAAGTTGGCAATATGATAAGTTGTCAATTCGCGAGTGGTTGGCATTTTAGGAAGTTGGCATTATGAGCTGCTACGCAATAAAAGTCAATCAAACATACTGGTCTCATATAATATAAATAGCCATAACGACTCGAAAAGACGAAGATGCTGCTGGCCCAAGGCCTTGTTTATGTGTATGTGTAAAAAAAAATACCTTGAGAATGCAAGTCCTTCGGCCAGGCCTTGCCCAGCAGCTCGTAGGCCGCTTCCTTCAGAGCGGTCAGTTGTTCTCGTCTCAGTCTCGCGCCTTCGTTGTCTTCTTCATCGGATTCCTTGTCCATCGAATGCTCGTCCTAAAATTTGCAAAAGGAAGTATAGCGTGACGTTTATTAACACATTCTCCGGAGCGTATCATCGTTTTTTCTCCATCGACACTAATAATATAAATGCGAAAGTCTGTCAGTCTCTCATGCTTTAACGGTTAACCGCTGAGCCAATTAAATAAATAAAATAAATTGGAACAAATCACACAGATTGATGATCAAGTTAAAATCAAACACACTCAAAACATTATGGATATAAGTTAGACCGAACATACGCTTAGGCGGTTGGAGTTACGTGCAGCAGCTAGCTAAAATGACAAAAACAGTTCCGATTCAAAATTATCTCAAGACTAAAACATAAGTGTTCACTTGTGTTTCTCACCTTGGACAATATGACCTTGACAATGTCATACACCTGGTTGAATCTATCAAAGTCGGTGGCGGCCAAAGCAGCTCCGAGCGAAGTGATTGCGTGTCTCTTGTAGCTCAGCTCCTGTTTGCGGGATTCTGTGATGAGAGCGTTGATGCAGTCTTCGGCCAGGCTCGGGGAGAGGGATTCGCCGTCTTTCACACTGGAAGGTAGTTTAAAGACTATTTCTCGAAAGAATATACTTTATTTATTTTAACAGGAATACCAACAATATTTATAGAAACAATTAGACATAAAACTAGATAGCAAAGGAGCCAATTAAAGGTCCTCACCAATAAAAAACTAAACAAGTTAAAAAAAAGTTGAACTCTAGAACAACTATTATAATAGATATAACATAAGTATAAACTATATTATACAGTTTTTGTTCAAAGTGGAACACTTCCAGGACAATACCCATTGGGTCAAAACAATTATTTGAACAATACACATAAGGATGTACAAGAAGTATGTACAATCAAAATACTTATATGCAACTAAATATACATACATATATATATTATTAGAACAAATATATAAAAATATTACTTACTGAAGAAAGTAATCATAAAGAAGACGTTTCGCTTTTGTTATGCTTGTTGTAAACAAATGCATGTCTACAGTTCTACAAATATTATTATACAGTGCGACTTTGCTATTTACATCTCACCATAGAGTCTATTCGCAGTGAGATGCAACTAACCAATCACAGTGCGCCATTGCGACACAGCGAGATGTGATTGGTTCGCTGCGTCAGTATATATAAAGATAAAGTAGTTTAAAGACTATATTTTTCGAAAGAATATATGTCCGTCGTGCGACTTGCTACATACATCTCACTATCGAGTCTATTCGCAGTGAGAAGTAACCAATCACAGTGCGCTATTGTGACGCAACGACAACCACACGGCAATGTGATTGGTTCGCTGCGTCAGTTTATATAAAGATAAAGTAGTTTAAAGACTATATTTTTCTACTATATACATACAATATACATAGACTATAGTTTAAAGACTATATTTGTCGCACTACGGACTATATGTCCGTAGTGCGACATGCACATACATCTCACTATCGAGTCTATTCGCAGTGAGACGTAACCAATCACAGTGCGCTATTGTGACGCAACGACAGCCACACGGCAATGTGATTGATTCGCTGCGTCAGTATATAAAGGTAACCTTACCTGCAGAGTTCAGCTAAGGCCTCAAGTAGGTGTTGTTTCCCGTCGAAAGTCTTGCCGTGCGCGGCCGCCAACAACGCCCGCAGCAACGGCTCTCTCTGGTCGCCGAGTCCGGTTGATAGCTCTTTGCAAACAGTTTTTATTGCGTGTGCTGCCTGTTGAGATGTCATTTCACGGTCCGTAATAAATTTCGACAAATACATACATAAGATTTTAACTAAATACTGGGCTGGCCACAATTAGCTATGGAAAGTAGTGAGTGAACGACTTAATTAGCTCACTAGAATCTGTGAATGAGTTTCCATCGTTCCTGTATAAGGTGTGACGCGTGGTGTTGCAGGCTGCGGTGACCACTGTCCGCTGTTTGCTTGATTAAAAAAGGATATAAAATACCATGTACCTATTTATAGGATGTAAACACATTAATATTCACTAGCTAAATAATTAAAACGGACAGCTACCTGTATCTTCTTGGTCCAGCTGCTCGAACCAAGCGCCTTCTCAATCTCTACTCTGATAAGAGGGAGATGTTGCCGGATCCCGCTCTCCCTTGCCGGGCTGATGTCTGTCCAAATTTCTTCGTACATCTCCACTGTTGACGAATCTGTAAGTTTTCCAAATGAATTTTTGGACCAATGGTCTTTAAACACTGAAGCTTCCTTCTGTGAATAGTTCGAAAAATAATAACAATTTTTTATCAAAGAGCGTAATTGAAAACTTTATTGAATAAAAATACATAATCAACATTTAAAATACAAAATGACTTAAATTTGATGTCAAATAAATTAATTTATGTTTATGTATGTTCTTTATATATTTATTTATGACGACCTCGGTGGCGCAGTGGTAAAGTTCTTGCCACTGAACCGAGAGGTCCCGGGTTGATGATGGAAAATGATCTTTTTCTGATTGACCCGGGTCTTGGATGTTTCTCTAAACATGTATTTGTTATAAAATATAGTATCGTTGAGTTAGTATACCATAACACAAGTCTCGAACTTACTTTGGGGCTAGCTCAATCTGTGCGATTTGTCCCAATATATATTTATATTTATTTTGTTATTTGGATATGTAACATAAACAATTTTATTCTTGATTCTTCTACTTACCATCGTTGTCTTTAGGTGCGTGCATAGCCAAGAACACAACCGGGGCCAAGACTTCTTCATTGTCTTTGACATGCTCTATCTTGGCTTTGGCCACGGACTTGAGGGTGAGGGCAATGGCCGAGCGAGACGCGTCATCTTCTTTTGTCTCGTAAAGGGCGACTAACTTCTTCATGAGTTTCTCAGCTGATTGACTCTACAAGAAATAAAACATAGAATAATCTTTCTTTTACACACAAACATACAGTTATTCCATTAATTACACAAAAAACTTAAATTACTAAGTGTGTAAACCCATTTATTTTTTGAAATATATGCATTATGTCACATGGGACAATCTTAGTGACCATGTAGTGAAAACGCACCGAGCGTGTCATGCTCCAACACGCCAGGCGTAAATTCTAACATGGTAGAGATGGTATTTAAAAATACCTCAAGCAAAAACGAACCTTAGCATAAGCAGAAACTTGTCCCAACGCTTCGGCACAATTCTTCCTCACAGTAGGGTTCCTATCGAAGGTTCCATTTAGTAGATTTGACATCAGTTTTCCAGCCAAAGGCTCCAACTCCGCTCTAAGATAATGCGCAGCGAGCACAATGAAATGGCAGCAAGCCACTTTAGTTCCGAGCTGAGGTGATTTCATTAGTTCTAGGATCTTTGGTAGCATTTCCTTCATCACTTCGATGTCGATGTACGGCATGCACTGGAAAATAAATATTATATTGGATGTTGCTTAGTTACTTGTTTACCACGCTACGACACAATCAACCATTCGGGAATCTTGTTTTTATATTTTACAATATAAAATGAACCTTTCTAACCGCCACTGCGATCTATTATTCCAAAAACTGATTCATAAAAAAAAAATATAAAAAGTTACAAATACCTTCACAAATTCTTTTACACATGAAATTTTCGACTGTGTGAATGTGGACTTACCTTAACAACCGTGTCAGTAGTATAATGCTGCCTCGCGGCGTTGGCCCTCAGGTCGTCCAGCATCTCCCTGGAGCCGCTGTCAGCCAGCGCGGTGCTGAGGTACGACAGTTTGGCGGACTCCAGGTCGCCGGCCGCGCCGACCAAAGCCGGTATCAGTTTAGGGAGGAATGGCTTGAGGCTCTCGCCGGCCGCGCTGACTAGCTTTGACACTGTTTGGAGGCTGGAACCAAGTTGCAGACGTTTATGCCTGTTTTATTCCATGTGGACGCAAAGAGCATTATGTAAAAATTTAGTTTACAAAATCAGAGTTACTGAAAATCTAATCATAGTTAGTCATTAAACGATATATCACAGCTTTTATGTACTAAATCGTCCTTGAGCACCAAGTATTTTTTGTATATCTATTTGTTTTGACGTGACAACGTCTTGAAATAGGTTGCGGCTGGGAGTCACTTATGAAAAAGTGTAACGCTCGGTAACGTTACGATGAGTCACCGAACGAGAGAGAGGCCCGCCGAATGCCTTGCGTCTCTCTCCCACTCAACTATGATCGGTCTGCCGCGCGCGTAAAAAGACGTTGTCACGTAAAATCTTCGCCCGTAAAACCGACTTTACAGGCAACCATTTTTAGTGTATATCGAAAGTTGAATGTGCAAAGTATTTTAAATCGTGTCTATATTAAAATTCGCACTCAAAATAACGATTATTATAAGATATACCTGACACTCCTGACTTCCTTCACAAGGTTGGTGATGCCGGTGTCGAGCAAGACTGGCAAAATCGCTGACACTATCTCTTTTCCGTCTTTGCCTTGGCTCACGTCTGATGCGCGGATACAGAGCTGTAAACAATACCACATGTAGCTACACGCCTGCTGCGGGAAAACACGCCCAGCGTATTCTAAAAATACGCTCGGCGCGTTATCATGAACAAAAGTCCAAAAGCAATGACAACATAACATCATGGTTTTAGTGAGACGTACTTCATAGCAATATATATTAGTCATATTTGACAAGTAGTCGTCAAATAGGGTTACAAGGCAAATATTTGCCTTGTCGACTATTTGAGAAGTATATTACCTTGGACAAGACATTAGCAGTAGAGGTGGCAGCTTGCCTAGTGCCTTCGTGGACATCATCCATTACTCTAAACAACTGTGCCCAGATCGTTGGTAACTGTGGTAATGATTCGTGCAGACTCTGTGCGCCCCTGAGAAACAACTTTAGCGTCAAATCAGTAGTTTCGTGCGCTACAGTGACACGACAAATGCAATAAAATGAATCAAAGTTATTATATATTATATACACATATAATAAAACTGTAAATGTTTGTTCGGGCAAAACGTAAACAATACTGGATGAAATTTGATGTGGTTTTGTCAGTTGTATAGCGGTAGGTCTAACTTAAAATCTTGTATAGCTTTCATCGCGATATATTGTTTAGAATCTATTTCTGCCGCCAAACAGTAGAACTGATATTGTGCTCCGGTTTGAAGGGTGTGAGAGGCATTGTAATTAATTACAGGACCCCCAAGGAGATAAAATGGGCGTTTCTTGTGTGACGCCCTTGGTATTGCAGCGTAAATAGGCTGCGGTGACCACTTACCATCAGGTGGACCACGCTCCTGTTTGCAACTAGGTAGTGTAATAAACTGCACACTTGATATTGCAACGTTAATAGGCTGCGGTGACCACTTACCATCGGGTGGACCAAGCGCCTGTTTGCTAATAGATATTGTAATAAACTGACCGTAACAAATCGGCGAGGGCATTGCAAGAAGACATCCTCACACGCCACTGGTTGGATGTTAAGTTTGTAACAAGATCTTCTAGGATTTCCTTGTGATACTTTTGAACCTAAAAATGAAATTAAAGGTATTACAGACTGTTCGTTACGGAACTAATAGGTAGTTAAAATAAAATATTTGGAGCTAAGAATTAGATAATTATATTTTTCTTTGTTCTTACAAATTGGTAGATTGGAAACAGAGATCGAATGAAAGGAAAAAGACAATAGAAAAATCTAGATTTGTAGTGCGCGCGCAGGAATCAAATTTAAATTGTCGTGTTCGATAGCCATTGGCTGTTGCGCGAGGGGGCGCGGGCGGGACGATCCTAGTGTTGTGGTGTACTGGCGTAGACACAGACTAAGCCCATACTTAAAAGCTAAACTAGTATGTTAAAAATTTAATAGCAAGTGTTTATTTAATCACTTGGATTTCTATCCACTTCCGGTACAAGAGTGATAACATGAATAACGAATATTGAAAATAATAAAAGCATATGTGACACGTATAACAAATCCATTTAAACGAATATTGAATTTACGACAGAAATTTAAAAATTGCATAAAAATTACTTTTGATGTTATTAGCTAGTGTGAGAAATGGAATGCGTATTCCATTTCACACACTAGCTAATGAGCAATTCATTATTCAAAATTATATATAAAGTTGTGTTTTAAAACGAATACCGTTTACATTAGCAAGTAGTAAGTCTATATAATCAACACACCTAATGTAACAAGTACAGGAAGAGAACAAAACAGAATTTAACGAAATACATTTTTCGCTATTGCAAATACAAATAGCATTATATTTGGTACTAGATGTTGCCCGCGGCTTCGCTCCCGTTGGAATTTTGATATAAAATGTAGCCTATAGCAATCTTGGATAATGTAACTATAATGAATTTAATGATTTATTTGAACAACTCAACGTACACAAGCTTATATTTATAATAAAATAAAACTTGAACTATGTATCTTTATCAAATAATCTAAAATAAATTCTTTATACTAAGCAGGTGTGCGCCGCAGCAATTAAAAAAGGTCTTAATTCAACGAATTTCTTTACCCACGACTGATGAAGAAAGAATTTTTGAAATCAAACATACAAACTCACAAACGCTTACCTCTTTATAATAATAGTATAGATTGCAATAGCAGGCAACATTGGGACAAATTCAAAATTCTTAATTCAATTTAGGATGATATACATCACTTATTGACGCCAAAATTTACTTAAATTAAGTCTACTGCCGGCTTCCAAAGCGCAGTTGAAGAAGCAGCGCAACAAATTTCAACATAGCCTTTTCTCTAAGGACCTCAATTAACAAATGTATGTCTTATATGAATGGTGCTATACACCAATGTTGGCCATTGACCATTTTAAGACTGGTTGCATGCAACTCCTGCCTCTGTCTACCGCCTAAGAGATGACGTCACGTCACCGGAAGACGTGACATTGTATCTGTAAATTGTGCTACATATTACAACTTATTTTACCTATTTATTATATCCTGTAACTTGAGTCACTGAATTTTATTACGGATATCTGTTTTTATTTTACAATTTGTTCGTTTTATTCTCAAGCCACCACACCTCCAATGCCTCATGGTGCCAGCTGAAAATCAGCGCTATGGTTTCCGCCACAACAACACGCTGAGCTGGCCGCCTTTTCAACAATTATAGGTACTTACTTTATTGTTGTAGGTTGTAAGTTTATGTAATTTTTTTTGTTGAATAAATTTTTTTTTTCTTTCTTTCTTCAATGGCACATATAGTGTAGTGTAGTGTAGTGTAGTGTAGTGTAGCCACTGACCGTGAGATGGGTGTTGGGCACGAGCGCGTGCCAGATGGCGGTCATGGCGAGATGGAGGCGCGGCGCGGGGTCGAAGCGGTAGCGGAACAGGCGCGGCACGATGTGCGGCAGCCGCGCCGCCAGCTGCGCGCCCGCGCTCAGCGCGATCGAGTGGAAACCGAACGCCGCGCCTGATTTTGTTTTATTCTATCACTAGCTGTTTACTGAATAGTACAATTCTGACAGCGTAATGTTGTTTTGTTTGTGAATGCCAGGAGTACTACTAATTAAAGGGACCGATATTTGTGTAACCAATTAAGTCGTCCTTGGTCGTCTTATCAACATGATTTTCATACAATTTTTCATCCCCCGTTGTAGTATTTTACGGGTTCATTTTTGTAAAAAAAATGTAGCCTATGTTTGAACGGGAATCTTTAATTAATTATATACATATTTTTTTCAAATATCCCTAGGTAAAATTATGTATTAATATTTATTTTGTACAAAATTTGCTTGTATAATAAATAATAAACAAACATACCAACACACACACTATCACGGAACTTAGAGAAATGCTGACGCGTAGTTTGTATTCTCGTACAATTTGGCGACCTCGGTGGCGCAGTGGTAAAGTTCTTGCCACTGAACCGAGAGGTCCCAGGTTCGATCCCCGGTCGGGTCTTGATGGAAAATAATCTTTTTCTGATTGGCCCGGGTCTTGGATGTTTATCTATATATGTACCTATTTGTTATAAAAAATATAGTATCGTTGAGTTAGTATCCCATAAGATAAGACTCGAACATAGTTTGGGGCTATCTGGATTTGTCCTGATATATTAAAAAAAACCTTCAATTAAACAAGCTTTCAATTACCGCAGCGAAAACCCAGTAATGTATGGCGAATCCGCCACTTTTTCGCGACAATATAGAGCCATCATTACATTGTGGCAGAGAAGAAGCTAACCCACCTTTCTTGGAGTTCCACACAGCGTTGTGGTGAGCTAAATGCATGAACTTGTACAGAAGATCCGGTTGGTTCAAGTCTGACGCTAGTGAGCACAGTTCTTTGTATGTCGATAGATTGCCGCTGAAAATAAAGTTAAGTCACATTGGGAATAGGGAATGTGAATATTATTTTCTTAAACGGTGTAAGTGTGTGTAGACTACAGATGAAAGAGATAGCAATACATATGCACCTTGCATCTAAAATTATTTAGTAGTGAGTTTCATTTTTAAATTGTATTCCTTAACATAATTTCATCCCTTTGCAAGTTGAAATTTTGTATGAAAAATACACAAGCTGCTTTTTGTTGATGGTGGAGTTCAGGGTTAGTGTACCTATTTATATATTTTTTTAAATTTTATTTTGGCACAAACAGTCATTATAAGAAACATTTTACAATAAAAATAACATGTAGATATAGACAAAATAATGCCGAAAACATAACAAAAAACATAATAAGTATAGCGTGTTGACAACATAGGTACTATTTAGTTGTATATAAAACAAGAACAGTATAAGAAGAAGTAACAGATTCACGCAATTACAATACAATACAATACATAACTTGTTTATTTATTTATTTTTCATAATTTTTATTAATTTTACTCAGCTGATGACAGTGCTTTAAATTAATTACTTTTTATAGTCTGCAGCGATTGTGAGAACATGTCGATATCTGGAAAGTCCTTATTTAACAGGTTTAAACTGCGGCAGAAAAAAATCATTTGAGTATAGTTCTTGAGGAAGCGAGGTGGAACAAATATGTTAAGATGACGAGAGGTACGAACCGGTAGTCGAGCCTTACTAATGAAATTAATCCTGGATAAAAGAGTAGGAGAATCTACGAAATAGTTAAGGATTTTAAATAAAAATGTTATATCGAATTGAGTTCGGCGGTTTTTTAGAGACAGTAGTCTATGGTAAACAAGGGAGCCATTATAGGAGGTATTTGACAAGCTTTTTCTAAAGTTGAGATTTTTTAAAATTTCTTCTGAACTCTCTCAATAGCATCTATGTCAATCTGGAAATTAGGATTCCAGACACTACTACAAAAGTCCAAGATCGATCTTACAAAACTGAAATAAAGGATCCCGAAAGTGTCATCGTTTTTAAAGGGCTTGGAGATTCTGTTAATAAAACCTAGATGTTTGAAAGCCTTGCGGGTAATGTGATCATAGTGATGTTTGAAGGTCAATTTACTGTCCATCATGATACCCAGATCTCGAAGTGATTCAAACCTAGTCAAAAGACTATGATTGAGTTTATAATTATACTTAATATAATTCTTTTTACGAGTATATGTTATCACCCGACATTTCTCGACATTTAGGAATAATTGATTTTGATCACAGTATTTAACCAATGAATGTAAATCTTGTTGGATCTTATTACAATCATCGATACCAGCAACAACTCGGAAGAGTTTGGTATCGTCAGCGTAAAATAATTTATTTGTATTGTCGAGATTAATGTCCAAATCATTAATATATATGGTAAACAAGGTCGGGCCCAGGTGAGAACCTTGAGGTACACCTGATGAGATAGGCAAGAAACTGGAACAAAACCCTTTAACGCATACAGCTTGACTTCGATTTCTGATATAAGAGTCGATCCATCTGAGTAAGTTGCCATGTACACCGACCTTCTCAAGTTTAAAAATAAGTAAATTATGGCTAATTTTATCGAATGCTTTAGAGAAATCGGTGTACACGACATCCACCTGCACACCTTTTTCCATAGCATTTGTCAGATGATCAACAAAAGTGATCATGTTAGTTTCTACACTTCTATTTTTGAAAAATCCGTGCTGGTTAAGAGAGATGGTATTCTTTAAAGCATTAAATATCTGTTTAGTGACAATTCTTTCAAGGATTTGACTAAATTTGCTTAATTTAGATACAGGCCTATGTTCAGAAATCAGGTCACGTCGATTGGTTTTGGGTATAGGAGTGACTAAAGCTTTTTTCCATTTGTCCGGAAAGACTCCAGATTCAATAGATTTTTTGAAAATAAGATATAATGGCAAGGTTAGAGCATCATCACATTTACTTATAAAAATCGAAGGGATACCATCTGCACCCGCACTTTTACGTAAATTAATATGTTTTAGTTCGTAAGCAATATTATCTTTATCTATAGTTATTGTATCAATGGTTGTGGTGGAATTATCTTGCAAAGACAAATCCAAGGTTGGTCTTTCGCCACTGGCTTGCACGAAAACTGACTGAAAATAGGTGTTAAATGCATCACAAATATCTTTGCCTGTAGTGAGTGAGTCGTTATTAACGCTATACATTATATTGGGGATTTCACCTAATTGTTTTTTTGATTTGACGTAAGTCCAAAAATATGATGGGTTATTTTTAATACGATCTTCACACAGGGTAATGTAATTTGTGTATTGTTTGTGTTCCAGTTTACGTAGCCTTTTTCTAAGTAAGGAAAAAGTTCTGTAATCCTCTCAAGTTACCGTAAGTTTTCCATTTATGATGATATTTTCTTTTCTCGTTGCTGAGCTTAGTCAAAGGACTATTATACCACGGTGGATACTTAAGGTTGTTAAAATGGTATCCTGAACGCATGTATTTATCTATTAGGTTATCTAAAACATTATAAAAATCTGTAACAGACTCATTGACATCCTTTACAGGAGATATAATGGCATCCCAGTCTACTGCATTTAAATCCTGATTAATGGAAACATAGTCAGCGTTGTGGAAAAATTTTCTTTTCGATTTACTATTCTCGAGGGCTACAAAATTGGAATAAGTACAAGGTAAAGATATATCTAGCGCTTTATAGTGAGGGTCTTCTGGTACTAAGGGCGTGCATGGATTAGTAATTTTGCATTTGTTATTACTGAATACTAAAATCTAGAAGTCTGTTATTAACATTAAATATATTATTATATTGTTGTAGTAAAGAAAAATTCATAAAATCGATCGTGAGACAAGTAACTGAATCAGTGCTACTTTGTGCTCTCATACTATTTATATCGCAATCAAAATAACATTGGGCCTTGGTTACATTAAAGTCACCCAATATCAGAAAAATATCGTTAGGATAGCTATGTGACATTTCAGCTGCTCGGTCGTAAAAAGATGCGAGTGTGTCTTCGTGTACAGACGAGTGAGGTATATAAGTACACACTATATGTAAATGCGAAGCGACGTCGGCTGCGGCTGACGGCCGCGCAGCGCACAGCTCGCTCAGCTATATTGTTATATTCTAAATATATATACATACATATATATATGTACAGAGAAAAATAATGTTATATATATATATATATATATATATTTCTGTGTCATTAAAAAATATGAACCTCTTACCCCGTAGGCGCAGTGCCAAGTTGTCCCTCCTCAAACAGCTGAGTATCCGAAGTGACCTGAGTCACCGCTCGTTTCCCGCTACTCAATTGCTCCACTATCTGCCCGACTAGCGCTTGCCTCTGACTTTCGTCAGAATTCTGATAGACTAAGCTCAGCCCTTTGCTGGCTACGTCTTGCACGATTTCTGAAGGTAAACGTGTTAAAAATAATCACATGGTGTGTAGTTCAAATACGCTAGCTGAGATAAAATGCTCCCAGCGTGTTGTGCAAAACGGACCAAAAATGAAACGCTGCACACCTTTATTGTAAATATATAAATTTTAAAAACTTCATGTTTGCATTGTTAAAGAAACTTTAGGGTTGTTCAATCAGACTTTAATTAATAAAGTTAATTTTGTTCTGTTAGCATATAACATATATTCAATTATGTTACTCATATAAGGAAAAGTGGAGGAGTCTGACATGTTATACCGACCATAGGGTCGGTCTTTATATAGATAAAGATAAGAGTATATAAGTATAGGCAGGCATATAAATATTTATTAATTCCCACTGCATTTTGTAAAAGGCATGTATGTATAAACATAAAAAGATATATGTACCGTCGAGGGCAGATAAACCTGACTGTAACAGTGATTTAGGTTCATATGTATAGTGACTTAGGTTCATCTGTACAGTGACTTAGGTTCATCTGTACAGTGACTTAGGTTCATCTGTACAGTGAGTTAGGTTCATCTGTACAGTGACTTAGGTTCATCTGTACAGTGACTTAGGTTCATCTGTACAGTGACTTAGGTTCATCTGTACAGTGACTTAGGTTCATCTGTACAGTGACTTAGGTTCATCTGTACAGTGACTTAGGTTCATCTGTACAGTGACTTAGGTTCAACGGCCTCAAGCTCAACTGTACTACGACTCTTACCGCTGTTTTCAGACAGATAGTCCATGAAGACGTCCTGTAACTGCTGCAGTTTGTTCTTGATCGGCCCTCGCTCGGGGCAATTCTTCAACAGTGCCAGTAGCCAAATACTGGTCGCCTGGAAATGAGAGCGGTTTTAAAAACAAGTCGACAACAAATAACGTCAAATGAAACCATTCCATTAATAAATTGCACAGGAGGTCGTTGTGTGTGTTACATTCCACGCAATTACCACGACCCACAGCCATAAGGAATACTAGACAATCTTAAAACACTTGTTAAATAGCTAACAGTAAATATCCTTCATAATTTTATTAAATGTCTGTATTTATGTGAAGTGGGGACCTGGTGACTTACACTACAAGTTTTATATATATATATATATATATATATATATATATATATTTATATTATATATTTTTTATATTTTTTATATAATATATACATATATATCAAGGGTATATAAAATAATCTCAACTAATATTATAATTATAAATGCGAAAGTAAGTTGTTTGTTACCTCTTCACGCATTATCTATTGGATCGATTGTTATGAAATTTGGTACAAGGGTAGAAAATAACCTGGAATAAAACATAGGGTACTTTTATCCCAAAATATCCACGGGCGCGAAGCCCCGGGGCGCGGCTAGTAATACATAAATTTAAGCATTGTCGTATAGTTCAATTATACATGTTTTTGTACGAGAAGAAATAAATATAGTTATTATAGCACACAGCATACACTTACTTGTCTGGAATGCGGGTGAGGGTGTTTCCCTATTTTGAACAGTTCGTGCAGAACCCACTCTAAAAGATCATCATTTTCCTTCAACGCATCATGGTCCCGTACCTTCTGCGAACCCTAGGACATGAGACGGCATAAGATGTTAGCATTCAGTTTAAAGAGTCACAGTGTAAAGTGCACTGGAACAGTTTAATAAATAAATTTATGTGGACAAATCACACAGATCGCGTTGGCCCCAGAGTAATTTCGAGACTTGTGTTACGGGATACTAACTCAACGTTACATAACATGTACAGATAAACATCCAAGATCTATGTCAATCTGAAAAAGATCACTATTAGAAAGGTACATACATCTTCGAAGGATGCTATAGGCTATATTTTATCTCAAAATTCCAACGGGAACGAAGCCCCGGGCAACATCTAGTTGCAATATAAAGTTAGACTATTATGGAATAAAAGTGAGACACGGCCAGCGCATTATATCCTTCATAAGGTTTCCACACATAGTCTTCCAACACAAGCTTGTAAAAAAATATATTATGTAATTACCTCTTTCGGTACCTCTGTCCACAAGTCTCTATTTTCGTTAGAATTGACGCCTTCGACGCACAATACTAGAGACTCGCCGATCTGTAGGTGTATCTCAAACTCCTTGCTCTGTAACAAGATTGCCATCAGCCATTTTAATGTACCCACTGCTGGGGCACTGGACTTCCTGGATAAGGAGGATAGGCCATGACCCAGTAAGCGGATTGAAAAATAAAATATTTGGGCTACAATCGTAAAACGCACAGTTTGTGTGCTATCAGTTAACGTACTCGAACAAAATTATTATGACCGAGATAACATCGACTGGTGTTTCTGGTTTAAAATCTTATCGTAGTAGCAATAAGGTTAAAATTTGATTGACGCTTGAGTTCGAGTGTGATATTTATAAATATGTATTGTACTTAATGTGGAGGAGTAATATCAGGAACATGAGCCCTGGGCTCCGACACTTCATATCCGAGTAAGAAGTGGGAAACTGCTCAGGTTAAAGACTTTTACATCCTTACATCCTACTTTTGACTACTTACATCCTTAGCCATTAGTAAGAATCCCTTAACAATCTGCTGAGCGAAGGTCAATCGCTCGCCACAACACAGCAGTCCGAGGGTGTAAAGCGCCTTCTCCTTCACTTTGGAGGGTAGCTTGGCATTGCCGACGATCGCGAACAGGCGCTCGGCCACCGTGAACTTCGTGACCACGTCGTCTGAATCCCATGTGGCTTTCAATGGGTTCTCGCTTTGCATTAGCGCGTCTGAAAGGGGAATACATCATTATTATACATGACTAGATGTTGCCCGGGGCTTCGGTCCCGTGGGAATTTTGAGATAAAATGTAGCATTTAGATTAGTAGATTAGCCTAAAGATTATTAATCTTGGATAATGTACCTTTCTAATGGTGAAACAATTATTGAAATCGGTTCGGTAGTTTCGGAGATTACCCGCCTTAAACACACAAAGTCACAAACGCTTACCTCTTTAATAAAATAATAGTATACATATAAAACAAAATCACTTCCCGCTCTCCATTCTAATCCTAATTGTTTGTTTGTTTGTTACCTTTTTACGCTCTATTTACTTAATGTTCTTGAAATTTTGCATACATGTAGTTTGAAGTACGGAAAAGGACTAAGGGTATTCAACCCGAAAAAATAAATATTCCCGTAGAAAATTCACGCGGGCGAATCCGCTGGAAAAAGCTAGTATTTCTATATAATATGTTACCTTGTTTAGGAGAAGTGTTCGGCAGCGGCAGCCCCGAGCGCCGACACAGGAGCGCGACGGCGCCACACGACGTGTTCACGACCAGCGATTGCGGGCTGATCAGGAAGTTGGCTGGAATTTATTTACTTCAAACTTTATCGCACTAAATTACAAATAATGCAAAAAAAATGATAAAAATGGAAGCGGTGGTGGGTGGTGGTGTAACGCCCGCCTGTGGATCGAAAGGTCTCAGGTTCGTATCCTGCTGAGTTTGTATACCAATCTGATTTATATATAGTAGTTTTCATAGACCACCACTTGCTTCCTTGAGAAAGAAAACATCGTGAGGAAACCTGCACACTGGTGGACAGTTCAGTTCCCTAGTGTGTATGCGACTACCTGCCACTAGATGGCGATAATTAGTCGTAAAAGTCACGTCAGATGCGTTTAGGCGACTTCAATTAAATCTGACACGAGTGTTAGCTAGTATAATAACACGAAAGCGATAGTCTTTTATTGAAGGCGAATCATATTGGAGGCATTAATCACATCGCTGAGGGACGTTTACATATGGTGGATTTAACATCATATACAGCATTTGTACCAGTTAACCACATATATTGTGCTGCGATAAAGTGCATCGGATAAATAGAAAACTTATATAGTATAAACTGAAATATTACACACACACACACAGTCCTTAGTCCATATAATCTTAAAACAATGTATTAAATTACATAAATGAAATTTGGCAAATACTACATATACTACAATACAATCAAAATTACAAAAAATATATAATGAATTAATAAACACAAAAAGTTCTGTGGACAATCGCAAAGGTTAATTCAAAAATTTAATTCTCTGATTAGGCATGGAGTAGTTTTTATTTGTTTTATCCCTCTCTCCCTTTTCAGTATTGAAAGAACGAGACAATACGAAGAATAACGAATTCATTAATAAACTGCCTGTTAGATAATATCTGAATTCATAAAACAACGCAAATGTTATAACAAATAAATATTATTTAAACATATATTAACTGAGCAACAAAACGTGAAAACTTACCTAAACAAATAACCCCTTGTTGGTAAGGCTCCCAATTGGCCGCATTGAACCCCTTCCCCCCAAACTTCCCCCTCTTCGCCAAAATGATACACCGCTCACACATATGCGCGAACGCACTCAAATACCCACACTGACTCTCCAAACTTTTGTTCCCTTGACCCTGTCGAAGGTCAAATATATAATATTTTGTAAATATTTTAGGCAACATAAAGGGGAAAAAAGTGTCGGTAGGCCAGCAGACGGATGGGTAGGTGACATTACTAAAGTCGTACAGTCAACGGCATATCAACCTACCCAGATTCATTGCAAACCCGCCGCTATTACCGCGCCATAGAGGTTCATGCAGCGTAACACGATGTGCTGTTGACTGTACGTGGCTTAGATTAGCATAGAATAGAGATGATGAGACAATATTCATAGCACTTTTAAATCATCATAATTTTATAGTTGTCTTCAAATGACTTAAACTAACTTTTGACGATCCCCGCGGAGTAGTGGTCATCACGCAATCTGGAGGTTCCGGATTCGATTCCCAGCGTTGGCAAATAATTGCACTTGTGATCGCAGATATTTGTCTACGGTTCTGGGTTACTGCGAATGTACATTTGATTCTAATTACTCTCTCTCATCTGCGCGTTTTCTTGGCTGCTTCTTCAGTCGTTGTACGTCGGCGCCCAGAACCGCTTTACATTTTTGTCTCCAATAAACACGGTCACCGGCATAAATGAACACAATTAATACATTCGTTGTCTGACATTAGATTTTAATATACCTGTACCACGAACTCGGCGATCTGTTTATCTATCGTCGCCTTATCGCTGGTGTGCACAGTAATGATCGCGTAAATGAGAGACGCCGTATCGCGGACATCTTCCTTGGTACTGGTCGTGAATATTGTCTTTAGGTAAGGCAACATGTTTGTGTATTTGGCCGCCATTTTGTCCGGAACACAACCGACTATGTCCAGGAAACATGTTAGCGGCATGATATCTGTAACACCAATTTAACAGAAGTCAGTTTAGTTCGATTTCATTTCGACGAATTTTCTACAAGTACATGTACACAGTCAAAGACAGAAGTGGTGAACACTACATAACCCTTTGATGGCTCTCGATTATATTGGTTAAAATTTTATATTTATGTTTGCAGTGTATGAATATAGTACGCCATATTAATTATATAGTGGCGTCACATAGCCTATATTAATAAAGTTCCTGTAGCGCGCCACTAGATGGCACTGTCCGAATTTAAAACGCGCTATGATTTTGTTTTCTACATTCATGTATGCAATTAGTAATTTGTTTAATAAAGTTTAGTTTGAAAATCAGTGCAGTGTATCAATGGCTCCCTTTAGTGTTAAGTTGTGAACGGCCTATGTCACCCGGGATATATGGTATTGGTGGCCGGGGTGGGCAAAAACCTCACATATCATTATCTGATAAGGTGTTTAAGAATTATGGTGAAATAAAAGCACTGACATACATATAAATGAACCCTAAAAACATATATTTTTTTTTAGATATTTAAAGTGATGTAGAAAATTGAACTCTATGGAGTGGTGTTAAGATCGAAAATATAATGTTACCAGGGCTCGCAGTGAGTAGTGAAGTGATCATTGCGAGGTATCTCTCCAAAACTTCAGTCTCCAGCAATTGTTCGCGAATGTACGTGGTGAGCTGCGGCGAGGTGTTGTTGGGGTGGTTGGAGCAGTCGGCCAGGTTGGCGTCACGGTTCAGACACATGCGCATATAGCGGAGAATCTGTGAGACAGACATACGAATATATATCGAAAAATATATTTTTCAATCTTCGATATATACAAAACTCTTGCGTTACCGAGTGACTGACTGACAGACAACGCACAGCCGAAACTACTGGGCGCAGATTGCTGAAATTTGGTGTGTAGGTTCCTAGGACAGTGTAGGGGAGCACTAAGAAGGGATTTCTTTAAATTCCAACGGGAAACGGATTTTTACTCACATACGAAGTTGTGGGCAAAAGCTAGTATTTCTTTGTCGAAATGTTGTACTTAGTTTACTGAATACAACATTTGAAAGATTTCATTAAAAGAGATTTCTTTTAAAACATGATATATCTTGTAGAATTTTTAGATGAATACATTTTTTTTTAAACTTAACATACAATAGTTTGTGTTTTTTTATAATTATCTACCGATATATTTTATATTTGAAACATATGAGATAATAAAGAACATTACATACTACATTTGTGCAAAACACATAATCCTTTTCTATCAGACGGATAAGAAAATAAAATAACATTTTAATGTTGTTTTATACATAAAAAAAAATACATAAAAAATTTCAACTTAATGTGTACATCGGGAATTCGGTCAAATTTAACTTGCAAGATTTGTACTTAACATACATACCAGTCAAGTTAAATGTAAGCATTTAAAAATTAAACACATGTTACCTCTTGATAAGTCAGCGGATGGAACTGCAACACCTGATTCCCGATCACAAACCTATGTTTAGAGTTGGTGCCGTTCTTCCTCTTCTGCATCTGGTCCCACACATAGTTCACAACCGTCTTGAAACGAGGCACTTTCAATTCCACCTCCTACAATGAAACAAGGGTTCAGAAAATGTATCTTATGATGATATTTATAACACTATATAGTTGGTAAATTAACATCGGTCAATAAATGGATCAGTCTTGAGCTAACCCGCTTGTTTCATTGACGCGCCCTTCACATATCATAACATATCTAGAAACACCAAGGTGAACAAGGGCAAATAAAGTTAACCGTAGAACACCTGGGTGAACCAGGGATACAAAAAGTTAACCGTGGAACACTATGGTGTTCCACAGGTCAGAAAGGATTGAACCAGGCGTAAATAAAGTTAACCACGGAACACCAAGGTGAACCACTTTGGTGTATTGTGAATTAAATTTAATAAAATGTCACTTCTTTAATGAAAAATACTTCGCATCTGTTGCTGGACCAAAACATTTTTATCATTACAAACGAAAAAAGGAAAGTCCTCATACAGACATATCTTCAAAATTATCACATATTAAATTCTGTAAGACCTCAATTAAGTAGGGAACAAATGTCTGGCTACGTCGTTTCCGCCCGCCCCTGGCAGAAGGCAAACCCAAGAAATGCTGGCTTGATGTCGTCAAGGATGATATGCGTGACAATGGTCTGACTACTAGAAATGCCGACGACTGTGCGAAGTGGAGATGAAAATAGGAAAGCGGACTCTGGGCTCCGACGCTATATGGCGGCGTAAGGAGCCAGGAAAATACTCAGATGAAAGAGAGAGAGACGTATACTAAAAATTCGGCGAGTGGTTACCGCTTTGTAATAGGAACACTTCAGAAATATTAGAAGGCGAAGTTTATCGATAGTCAAGGTATACTAACGTCTATTCTATTCTTGTCCCGCGTGTTGGTATCAACGTCCATGTTGACTGTTGTTGTCTCATTCTTGCTCACATTGTTGACGACGTCCTCTATCTCTATCGGCCGAGATGTACCGTATAGACATTTTAGCGCTTCGTTTGATATTTCGTCTTGGCTGAAAAATTAAATGCATTTTTTCAAAAAATTTCAAATTTTGTGATGATGTATTTATGGTCTGAGAAATGAGTGCGAAGTGGAAGAGAAAAAGTAGGAAAGCGGACACTGGGCTCCGACGCTCTGTGGCTAAATATATATATATATATATATATATATATATATATATATATATATATATATATATATATATATATATATATATATATATATATATATATATATATATATATATACTAGCAGCCCATCCCGGCTTCGGTCGGATAAAAACATAATATTATAAATTATACACTTATAATATTGTGCAGCAGTTTTTGAGCTTTTCGCGAACAGACAGACAGACAGACGCGGTAGAGGACTTTGTTTTATAATATGTAAGGATTTTTCTGTCGGAATATTTTAATAGGATACGTATTACGTACCGATAGGTTCGTTAAAATAAGTTTACATCCTGCAAAGTTCACATTTATTAACGACGGCTTATTATTTTTATTCTATAATATAATTCTTTCCGAGCAGGTATATATAATGAAGAAATGGGGGGTGGGGGGGGGAAAGCGCTTAGATGAGAGAGAAAGAGAGAGAGAGAGAGCGATAGAGAGAGAGAGAATGGACTTACCTATCGCCACTGGCCAACAACAGCAAGTATCGTGACGGCACATAGTCCTGCGGGAACACAGTGGAAGAATACCGCATGGCGATATAACGTATCATTGACTCCTCACTTTGCATGTAGCTGTAACAAGTTTGTCTATCTGTTTGTTACCTCTTCACGCTTTATATACTCAACCGATCTTTTGGAAATTGTGTGCACATACAGTCAGGCGTATGGAGAGGCAACATTCAGCCCGAAAAATATATTATCCCAGCGGGATTTGTGATAAACGTCTCTGCGAATAGGAACTTTAGTATGCACTACAACTAAATCAAAGTGAGTTTGTTTGTATACGCGCCTTATGTAATCTACCGATTTTCATGAAATTTCGAAAGGACCTTTCGTCTTCAAAAAAATACTGTGGAATATGATTTAAATAAATACTTCCCGCGGGAGAATTCATACGGGCGAAGTCACGGTTAAAAGGAAGTATAGGTATTATCGGTCCATATATATATCTATTTTGTTTTCTTTATTTCATGACAACATCGTGAGGAATCCTGCACTCTGGTCGATTATCGACTTGTATGTGAAATGGAGAAGGCAATGGCAAATCACTCCATGAATAGAGCCAAGAAAGCAGTTGTGTGTGTTTCACACCACGCCTTCAGCCGTGAAGAATAAGACAAGAGCGTGAAGAAGAGAGACAGAAGACAACTCACAGGTCGAGCAGAGCGAACAGAGCCAGCGCTTGCGGCTCGTGCAGCGGCTCGTCCACGTCCATGCGCGACGCTGACGACGTCTCTGCACGAGGACACACATATCACTTGATCTTCTTCATTTCGACTGTATCATAGCCAACGCCTTAACTTTAGGTAAATAACCTAAAGTTGAGGCGTTGGCTATGATGGAATGCGCTTTTGATTTCCCGGGATTTCGGAATTGACAAATTTAGTTTCTTTTACTATAGAACAAAATCGGGTATTAAATATAACCATATATTTAATTATTTTAATATGTTGATTGGCTAATATGTGGTGACGCAGTCGTCATCTATTCCCTATTTATGTTATTTTTTTTTAATTTTATGGACCGCTAGCGCTACGAGATTTTATCCAGCGTGCATTAGGATTCTGTTGGAATTTGACAGATGTCGCTTTTCGCGGCAAAAGGTCACTGCGTGAGAGAACGCCCGCCATATTTTTTTTCTTCTCTTCGCTTGAATGTTTCGCGCCGCATCGAGCTCCAATTGCTCCCTTTAATTATATTATAATTTCGCATTTTTCGTCATATATGTGACCCGCACGGCATTTCCATGTGCCTTTTATGAAGTGGTGTGTGAAATTGTGGATCCTACATGGACTATATAACACTGCAGTGTCTGAACTTTATCCAAGTGCCGGTACGACATTTAACAGCCAGAGATAGCAGCCACCACTGAACACAGCAGCTCATCAGATTGAGGATCTTGATAAGGAAGGCAGATCTGAAGGTCAGTGCTGGATATTTTTGTTGGTCCTAGTGGTCCGTTCTTTCACCAATTTCCCTCCGCCCAATAACGCCTTTCGTCGTTGTATTTAAACCAATCACAACCACAGGTAGGACTATTTACACGCCCTACCAATGTGGAATGCACTTTTATATCGAAAAACAAAAGTCCCGGAATTTCGAAATCGACAATTATATAAATAGTAAGTATATTTACTTATTTCAACTTTTGTACCAAAAAATCTAAAAAAGTAATGTCCTCTTAATTTTTTTTAAATTTATAATCGACTCAATGATTATAATCATTATGATGATTATAAACGTTGAGTCGATCGAGTGGTATATACATATATATACTATCTATAAAGAAAGATATCAAAGTCGCACCACACACACTGATGTTAAGCTGCGGTAACCACTTAACATCAGGTGGGCCCCATGCCTGCTTGGAAGTATAAAGGTATAAAAATACTTAAATATTAAAAAGCTACCAAATAGTATAAAACTGACTGATAAAAATAATTTCCAAAAAACATGACGGAATGGTTGAATGAAAAAATATTTTATAGTATTATAGAGTACATAAACGGTAAACATTGAATTTTTATGTTTTGTTATTGTATAAATGTAATATAAATGCGTACTCGACGACCTCGATGGCGCAGTGGTAAAGTGCTTGCCTCTGAACCGAGAGGTCCCGGGTTCGATCCCCGGTCGGGTCAAGATGGAAAATGATCTTTTTCTGATTGGCCCGGGTCTTGGATGTTTATCTATCGTTGAGCTAGTATCCCATAACACAAGTCTCGAACTTACTTTGGGGCTAGCTCAATCTGTGTGATTTGTCCTAATATATTTATTTATTTACTATTATTGATTGTTGTTGGTTACATTTGACTTTAAGATCTATGCAAATCTTGCAAATAAATGATTATATTCTAAAAAAGGGATTACCATCAGGTGATATCTTGAAGGAGTTTGCCATCTCGAGTAACGCGTCCCGCAGTGCCGTCTTCACCTCAGGAGTCGCTTCAGGAATCTTCTTCACCAGCTCCTCCAGCAACGCGAACTGGTTGTTGATGCTGTCCGGACACTTCATGGCCAGTCTGCCTGGATGGAGAATATTTTATCGATTATTGATCGATTTGATTGAAACAGTCCGCCAACAGTCGAAATATTGATAGGACTATTTTTATTTCCCGGTTGTCTGGAACCATTTTGCCGATAATACTAATATTGTAAGTATTGATAGTTTTGCGCCTTGATAATGACTACACTATCGATCCGTAAAACAAAATAAGATTTTTTTTTTTTACAAAACCCTGACATATTTGACACAAGCTTTTATTGTAGTCAGTGAGATCTTATTACATTCAATGCGTAACAAAAAATAATGTAGGTGCAGTATACCGTTGAGCAGTACCCTCGTCGGGAGCCATTCCTGGGTGCACAATCTGGTCATGTTTATGTTAACAATGCATTGTCATCCGAACTAAACGCGCGTACAAACTTTCAGTTTAATCGATTAAAGATTTCTGCTTCAAAATTGAGTTGCAAAACAGATGAAATTCCACCGAAGTATTTAACTAAAAGGTTGTAAAATCCCCCAATCTCTGAAATAAAACCTTATATAAAAACACATGACTATTTCTGCCGTGAGCGGAGTCGCGGGCGACAGCTAGTGTTTACATAAATTTTATTTATGTTTGCATGTTTGTCACTCTTTCACGCAAAATCTACGTGACAGATTGTTATGAAATTCGGCGCATGATTATAACCTGGAATAACACATAATAGTACTTTTATCCCTAAATTCCCACGGGAGCAAAGCTCCGGGGCGTAGCAAGTATATAAATAAATACAACTTACCAAGACACATGTAAGCTTTGGGTTGATGTTCGAGATATTCCTCTGAGCGGATCAATTTGAGCAAACCCTGGAGAAACACTGTAGCTACTTTCTTCAGTTGAGTCTCGTCTCCGCTAAAATAAATAAATATATTGGGACAAATAACACAGATTGAGCTAGTCCCAAAGTAAGTTCGAGACTTGTGTTATGGGATACTAACTCAACGATACTATATTTTATAACAAATACATATATAGATAAACATCCAAGACCCGGGCCAATCAGAAAAAGATCATTTTCCCTATGTCCTTCTCCATTGAAACAGAATTGCATATATGTATGTATGTACATACACAATTGCATATACCTATGTATGTATATATTAGTTTCGCCCGTCCCTATGTTTACTTGTCTGTCTGCAACTTGTAAATCTTGCAAGTTAGATTTCTCCTATATATATAGGAAAAATCTAATTTGCAAGACTTGATTAAAGACAGACAAGCATAGAGTCTCTATGTTGATAGAGACAGGTGAAACTAAATTATAGCTTGTAAAATAGTTACCTGTTGACGACGTTTAGTAAGAACATGAGCGCCAAGTTTCTGAGACGAGAATTGGTGTTCGGATCGAACAGCGATGAAAACACCACCTGTATATAAACATAAAATGAGTCCCGGGGCTTCGCTTCCGTAGGAATTTTGAGATAAAATATAGCCTATAGCAATCTTGAATAATGTACCTTTCGAATGGTGAAAGAATTTTTGAAATCGGTTCGGTAGTTTCGAACATACAAACTCACAAACGCTTACCTCTTTATAATAATAGTATAGATAGATATCTCGATGATTATTAGATACTAGATATCTCGATATCCTTTAGTGTTAAGGACTGAAACTGTGGTGGTGGAGTGGTTGAGACGCCTACCGGAGACGGAAAGGCCCAGGTTCGAATCCTACTTAAGCCCTTTGGATATTCAAATCTCATAGGCGTATATTGATATTTTCATAGATTACCGCTAGGTTTCCACACTCTTAAGACTATTAACTGGTAAATAAAGCACTCATACAAACGACGCAATGTTCATGGATTCGCGTCTGCTATCCGGCGATAGTGTGCAGCCGGCAGTGTGTAGTGTGCAGCCGGCAGTGTGTAGTGTGCAGCCGGCAGTGTGTAGTGTGCAGCCGGCAGTGTGTAGTGTGCAGCCGGCAGTGTGTAGTGTGCAGCCGGCAGTGTGTAGTGTGCAGCCGGCAGTGTGTAGTGTGCAGCCGGCAGTGTGTAGTGTGCAGCCGGCAGTGTGTAGTGTGCAGCCGGCAGTGTGTAGTGTGCAGCCGGTAGTGTGTAGTGTGCAGCCGGTAGAGTGTAGTGTGCAGCCGGTAGTGTGCAGTTTTAATAGGTTTTCAGAAATTCTTTACAAATTAGTAACAAACAGACAGAAATACCTGAACACAATGCGGGAACATGATGGCGGGTCCAGTGGCTTTGTTTAAGTACTGAATTAATTTCAAACGCAGCCGAGTGCATGCCGGTACCTGAAATATAAAAAAATGAAAAAAGCTTTTATTGGATACTTTACAAAACACTTTAATCAAATTCTTCTTTTTTTGTATGTGTTTTCTCTGTGCAATAAACAGTTTACAAACAAAACATGTAAAAAACAATAATGGTAAGCCATTCTGGCATGATAGGGAGCAGCACTTTTTAAATGACTTTTCTTTCGGCATTTTCTTCTGAGCAGCGGTCGTTCCGAAATGCCAGTAGTTTGTAGTGTTTTGACAAATACTAAACATTAAAATGGCTACTGATGAGACATATGCGTGTACATCATCAGCCTACCCTTATCCCACTTTATGTGTGGTCGGTACAGCATGTCAGTCTCCTCCACTTCTCCCTGTCTGATGTTAACCGATATGTTACTTCCTTTTTAGCCATGTCCTGCCTGACGCACTCAATCCACATCTTCTTCCTTCTTCCCCTATTTCTTTTCCCATACAATTTTACATCCATAACCTTTCTTACAATATTATTTTGCTCCCTTCTCATAACGTGACCATACCATCGAAGCCAATTACTTTCCAATTTTCCTATGATTGGTGCTGCCTTGAGACTTACTCTCACATATTCGTTCCTTATCTTATCCATCCTTCTCATCTCCGCCACATGCAGTCGCGTTTCGTCCGTCACCTTGGTGGCCCAACATTCCGAACAATACAAAACAACAGGTCTGATCACCGTCTTGTAGATCTTGCCATGCATGTGCGACTAAAGTTTATGCAAATATTATTATTATACTAACTGCAGCCGGCGGTTTTATTAAATTATCAATTTTAATATTTATTTCTTTTATTTTATGCCTCGCACCGCTATTTTATAAAGCGCCATTTACTTATCAGACTTTTTGACCGCATCCTATGGGAATCGCGTATGTACTTTCGTGACAAAAAGTATGTGTTAATCCAAGGTATAACCATTACCAAAATTCACAAAAAACAGCCCAGCCGTTTGAAGTAACAAACATACAAACTTTCCCCTATAAAATATTACAAATGGGATTTAACAAACCTTGCGGTCGTCCGGGGGCACTTTGAGCCCCCCCCACGTGCCCAGGTACAGCGAGTACAGTGGCGCCACCACCGCGGGCTGCGACCACTCCACGGAACTAAACGTCAAATTGTACACAACTTTACATCCTTAATCCTACTTATTATAAACTCCTATGCCGCGCCTGTCTGCATGTTCGCGATAAACTCAAAAACTAATGCACGGATTTTCACGCGACTTTGACCGATATATAGCGTGACTAGCTTTTCGTGGCTTCGCCTGCGTAATTTCGCACGGGAACAATTATTTCCTGTAATTTTCCTGGAAGGTACCTTATGTCCTTCTCCATACGTCAAACTACATGTATGCAAAATTTCAAGAAGATTGGTAATAATATAAAGTATTGGTGGATAAAATGTGAAGAGGTAATAAACAAACAAATTTTCGCATTTATAATATTAGTTATATGAGGAATTTAATATGACTTTTTAATTTGGAAGATATGACTCACTCTAACGAACATATAAAGGCATGTTAAAAAGACTTTTATAATAAATAATTATCGCCGGATTAGGACAAATCACACAGATTGAGCTAGCCACAAAGTATGTTCGAGACTTGTATGGTTTTTATGGGTGGGTGGGGCTGGTATTGTTGTTATGGGATACTAACTCAACGATACTATATTTTATAACAAATACATACATAGATAAACATCCAAGACCGGGGCCAATCAGAAAAATATAATTTTCCATCATAACCCGACCTGGGATCGAACCCGGGGCCTTTCAGATCAGTGGCAAGAACTTTACCACTGCGCCACCGAGGTCGGCAATAATAACAATAGTAATGACAATAACCTTTTTAGTTCCTCAACATTATGTATGAAAAAGCCACTCAACATCTAGAATTTAATACTTTAGCATTAATAAGACTGTGTCAAAATCAAATCGAAATACGATAATCACCTGGTAGCAGTGATGAGAGGGCTGTTGGCGTGGTTGGCGATACTGAACCTGGAGTCGGCGGCGGCCACCACCAGCGGCAGGACGGTGTCGCGCGTGTTGAAGATATCCTTGCTGATGAAATTCACTATCGATAGCTTCATCTGTGGACGAAATTATTTATATAAATTTTTGGATTTGTTATATACCTACAAATCTACATGTCACATATGCTTTTTAACTTATTGTTGAAAATAATAATGAGATGAAAAAATTCTAGAATCGAGCGGGAATTGAACCCGCGCCCGTGTCTATCCGGGACAGTGCTCTTGACCACAGAGCTATCGAGACCATGCCAGTTCGGCTGAATTAATTCATCTCTTTACGTCTTACGCCGACGTACAGTATTTTCATTAGAGAGAGTAGTAGGTATTCTTAACTAATCAATTTATTTATTTTATTTAAAAACTTCATTCAAATTCAAATCACTTATTCAGAAAACCTTCACAGGCACTTTTTCACGTCAATTTTTCATATTAAATAGTAATTAACATTGCACAAAATTACAAATAAGTTCAAATTAAAAAAACCCCGACTTTCAATAGTCATTTCGCTATAACTTTTGAACGGCTGAACTGATTTTGATCAAACATATCTAAAAAACACCGCTTCAAGATTAGTTATCAAATAAAAAAATATCGCATACAAATCGGTTCACCCGTTGATGAGCTACGGTGCCACGTACACAGACAGACAGACACACTTAGCGGTCAAACTTATAACACCGTTATATTTTTGCGTCGGAGGTTAAAAAAATATTATGTGCAAAAGGTGGATTTTTGGCATATATTACCATATGGCATCTACCAGTCGACCATTAGATCGAACAGATATAGCAGATGTTGCCATAAAGTACAACAAAACAAAAGAAGACAAAAAATTACTCGATTTAAAATAAATCGAATCAAATTCAAAATTCGTTAATTCGACTACGGGATAATAAATATATATGAATATGAAACATAAATGTGAAAGTCTGTCTGTGACGCTTTCACGGCTAAACCGTTGGGTAAATTTTGATAAAATTTGGAATAGATACTTATCAATATATATATAAAACTCTTGTGTTACTGAGTGACTGACTGACAGACAACGCACAGCCGAAACTACTAGGCGTAGAACACTGAAATTTGGTGTATGTCCTAGGAACCTAGGATAGTGTAGGGGACCACTAAGAAGGGATTTCCTGAAATTGCCACGGGAAACGGATTTTAACTCACATATGAAGCTGTGGGCAAAAGCTAGTAAGTACCATATTATAATGACCCAGTGTCAAATATTCGAATATACCGCGGGCGGAGTTGCAGACAACAGCTAGTTAAGAATCAAACGAGCTTGATAGACTCACCTCTTCCAATTGGTTGGGGTTCAGTTGGTTCTTACCCACGAGACGCTTGAACGTGTTGGCGCTCAAACCCGCCGGCACTTGGAACTCGCACTCGGCGGAGTTCGGCAGCGCTCTGTGATAAACAAAAAGTATTATACCACAATTATTAATATCACTAGATATCGTTGCCCGGGGCTTCGACCTCTTGGGAATTTTTAGATAAATAAAAAAAATCAATTTATTTAGCTGGTAACAAAGACCCATAAAATTACCAATAAAATATAGCCTGTATTGGATTTATGTACATTTGTAATGGTGAAAGAATTTTTGAAATCGGTTCGGCAGTTTCGGAGAATACCCGGCTCAAACATACAAACTCACAAACGCTTGCCTTTTTATAATAATAGTATATATTAGCGTCCCGTCCCGGCTTCGCTCGGGTAAAACTATAATAAAAAAGTAGCTTATGCCACCTCAAAAGTCTGAAATAAATGATTTTTTATGTCACTCCAGAAGGTTTCGTATCGATATGTCAAATTTCATCGAAATCGGTACAGTAGTTTTAAACAAAAATACAAATATTTTCTCTCTTTAATATTAGTATGGACTAGTATATACCTCTTAAATCACTCTGTCTATTGAAAAAAATCGTTGCATACTTATTAATGATCTAAGCTTATAGGACAGACAGACAGCGGGAGAAACGGACAGATGCGGCCACCGCCTCTATTTTATACTGTGTAGTGAAGTAGTGAAGCACTGGTGGTGTAGTGGTTAAGACCTGTAGATCGAAAGGTTCCAGATTCGAAACCTATTCGTGCCACATGAATTTGTATACCAATCTGACTCATGTATTGTTTTCATCGACCACCACCTGTTTCCGGTGAACGCGGCGAATTTCCGGAAAACATCGCGAGGAAACCTGCACACTGGTTTAATAATCAACTTGTGAAATGGAGAAGGGTGTACGGACACAATGTATACAATATGCAGTGTTTACTTTTATATTTAGGAATGTAGTGCGATGTGATCTGCGTGTGAGTGTACACGGGATGCATGAGTGACACAGGTGTGTACGTGTCGTGTTAGCTGCGTCCATCTAATAAGTTTTGAACCAGTCGTGAACATGCATAGTACTAACACATATATTATTTCAATAGAAGTTCCACCTTATAGTTAACCTAAATTGATAAATCCGACGTGAACTTAAATTACTTAAAAGGCAATGGCACACCACTCCAACAATAGTGTCAAGAGAGTTATTGTGTGTTTCATATCACGTAACGATCACGACCCTCAAGCCTATGGGGTCATTACAATCCGTCAATTTTCTTTAGGAAGGAATCATTTCCAAAATCAATAATTCATAAAATTGTCATTACAGAGTAATTACTGTACAGTATTAATAGTAAAATATTCTTGTCTTTGTTAAAATTTGAAAAATTGTTGTATGCTCTGCGAAACACCCAAATAAGACTGTTCAAGAAAAGTGATAGTAATTTATACCTATATGGCAATAGCAGCACGTCTGTAGCGAACTTGAGCACTAGGGCTGCAAGTTTAGGTTTCTCCTTCAGGTTAAATTCCGCCTCCTTTATGTCGCCCAGTACCGGCATCACCAACATTAATAGTCTGGAACATTACTAAGGGTTAAACTTTCTTCTGCGTTTTCTGAAGCGGTGGCGGTGTAATGGTTAAGACGCCCGCCTGTGAACTGAAAGGTCCCAGGTTCGAATCCTATTCGTGCCGCATGAGTTTAATGTACACCAATCTGACTCATGTCTAGTAGTTTTCATCGACCACCATTTGCTTCCGTCGAAGGAAAAGATCGCGAGGAAACCTGCACTCTGGTTGATTATCAACTCATGTGTGAAATGGTGAAGGCAACGGAAAAACACTGCATTAATAGTGCAAAGAAAGTCGTTATGTGTGTTTATTTCCACGTAATGACCACGACCCTCAGCCTTGAGGAATACGACTATGAAGAAGAAACTTTCTTCTAATCGAGTGTGTTATTAAAAGCCTAAGATTTTATTCCAGTCGCACCTGACATCTGAAATGACGTAGTCGCATACACACTCGTTAAATGTGGAAGTGCACACTGTTCGACTATATCTTACTAATTTTATAAATGCGAAAGTTTGTGATGATGTATGTGTGTATATTTGAATGATTAGAGTTAAGCTCGTCGAATAAAATGTATATTAGATACATATAGTTTCTCAGTAATTGAATATGTATATTCTATTTGAGAAATAAAATACTTTAAAACTAAACCTATGTTTGTTACTCTTCTACGCAAAATCTATTGGATGGATTGTTATGAAATTTGGTACACGGGTAGAATATAACATAGGATACATTTTATGCCGAAATTCCAACGGGAGCAAAGCCCCGAGGCGCAGCTAGTATTTCAATCGTTTTCAAACAGGTGGCCCACAAAAACTACTACTACTAATAGACATGACGACATTTATTTTTTCGTTTTATTCTATGGCAGAACCACACGCCGTAGACAACTACTTCCAACCTAGTACAGCACTAGATTGCCCGACGCTTCGCCCGCGTGAATTTTCCACCTAGGTTCCTTATGTTCATCTCTGGAATCCTGACTATATGTATTAAAATTTTTGGAATTGTGTCACTACACGATACCACTTCACTAAGTGGTAACAAAATATGAAAATTACTTACATATTTATATTATATATATGATTCATTTTGATTTTCATTGTGGATTTGCCCACTGACTTCAAATAGTTAGGCCTATGGCCAGTAGTGGAGTTCTCGTGGCTGAGATGTTGACGATAGGATAACATTCATCTTCGGATCTACAGACAACAAACATACCCATCTTGATGCGGTTGTGGCTTGTTCTCCAGAGCTTCGAGCAAGGACGGCGCGAGGCGCAGCTGCTGGTCGCGCGGCATCCGGCCAAAACCCATCGTGATGTATATTATTGTGAAGTTCTGAAACAGAATCAGTGTATTGTGATCTCTGTCGCACTGATGACGCATTGTAAGGAAAGAAGAATGCAAAGATTTCATAGAAATTTACCCCAGCTCGAGTGCCCTGCATATGCTGCCGCTAGAAGTGAGATCATGGGCTCAGATATTTAATCTGAGGATAATCACAAAAACAAGAACATACAGCCGAGGCAGCTGATAGGCAACAACAGCATTCCCATAGAGGGTTAACGTCAGACAGGCACCAGTTGTAAAATGACAGTGTAACAGATAAACTTAAAATGTTGAAGATTCCAATTTTTAAGTTTATATATTACGCTGTTGGGTTTCGTGGCATCACAGCCCCGAACGATACCGGAAACTTCTGGAGGGGAGAGAGATAGAGAAATATGAAAGAATGTTATAGAGTTACTTCGATTCTGCAAAGGAACAGGTAGATTTATTGCGCCACCACCAACAGTGTTTCCAGTTAAGCCGCATCCTGAAAAAGGGTCTCGGGGGAATTGGGTGCCAAAAAGCTGGGTTCCAAAATGGGAGGATTGATAACTGGCCAACGCTGGCTGGCATCCCTAACCAAGAAATAAGAATAGATGCTGATATACTAACAATAATGAAGCTATTTGCATTCGGGTCCCGGTACAACTGCAGCAGCGTCTCCACCGGTAACTGCACGTCGGAGCGACACTTGACGCGCTTGTTCACGTGGACCAACAGCTCCATGACTTTCGTCCGCACCTATTGTAAAAAAAATATCAATATCCTCGACTAAAGTCAAAAATATTTTTATTTAAACAAGGTCCTTATGATACCATCCTCAGACCTGGTCGCTAAGCCGCCGTATTTGTTAAATATGTTGAGAAAAATGGTTATTTGTTATAATATTCAATACATCTGTATATTCCTAATAAAGTTTTACTTTATGACAGGCAATATTTTCCTGTGCTAATCTCACTTATGTACAACCTATGACATGATATTCATTGCAAATTAAAAGTAAATAAGCAAATGTGTTTTTAGTATTTTACAAACAAACTTCCATCCTACAATAGTAGTTCCTTTTAGAGGAAGGATTCCTTCCTTTACGGGGGCTGATTTTTGAAAAAAAAAACCCTAAAAGACCTCAAGTCTTTACAACTTAGCAACTTTCATCAAAATTGCTGCTGTATATCCATGAAACTTTCACATTTTAAATAATGATTATAAATATTTATATTACTATAAGTTAGAATAATATTAGTTAGGATGGATATGAACATTATAGATTCTCAGATTCAATTTCAATATAAGTGTGAATTAAAAATGACAATATGGGCATTTAACACCTAAAATATACCTGTTCATGAGGTGATGACAGTTTTAGAATCACTGGACACAGAAACCTTCCGAGGCAGCTTTCCAGCTGGTCATCAGAGTCCGCATTGCCAAGTCGTAGGAACACTCTATCTAGCAGCACTGAAATATATATTTACCTAGTTGACAAAACCTTATTGAGGATCAAGATTTTGCAGTTGTTATTATGTCTTAATCAATGTAGGTAGGTACATTATTTATTTATTGATTATATAAAACAGCTGTTGCATGTGTATTAGTTGGTGGTGAAATTAATATAGTCCATTCACTATCTCCACTTATGTCCATTACACAAGACTACTTGCAATGTATTGCGGCTTCTCTCGGGTATAACCATAATAAATTATAAACATAAACCTTCCACTTCACTCTATCTATAAAAAAAATCCATATCAAAATCCATTGCGTAATTTTAAAGATCTAAGCATACATAGGGACACAGACATGTTATTCTATGTAATGATAAAGAGGTTTGTTTGGGCCAAAAACTGCCATAAAACATTACAACTGACTTGCTTGCATCATAAATCTTCAGTATTTCGAAATAAAATAAAACTTTTGGTCACAAATTCAACTTACAATACAAATGAAACTGCAGCACAAAATTATGAGGCACGAAACTTAGATAACAAAAACTAGTGTATATTTGGTCAATATTATACAATGCCTTTGTTCAGCATAGACATAAAAGTATTAAGATAATCCCGGAGAAGCACTAACAAAATAGACCATGGAGGAAAGTCTTTTCCACCGGCTAAAAACAAACAGGTTAACATCTGGTCACTTGAATATAATGATATGTGACTGTATTTAAACAAAACTATTACAATTACGGTCCAACTTACTTAAATCATTGGCGCAATCATTCCCGCCCTCTGTTACTTCCATTTCAGACATGGTAAAAGCCTTTCACGGCTTGTTTTTAAATTATTTGTATTCGCAAACCAGACCCCGATATAGATGCGGAACAATGACAGGCAAATTTTATCTAATGACAGCAGCTGTCATAATGATTTTTTTTTTTTTTGGTTTATTCCCTCGTTTTATTGAGGAGGCAAAGAGTACTAGCCCATACAGCCAAGTCTTTTGTATTGAATATTTATATATAAATAAGAGTGGCTAATATCCACTGAAGAAGAAGGCATAAGCCAAGTCTGTAGTGTACATCAAAAATTGAGGCCTAAAAGGCCTAGTCTTTAGTAATAAATCCAAATAAAACATAACCAAAAATATAAATATTTTTGTTTTAAGTCCAATCAAATTTCCATAAAAGTATTTGTTACAAATTCATATAAAGGTTTAAAGCATGCAGGATTGGATAAGAGTTCCTGAAGCGAGCGCGGGATTGCTTCAGAATAATTATAAATTTGTGTTAGGCGGTCGACTAACACAATTCTTTGCAAACAGAAATTGGAACATTCGTAAAACAAATGATGTAAAGTTTGATCTGCAATGTTGCAATAATTGCATATAGGAGAAGACAAAAGTTTAAGACGAAACAGATGAGAATTAAAACGACCATGGCCAAGACGAAGACGACAAACTATAGTATAGAACTTTCTACCAGCAAAATCTCTTCCTTTTACAAACCAAGGTCGACCTAATTTATTATTGATTCCCGCATACCATAAACCCTTGCAATTCAATTCCCAAGTCTCCTTCCATTGTTTGTCAAAAAGCTGTGATATATTTTGTTTTAATAAAGATAGAACATCTCCCGCTGGTAGTGAGCAAGATTTTAATTCAATGCAGTTACCATAACGCACTATAGTTTTGGCGAAATAATCTACACTTTCGTTACCCTTCACACCTATGTGTGATGGAGTCCATAGTAATATTATATCCTTATGATGATTCTGACAGAGATCATAGTACTTTTCTCTTATTTTATGTGTTATAAATGAGGTGGTAGAATCAAATTTTGGATTATTAAGCGAACTTAAAATACCCATATTATCAGTAATAATAATCCAATTATCATAGGAATGTTGAGAAATGTATTCGAGAGCTGAAAATATTCCAATTGACTCTGCCGTATAAATGGAAGCATTATTAGGGAGTCTACACCCATGACCCGTTTTGGCTTCTAAATCATAAATAGCCATTGAGACAGCTGACGTTGACGTATTCTTTGAACCGTCTGTATAAATTTGCTTGTAACCTCTGTATGATTCTAATTTGTTGTAAACATCCTCTTTAAATTCAAGAGATTTATCTATAACAATTTTAATAGGATAAAATTTGCTTTCGTAAGAACCTGAATAGCATGGCAGGATTACACTTTCATAAAGATTATTTTGAAGTTTGAATTCGACAGCTTCTTTAAGACATTCTGTTAAGTTTGAAGAAGAATTTTCTAACTTAGGCATTAAGGGGTGACCTGTTGAAGAGCAAATTTTGAGCAGAAATTTATAGTTAAGATAACGGAATCTTATGGCTAAAGGAGGTATGTTACATTCAACTTGCATTGAGATAATTGGCGTAGACATCATAGCACCCAAAATAATACGAAGACCTTTATTCTGAATTTTTTCCAGCTTATCTATACTTTTCTGATTAGCATAACAAAAATATGCATATTCGAAATGACTTCTAACTAGGGATTTATACAACATTAATAAAATTTTGGGGTCTGAACCCCAGTAAGTAGCAGATAATGTTTTAAGAATATTAAGAGCTCGAAGACTCCTGTTGGCTATAATATCAACATATTTATTAAAATTATTATTGTTTTGAAACATGACTCCCAGAAATTTTATTGACGAATCAGCAGGCAATAAATTACCCTCATACATTATACAAATATCCCTAACTTTAATAGATTTTTTTGAAAATACAACCACTTTACTTTTTTGTTTGCTGATGCTCAGCTGGAGATAGGTGAAATATGAGTTCAACCCAGCCAGGGCTGAATTCATCTTTCTGTTTATGTCTGACATATTATCTCCTTTGCAATATACAGCCAGGTCATCAGCAAACTGTAAATTATTGACATCCAAACCTAGATTAATATTTAAGCGATGAATATACAACACAAACAGCAAAGGACTCAAGATTCCTCCTTGACTTACACCTTTATATGAATATCTTGGTCCTATAAGATTATTATTAAACTTCACATATAATTTCCGTTCAAAAAGAAAATTAAAAATCCAATTTACAATTTTTTCAGGAAGTCCCAAGCTGATTAGAGTGGCAGAAAGAACATGCAAGTTAACATTATTAAAAGCACCAACTACATCAAAGAAGACACAAGCCAGAATTTTATTGTTTGATAAGGCCTCCTGAATGTCCAAATTCAAGTGACACAGACTTTCTCGAGCTGATCGACCACGGCGAAATCCAAATTGATTATAAGGCAATAAATGGTTACTCTCTACATAAAATTCAAGACGTTGTTTTAATAACTGTTCAAAAATTTTGCCAACACATGAGGTCAAAGTAATAGGACGATAAGAGTCTGGATCATTAGGAGCTTTATCTGGTTTTAGAATTGGAATAATACAATCCATTTTCCATTGTGAAGGAATTAAGGAGTTCTGCCATAGCAAATTTAAAATTGTTAAAAATGTTTGTTTATTAGAATCATTCAACAATTTCAACATTCTGTAAGATAAATAATCTAGACCTGTTGAAGTATTTTTTCTAGAGTTAAGGGCTGATTGTAATTCTTGCATAGAAAAGTCCTTCAACAAATAAGAATTATTGGTTGTGTGAATAGAGGGAACAGTAAAATTATTTTCAACTGTATCTGGGGTGTATTTATGAAGAAAGTCAGTTACCCAATTGTATTCAGAAACAAAATTTGTGGAAGGAGAGTATGAATTGTTAATTTTTTTGATTTTCTTCCAAATTTCACTCATAGAAGATAAACGATTTAGTGAGGAACAGTATTGCAACCAACTGAATTGTCTTTCGCGTCTTAAAATAACTTTTTTAATAGCCTGAACACGTTTCAAATTAATAAAATTTTCTGTAGACGGACAAGTTTTAAATAAAATATAAGCTTTATGAACATTTTCAACTGCTTGAGAACAAATGTGATTCCACCATGGCAAAGATCTACGACTTGCATTGATGCTGGGTGCAACAGAATGTTTAGCTTTGGGAGCTGAAGCTTCAACAGTACTAGAAATTATAGAACAAAAACTATTATAAGAATTGATGGGATCCACATGATTAACATTGAAATTAGACAACAATAAATTGACCTGTGCTTCATAAGTCTTCCAATCAACCAATTTTAAATTAACATGTTTTAGCAAATTTGAAGAGTTATGAAGCATATTATTAGAATTTGGTCCTAGACACAACCTTGTTAATGTAGGTAAGTGATAACTTCCAAGTGGGTTGTCACAGACCTGCCAATCACACTGTAATGCTAAACACGATGAAACCATGGTGAGATCAAGACCATTAGGTCTAGCAATATTTGAACCAATTGTAGTAGGCACATTGCTGTTTAAGAGAACCAAATTATTTTTATCTATAATATCTAGAATGTCCCTACCACGAGCATCAGTAGAATGACAACCCCAATATGGGTGATGAGCGTTAAAATCTCCTGAAAAAATAAAGGGTTTGGGTAAAGAAGAAATTAAATTATTCAATTTATTACTACAGAATCTAGGGGTGCTAATACTAGGACAATAAACACTAACTATGGTGACAGATTTACTATTTAATTGAAGAGAAATTGCCACAGTTTGTATTGAGTTATCAGATGCAATAGCAAAATTAGAGAAATGAAAAGAGTTATGAATTAAAATAGCTACCCCATTGTGGTCATTGCCAGAGTCATTTCTTACAACAGAGTAGCCTTTAATATTAAATTTGTGGTGTGGTCTTAACCACGTTTCTGACATAATAGCAACATGTATATTTTGATCATATAAAAATTTCTGGAAGTCAAGTCTATTACTTAATAAGCTTTGTGCATTCCATTGACAAATATTTATTATACCTGTGAATTTTCCGAACAAACTGAATTTGTCTTAAGTATATCCTTAAGAGTGTCTGCAATAGTTTTAGTATTTACAATAGTGTTATTATTGATTTTATTGTGTGTAATCACCTTTATGATTGCTTCAGTGATGAAGCTGAGCATTTTAGTGTCAGAGAGAACAAGTTTTTGGAATTCTTGTGAATTTTTTGGATTAGTAAGTGATGGAAAGGCGTTGTTTTTCAAGGTTTCAGAATAGGATTGTGGAATAATCTTGTTTTTATTTTCAATAATTTTTTGTTTTTTTACTGGACAAGTGCCTGAAATGGCTATATGATTGCCTTTGCAATGAATACAAACTGCATTCGCTAAAGAAACATTACAATTTTTGAAGCTATGGCCTTCAGTGCAGATAGAACAACGTTCTGCATTTTTACAAAATTTGGCAAGATGGCCATAACGTAGGCACCGGAAACATTGTTTAATCGGTGGAATATATGGCAGAACAGGTACACGCCACATTTTTAAATAAACATAATCAGGTAAAGACGCACAAGATGCAAACGTAATCGCCACGGTCTGAGTGGGTTGTAAGTTATAAGATTCGCCTTCTTTTACTTTACGCATTATTCTACGAACACAAATAATTTTTTTTGTTGTAGTAGAAAGAACTTTAAAGATTGTTTTGTTTGACAAGTCTGATGGAACATTAGTTATAACACCAGTTATTTCTGTAACCGCTGCCGGAATAGAAGCAGTGATGCGATGTTCTCTATGGAAAGTAGCATTGTCCAAGAATGAATTAGCCATGTTAGGATTATCGAATACAACCCCCATTCTATATTTGTTGACTTTTTTTAAATATTTTATCCCTTTTACAAAGCGAGTGAAACTATTACTTAAATACATCATATCTCTGGAACCTATTGGGACATTTTCATCCGAGCTAGCTATGAACACGACGTGCTCATGCCCTGGACTATCTTCAGGATATCTACGACTATAATCGGCGACCCTATATGGTTTGTATTTGTCCAGTGGCGACTCTGACGCGTCAGAGTATTCTGAGTCACTATCAGAGCTCTGGATTACCGAATTGGTTTCATATTCTTGCTCCTTCTTTTTCCTCTTCTTGCCGCCCATCGCTGGAAAGGTAAAAACTTACCCCGACCTCAGCAACACTTTATACAAAACAGACTATAGAAAATATATAAATAACGAAATTATATACAAAAGGAAAGGTATTTACAACAAGATTTACAAATATATACAGATTTTGCACAAATTTAAATTTTCCCAGAAAAAAAAGACCGCCGTCGCTTCCAAATTCCCGCGCTTTTTTTTTTCTGTCATAATGATTAATGACAGCACATTTACGTTTAGAAACGAACGAAATTCAAATCACAGAAATTAAATGTCTGTGATACACAAATTTATTAACATGTTCATTCTTTAAAATCAATCAACGGTCCCACAAAACTGTGTAACACCTAGGTGAACCACGAAAGGCCATTTTTGTCCTAGGTACGTATAGCCCGTGAATGTGCTATAACTGAAACTGTGGATTTAAATCCTGCCAGGACAGGTGAATGCCCAGTGGTGGCATGTGGTCTATTTTCGAATATACAGGGTACTTTTATTTTAAATATCAGCTATTTTCACAATCACATGTTCAAAAATACACTACTCATTTCACTTCTCTACGGGGTTAAAGTCACACACATATATTAAAGTTAAATACGGAGAGTTAAGGATTAGATTGTGATACATTATCACGATCCTAATACGAAAGCATATTTGTTTCTTCTAGTTTCATATAGTTAGGGAGAACGGAGAAGGGCATAAGCCTCTCAAAAAAGAAGTACTGTTAACGTGGGAAAATCACGCAATAAATAAAAAACACAAATTATAGAAATTATCAAGTTTAATTGCGATTGAGCTAAATATATTAAATTTTACGCCAATAAAAAACAAATCATTTAAGTATACTAAATAAAACAATTGTTAAGTCTCATTTTACAGGAATACAATTTTGGAACACTAAAATAAGGCAGTACTATGATGTATATTAAAAAAATACACACTATTATATCTTAACACAGCACTTAATCATCACTATTATAATAAAAAAAAAACATGTAAAATATTAGAAACATTTTACTGGCAATTATTAAATTGACATGTTCCTTTTAGGCTGATTAAAAACAAGAAATTCATAATCAATAATTAAATTATATACAACACTGTCAATGTAAAGATGGTCATGGGTTTAAGTTGCTTATTAACTGATTGCTATTTGCTTTCAAACCTATTTAAAAAAAAACGAAGTTCCGAAAACTAATAACAATATCACCAACAGAACATAAATGATTCACACTATGAGCTAGCTACTGCCTGCTTTTAACTGGAGTTAGTCAAAAGTTTTAAAGTAAATTTATATTCGCTTTTTGAAACCTTGATGAAAAAATCTGCAATTCGGAATGTTGAATGAATACTAGATAATGTATTTTACATGTTAGTATTATTACGCAATTTAGAGGACCCTGGGTTCCGACGCTCAACGGCTGCGAAAGAAACCGGGAATACGGTCACATGAGAGAGATTATTATAACCAATTTATACTCTAGTCGTCGAATTGAGTGAGTGAACCGTCTACCTAATAATATATGGGGCCGACGACGTAAGCAAGAACTTTACAAGAACATAATGGTGTCGACAACGTCAAAATGTATCTAATAGTATTACCCCTTTTACTGTTTATTTTCCATATACATTTTGTCGATGGCGATACAATAAGTTCCCGCAAAAACTCGTGCCAACTCACTGCTTTTTATATTACCTATTTTCGTTGCGTGACCAATTTTATTGGGAATTCATAACATTTATGTGGCAAACCTTGTGCGGAATTTTTTAGAATATAGATGTATAAATTGTCATACACATACAGCCACAGCTTACAGCATATATTGTTTTAACCCCCCTCTTCCCACCCCATTTTATTAATATTCTTGTGTTATTATATTTCTTGAGTTATTTCATAATTGCAAATCTAACACGCCGCCATCTTGTCAGATCTATCGGCGAACTCAAATTCCGATGCGAGCGAACGTACATTCCGTAGTTTGTGTATAAGCTTATTTTTAACCGCAAAGTAAAACCAGCAATGTACTTCGCAACCGCCAAAGTTCGGCAAACAGCAATTGGGTGGAACCGGCATATGAAAAGTATTCACACACTTTGTGATTTCGCTATCCAAAATCACTCATTATTCTAGGACAATTTGAAGACATTTGTAAAAAGTGACGATTTAACACATTCTTATTGAGAAAACAAAAAAATAATAATCAAAGGAACAGAAATATTTAAGCCTCTTTGTTAAATTATAATCATTGTGTAACGAAATACTTATATACATACAAAATGGCAAGATTCGTTAGCATGGATAGAACCATTAAGTGAAGTTTTAAGTTAATTTATTACAAGTCTTTGAAGATCCCCCTTAAATATTTTATGTACAGATATAGCCCACTTACTGTTTTATTATATGTATAGATTCTATAAAAGTTAACTCGAAACTTCACTTAAAGTTACCGAGTCTGAGTCTTACCACTCCATATATGTATAGGTATTCTGCGACACCTAGCATAATTACACATTTTTCGGTAAGCAGCTTAATTTCATCAATTTCGAGAGCTTAATTTCATCAAAAAATAAAGTTATAAAAAAGACTTCAGTTTTGAGAAATCTCAAATTTTACACATATCTTCAAATGCTAATGGTCTTCAAATTCTTCATTACAAAATTAATACTATAAACAAACATTTATAATACTTAAAAATACTTCATCAACACTAGTATCAAACAATATCGTATATATTGTACAAAATCATTGGTCTCATGGTTTTGTTGTTTATCACTAATAGCAAACACTGCACCACACTTTTTGAATCACTTTTCTTGCACTGACATTTTCTATATTTTTTGTGAGTATTGATGTATGATATATGGATGATTGAATTAAAATTGGAAGCACTTACACTTGATCGTATGTCAAGTTATTCGCCATGGATCGTTATTACCCCGGTAATAGGACCGAATTTGCAATGAATTTGTTAGGTCGATGTGCTTTTGACTACTACATAATTTTAATATGACATTAAAGGTTCAGAATTACCATATCTATCTTTCCCGCTAGTTCAATTTTGTATTTTAGACGATTTTGTTCCAATAATCCTATGGGACAACTGATACTAAGCAAACATCTAAATTGCAATTCCAACATTAGTATTCTTTTCCACTCAAATCCATCAAGTCTTGATTATTTAACGCAACTGTTAGATAGGTTTGGTTTTGTTTTTTTATATGCCCATATTATAGGCCCACCGGATGGTAAGCGGTCACCGTAGCCTATGAACGCCTACAACAACAGGGGTGTCACACGTGATTTGCCAGCCTTGAATGAATCTTTTCACATCCTTTATATATAAGAACATTGCTATAGTTAGCCTCTATTTAAGGCCATGTCTACTCCAACAGAGAAAATGTAACATTCAATTTTCAGGTATTTATATTTCGAAGGCACCACTCAATTAGGGTTTTCAAAATGCCAAAGTAGGCTTAAAGCTTTCACGTGACTCATATTGTGCTTAGTATTTCAACATTAAAATTATTTCATTTATTTTGTGTGTGAAGATCTATCATTGAGTTAATTGTCTACATAACTGTTCCTCCAATAGAAATCTTCATGTGACCATAAATTGTGCTTGGTTTTAAATATAGAATGGTTACTCTATGCCATGTGCAAAGATCATAACCAATCCGGGCTCTATCATCATGTGTTCGTCGACGTGAGCGTTGTCGCAGTGGAGGACAAGGACTGCCTGCTTTCCGGGCACTCGCTTGCATACATACTTCTCATATAGCCTGTAAAAATGACAATTTGAAATTATAAACTCTCTATACTAATATTACAAATGCGAACTATCAGTATAAAACTAAACCGATGGACGGATTTTGAAAAAAAAATTGAATAGATGATCTTAATAAAACCACAGAGCACAAACTAAACTTTAAAATCTCGATGATTGTTTCGAAGATTCTAATCTATGCTATTATTATAAAGAGGTAAGTGTTTGTGTGTTTATATGTTTGAGGAGGTAATCTTCGAAATTACCGAACTGATCTCAAAAATTATTTCACCATTAGAAAGGTATGTTATTCAAGATTGCTATAGGCTATATTTTATGTCAAATTTCCCACGGAAGCAAAGCCCCGGGCAATATCTAGTATATTATATAGTAAAAATACGAAGGCTGACAGGAAGAGAATGATTTTAGAATAAGTCCGCCATTTTGGTGAATAAAGTTTGAATAAATAAATTAATAATAAATAAATAAAAACAATGACCTCCTGTTGTTCTGCCTGGTCTCCAGCGAACACAAGCCCGGCGGCCACCTCCGCTCGTGGCAGTTCTCCATCAGCTCGTCGATGATGTGCGGCGGGCAGCCGGACTCCGACAGGCTGCGCTTTATCATCATCTGTGTATAGAAACATTTATGCTTTATAATCGACTAGATGTTGCCCGGGGCTTCGCTCCCGTGGGAATTTTGATATAGTAATCTTGGATAATGTACATTTCTAATACATTTGCCACGAAGTAAAATCATCACGTTTTTAAAACTTCCTACATTGAAAGTTAATTCGTCACATGCATTTAAAAGTATGTGTTAGTTCGTCACAGATAGAAGAATGCTATAGGCTATATTTTATCTGAAAATTCCCACGGGAGCGAAGCCCTGGACAACGTCTAGTAATAAATAAATGTATACGGATAAACCACACAGATTGAATTAGCTCCAAAGTAAGCTCGACACTTGTGTTATGGGATACCAACTGAATTATAGTTATGCTTTATAACCTATACATATAGGCTAGATCATCCAAGAGCCAGGTCAATCTGAAAAATACCAATCTAGACCTGACCGGGGATCGAAGCCGGGACCTTTATTGTAATAGTCCGCCACGACAACTATTAGGCGAAAAGATTGATAATATTATATAAAGAGAGAGAATATGGAGTGGTCCTATTTTGGAACCACACGCTAGAAAAGATTGATATACCATAAAGACAATGTATTACTGACTGACAGACAATGTACAGCCGAAACTACCGGGCAGAAGAAGCTAAAATTTGGCATGTAGGTTCCCTGGGGAGTGTAGGGGAGCACTAAGAAGGGATTTTCTGAAATTCCCACGGGAGACGGATGTTTACTCACATACGAAGTTGTGGGCAAAAGTTAGTTGTCTATATAGCATATCAATATTTTCCTATCCACGAGTTGGAACCACGCCTCGTTCGGTCTGGTCTGCAGCGCCGCCACAGACATACCTACATAGTGTACACAAGTCGGCATTACCACCTGCAGCATATCGTCCGGCGTGGAGATCATGCCGCCCCAGCGCGTGACGCGCGCGCGCGTGAGGGAGTTGGCCCAGCGCACCACCTCCTCGCGCTCCATCTGGTCGGCCAACGCGCGCATTGTGGGGTTCGACACGCGCATCGCACGCATAAATTCCTGCGACGAAATATAATCACAAGTCAAAACAAATCTTTTTTTTAGGGTTCCGTAGCCAAATGGCAAAAACGGAACCCTTATAGATTCGTCATATCTGTCCGTCCGTATGTCACAGACACGTTTTTTAACCTATTGTTTTTAAAGTTATCAAACAATGTCAGTTATGTGACTATATAATTTTCAATACTGCATAATAACAATAGCGCGGCGGCTCCAACAGTATCCTGAAAGTATTTGTTGACCGATGGGATACCCCTTTGGTTCAGCGGTGGTTGCGGCTTCATGCTGTGTAATATATTTTTGTTTGTTTTACTAACACTAGCGTAAGTTAATATTGTTACTAACATCATATGGACTCTGTCTGAAATAAATAATTTGAATTGAATTGAATAAACACATCAGTTGGAAAAAGCTGGCCGTGTATTATTCAATAATTAAACAATATTTAAATTTGATCAAACAAATAGTCTCAAAACAATTTAACGCCTGAATCCAAAAAAATAAAAACAAAAGCGGATTCAAAATTATTGCAACGACTTTATGAATATGTAAGGGTCGACACCGCGAAGAAGAAGAAAAAGAACCATAAAACTGTCAAGTAGACATTCTTAATTGGTAACTTCGCAGTGACGTATATATCCACGCATAAATTAGAGGTGTATTTTTTATTTTATTTTTATTTACTGATGCACACAACAGTTTACAACTTATACATTCTTATGGTAAAAAATAGAATCAACAGTACAATGGCTGGTTGTAAGACCAAAAGTGGGTACACACAGCATGATAAATATTATAATTCTAACAAGAAAACATGAGTAGATATATAGACAGTAAATACATATTAATAGCAATGATAATAAAGCGTCAGAAGATGTGAAAATTTCATGCAATAAATAAAAAATGCTAAAAGAATTGTGTGAAACTAAGAGATTAGCAAGCGAACCTTGTTTTTGAAATTATTTAGATGCCAGGCACACAATCCGAGGATAGGCGTAGTTATATGTTCTCATATACTTACATTCTCACTTACAAATATTTGTTATTAAGTATGCTTAAAGGGTCATAAAATATCCAAATGTATTTGTCCAAGTTGTCACCTAATTTGACAATGCTAAGTTAAATCACTTTTAAACTACGTTGTAATAGCGAATACCTGTTTTTGGTGACATTTAATATAATCCCATTTTTATAATGACAAATAATTACTTTAGGTTTTCCTTAAAATAAATAGACAAAATCTTCATAACTTTGCATTTGATTATTTTATGGGCAGCTTGAATCGAAGATCGACCGTCGCACCGAAACACCTTTGAAACTATCTGAAGAAGATCTAGTCATGCGACGTTGATAGTGTTTAACAAGTATACCTTGTATAGCAAAAAAAAAAAAAACTGTTGACGATTGGATTTTAGGATTAGTATGGAAAGTCAAAAATTTGTTCTGTTTTTTTAGTAATTTTCTTTTAAGTTGCAATATTTCATCATTCCATATACTAAGCGTATTGTGGAAAAATTTTAAAAGCAGCATTTTTTAAAAAGCTACCCTGTATAATCCTGTATGTGCATCCGGATAATTTGTTCCATTTTATTAACAACCAAGAAACCTATATATCATCAAATTACATTAGCCACTCCTTTCATTAATTTAATAGTTCAGCTATTTTAAGACTTTTCTTCCACGATTTTTACTGTTAGTTTCATTTTAACTTGTTTATGTGTACTAAGGCTTTTAAGTAAATAATTTTAATTTTTTTTAAGACTGTTTACACACAAAGCTTATGAAACCAATAAAATGAAAAAGAAAACTCATCTTTCACAGGTTAAGTAGCTTGTTCTAATATTCATCTTTTATTACTATTTTCTCCTAACAAATTTCAATATGGTACCATTATAGTCCCATTTTATTATAATTGCTCTTCAAATATAACAATAAAGTAGGTATCAGATATTTTTTTATTAACAATTAATACATAAATTATTGATCTCAAAAGGAATAAATATAAAAAAGTAAAAGCACGGCCATGCCCATTAAAACCCATTAAAAACGTATTAAAAAATCGATTAATTCAAAATTTAATTTCAATTTACTTTGTAACAAATTTGTGAGGAACTAAGTAAAAAAAGTTAAGTGTTATAAAATCTCCAAATAAAAATTAACCATAACTTTCACAACTGTAATATATTTTGTAAAGCATCGACAAAGCCTCTGGTAGAAAGCAAAAAAATGTAGAAATAATTACTTTTAGAAGTGCCAATTCCCGCTTGTGTTCGTTGATGACAAGCCTCTGTTCGGCCAGCTCTTGTTGGTACTCTGTTAGCTTGCCTTGCTGCGAGGCTATGAGCGCCCGGAGCTCCCGGACGCAGTTGTGGTCGCCCAATTCATCTTTGGGTATAACAAGACCGCAGCCCTTTTCACATGGCATCGGCCTCTTGGGGTTGTATTCGCCTGTCAATGAAAATTATATGTTACATTTTGAAAAATGTTGGTGATGAATTATTATATAAACATTGTGTTTGTTAATGACTTTTAAAAGTGACAATAAAAATGTCAGTAATTTTTTTTTGCTGTAATGTTTTTGGATTTAGGTTTCTAATAAAGAAAATGTAACTTTCTGAACAATGATTTCTTTTTGGTCAGTTGTATGTTAATTTTATTTCAAACAAATGACTCTTGTAAAATAATCTCAGTCAAGGGAAATTAAAGGATATAACTATATGTATAGAATAAAATAATTAAAAAAAACGTCACATCTACAACTTAATAAAATTGGACAAGAAAAGAAAGCGCTGTTATGATAATTAAATGCATTAAATTATTTTCTTTAATTCAAACAGATGATGTAGATATTAATCAAACATTAAATTATTTTTTCTTACACAAAGGTTTCAGATATCTTTTCAAATAAACATTTATGTTAAATACACAGTACTACTGTATATTTTTGTGATTTCCCAATGGCATGACTAAAACATTGGCCTTAATCAAGATTGGCCATTTTCTCTACACAAAAAAAATATAATATTCCTGATTATACTTACAAATAGTGACCCAAAAATACATCACTGTTAAGTTGGGACTAGTATACAGATTTTAATCAAGTGAAATATATACACAAAATCAATGTAGGCCCAGTTCAAGCCCAGAAATGAGAAACTTAAATATGTATATAATAATTTCAATTTAAAAGTGATATTAGTTCAAAATAATTAATGATTCTTCAACAAGCTACTAAGTCTTGGAAAAACTACCAAAGAAATGCCGAATCTGGTTAAACCATATTTAGTAATCACATTACATAAGGGAAAACTAGTTCCAATTCTTGAAAACCAGTTATACAATAAATTAGCAATATAATGAGGTCAATATGCTCATCACATTTTAGATTATTCAACAGAAAACTATATCACTGACATAGTTAAATTTAATCAATAGAAATTTTGTATCTTGTCTAAAATATTACAAATAAATATACTAAGTATTCATGAAAGATATAGACAGAAATTATGAGATTTGTCAAATAATTTACCTATTATGAAAAAAACATGATGACTACCTTGACAACATAATTTTAATCTTTAGGGTCTTGCAATGAATCAAATTCTAATAGTAGACATGCCTGTTGCATTATTATTATTTTCTTTTATTTATTTTAATAGTGGATGTGTCAGTTTCAGTAAAAATCTATTATAATTATCTATACTATTATTAGGGAGTGTATTATATAGTTGGAATATAGTATAAATATAGTTGGAGTGTATAGAGAGCTTGGTTGTAGGTTGTAATTGTCAGAACTAGTCAACCAATTTCCAAAATTCATCTTTGAAGTAGGAAGTTACATTATTCCTATTTGACATAGAGTATTTATTTTTACCCCAACATTTTCGCTAATTGCTAAACAAAATAGGCAATAGGTACTTACTTATACATAAAACAATCATATGTCTATACTTACATTCAGCAAGGTGGGAAGGTAAGGAGTCCAGTTTTAATATGGCATTACAACCATGAACTGAGTTGTCACATCGAGTGCTTAATCTGAAAAAAAAAGTATATTTAATCTTAACCATCACATCTTACTAACTGGTATCCAGCTAACAGATAATTTTTATCTATTGTGTCTAGATTCTCTGCAATCAATAGGCTAAATTATTGTGACTTAGGTATGCTAAAATTACGCGAGGGTAATGTACGAGCGAAAACAATAATGCCCTACAAAGCGGGAAAAAATGTGTGCATATATAGGTATGTACATAACAGTAATTAGACTCTCTGTTATGAAACAATGTATACCTGGAGAGCAAATTGCGTAGTATTCTCGGAACAGGTCGCAGCTGGCTTGCTGTGACTGCCTGCCGGTCCACGGGGCATGTTGGCTGACGACTTATCCATTCTGTGATACATGCACGACAGAACGCATGTTCGCAAGCAGGCGCCTACAACAGAGTACAAGAAATATAGCAAACAATTAATAATGAAGACACAAATTTAATAAAATAAATAGAAACCTGTAAAGGGTCTTCTAAAACTCCTGAACAAATAGGGCAAATCAGTTCTTCGTCAACGTCACCTTGAAATCTTTTAGTTTCAAAGCCCATGGTTGGTATAACGAAAATAAACAATATACATTAGTATGAAGTTATTAAGGCATGGAATTTTGAGTGGATTATTACAGATATACAATTATAAATAACAATAAATCTACAAAAATGAAATGAGGACAATCGCAAACTTCTCCAAAGGCAAAATAAACCATAAACAACCAACATCGGTGAGCAAAATCCACAGACAAGAGAAAATAAAATGTCAGTTTGTTTTGTCAAAGTCAGGCATTGAAAAGACATTTTTTTTTTTTTTTGGTTTATTCCCTCGTTTTATTGAGGAGGCAAAGAGTACTAGCCCATACAGCCAAGTCTTTTGTATTGAATATTTATATATAAATAAGAGTGGCTAATATCCACTGAAGAAGGCATAAGCCAAGTCTGAAGTGTACATCAAAAATTGAGGCCTAAAAGGCCTAGTCTTTAGTAATAAATCCAAATAAAACATAACCAAAAATATAAATATTTTTGTTTTAAGTCCAATCAAATTTCCATAAAAGTATTTGTTACAAATTCATATAAAGGTTTAAAGCATGCAGGATTGGATAAGAGTTCCTGAAGCGAGCGCGGGATTGCTTCAGAATAATTATAAATTTGTGTTAGGCGGTCGACTAACACAATTCTTTGCAAACAGAAATTGGAACATTCGTAAAACAAATGATGTAAAGTTTGATCTGCAATGTTGCAATAATTGCATATAGGAGAAGACAAAAGTTTAAGACGAAACAGATGAGAATTAAAACGACCATGGCCAAGACGAAGACGACAAACTATAGTATAGAACTTTCTACCAGCAAAATCTCTTCCTTTTACAAACCAAGGTCGACCTAATTTATTATTGATTCCCGCATACCATAAACCCTTGCAATTCAATTCCCAAGTCTCCTTCCATTGTTTGTCAAAAAGCTGTGATATATTTTGTTTTAATAAAGATAGAACATCTCCCGCTGGTAGTGAGCAAGATTTTAATTCAATGCAGTTACCATAACGCACTATAGTTTTGGCGAAATAATCTACACTTTCGTTACCCTTCACACCTATGTGTGATGGAGTCCATAGTAATATTATATCCTTATGATGATTCTGACAGAGATCATAGTACTTTTCTCTTATTTTATGTGTTATAAATGAGGTGGTAGAATCAAATTTTGGATTATTAAGCGAACTTAAAATACCCATATTATCAGTAATAATAATCCAATTATCATAGGAATGTTGAGAAATGTATTCGAGAGCTGAAAATATTCCAATTGACTCTGCCGTATAAATGGAAGCATTATTAGGGAGTCTACACCCATGACCCGTTTTGGCTTCTAAATCATAAATAGCCATTGAGACAGCTGACGTTGACGTATTCTTTGAACCGTCTGTATAAATTTGCTTGTAACCTCTGTATGATTCTAATTTGTTGTAAACATCCTCTTTAAATTCAAGAGATTTATCTATAACAATTTTAATAGGATAAAATTTGCTTTCGTAAGAACCTGAATAGCATGGCAGGATTACACTTTCATAAAGATTATTTTGAAGTTTGAATTCGACAGCTTCTTTAAGACATTCTGTTAAGTTTGAAGAAGAATTTACTAACTTAGGCATTAAGGGGTGACCTGTTGAAGAACAAATTTTGAGCAGAAATTTATAGTTAAGATAACGGAATCTTATGGCTAAAGGAGGTATGTTACATTCAACTTGCATTGAGATAATTGGCGTAGACATCATAGCACCCAAAATAATACGAAGACCTTTATTCTGAATTTTTTCCAGCTTATCTATACTTTTCTGATTAGCATAACAAAAATATGCATATTCGAAATGACTTCTAACTAGGGATTTATACAACATTAATAAAATTTTGGGGTCTGAACCCCAGTAAGTAGCAGATAATGTTTTAAGAATATTAAGAGCTCGAAGACTCCTGTTGGCTATAATATCAACATATTTATTAAAATTATTATTGTTTTGAAACATGACTCCCAGAAATTTTATTGACGAATCAGCAGGCAATAAATTACCCTCATACATTATACAAATATCCCTAACTTTAATAGATTTTTTTGAAAATACAACCACTTTACTTTTTTGTTTGCTGATGCTCAGCTGGAGATAGGTGAAATATGAGTTCAACCCAGCCAGGGCTGAATTCATCTTTCTGTTTATGTCTGACATATTATCTCCTTTGCAATATACAGCCAGGTCATCAGCAAACTGTAAATTATTGACATCCAAACCTAGATTAATATTTAAGCGATGAATATACAACACAAACAGCAAAGGACTCAAGATTCCTCCTTGACTTACACCTTTATATGAATATCTTGGTCCTATAAGATTATTATTAAACTTCACATATAATTTCCGTTCATGAAGAAAATTAAAAATCCAATTTACAATTTTTTCAGGAAGTCCCAAGCTGATTAGAGTGGCAGAAAGAACATGCAAGTTAACATTATTAAAAGCACCAACTACATCAAAGAAGACACAAGCCAGAATTTTATTGTTTGATAAGGCCTCCTGAATGTCCAAATTCAAGTGACACAGACTTTCTCGAGCTGATCGACCACGGCGAAATCCAAATTGATTATAAGGCAATAAATGGTTACTCTCTACATAAAATTCAAGACGTTGTTTTAATAACTGTTCAAAAATTTTGCCAACACATGAGGTCAAAGTAATAGGACGATAAGAGTCTGGATCATTAGGAGCTTTATCTGGTTTTAGAATTGGAATAATACAATCCATTTTCCATTGTGAAGGAATTAAGGAGTTCTGCCATAGCAAATTTAAAATTGTTAAAAATGTTTGTTTATTAGAATCATTCAACAATTTCAACATTCTGTAAGATAAATAATCTAGACCTGTTGAAGTATTTTTTCTAGAGTTAAGGGCTGATTGTAATTCTTGCATAGAAAAGTCCTTCAACAAATAAGAATTATTGGTTGTGTGAATAGAGGGAACAGTAAAATTATTTTCAACTGTATCTGGGGTGTATTTATGAAGAAAGTCAGTTACCCAATTGTATTCAGAAACAAAATTTGTGGAAGGAGAGTATGAATTGTTAATTTTTTTAATTTTCTTCCAAATTTCACTCATAGAAGATAAACGATTTAGTGAGGAACAGTATTGCAACCAACTGAATTGTCTTTCGCGTCTTAAAATAACTTTTTTAATAGCCTGAACACGTTTCAAATTAATAAAATTTTCTGTAGACGGACAAGTTTTAAATAAAATATAAGCTTTATGAACATTTTCAACTGCTTGAGAACAAATGTGATTCCACCATGGCAAAGATCTACGACTTGCATTGATGCTGGGTGCAACAGAATGTTTAGCTTTGGGAGCTGAAGCTTCAACAGTACTAGAAATTATAGAACAAAAACTATTATAAGAATTGATGGGATCCACATGATTAACATTGAAATTAGACAACAATAAATTGACCTGTGCTTCATAAGTCTTCCAATCAACCAATTTTAAATTAACATGTTTTAGCAAATTTGAAGAGTTATGAAGCATATTATTAGAATTTGGTCCTAGACACAACCTTGTTAATGTAGGTAAGTGATAACTTCCAAGTGGGTTGTCACAGACCTGCCAATCACACTGTAATACTAAACACGATGAAACCATGGTGAGATCAAGACCATTAGGTCTAGCAATATTTGAACCAATTGTAGTAGGCACATTGCTGTTTAAGAGAACCAAATTATTTTTATCTATAATATCTAGAATGTCCCTACCACGAGCATCAGTAGAATGACAACCCCAATATGGGTGATGAGCGTTAAAATCTCCTGAAAAAATAAAGGGTTTGGGTAAAGAAGAAATTAAATTATTCAATTTATTACTACAGAATCTAGGGGTGCTAATACTAGGACAATAAACACTAACTATGGTGACAGATTTACTATTTAATTGAAGAGAAATTGCCACAGTTTGTATTGAGTTATCAGATGCAATAGCAAAATTAGAGAAATGAAAAGAGTTATGAATTAAAATAGCTACCCCATTGTGATCATTGCCAGAGTCATTTCTTACAACAGAGTAGCCTTTAATATTAAATTTGTGGTGTGGTCTTAACCACGTTTCTGATATAATAGCAACATGTATATTTTGATCATATAAAAATTTCTGGAAGTCAAGTCTATTACTTAATAAGCTTTGTGCATTCCATTGACAAATATTTATTATACCTGTGAATTTTCCGAACAAACTGAATTTGTCTTAAGTATATCCTTAAGAGTGTCTGCAATAGTTTTAGTATTTACAATAGTGTTATTATTGATTTTATTGTGTGTAATCACCTTTATGATTGCTTCAGTGATGAAGCTGAGCATTTTAGTGTCAGAGAGAACAAGTTTTTGGAATTCTTGTGAATTTTTTGGATTAGTAAGTGATGGAAAGGCGTTGTTTTTCAAGGTTTCAGAATAGGATTGTGGAATAATCTTGTTTTTATTTTCAATAATTTTTTGTTTTTTTACTGGACAAGTGCCTGAAATGGCTATATGATTGCCTTTGCAATGAATACAAACTGCATTCGCTAAAGAAACATTACAATTTTTGAAGCTATGGCCTTCAGTGCAGATAGAACAACGTTCTGCATTTTTACAAAATTTGGCAAGATGGCCATAACGTAGGCACCGGAAACATTGTTTAATCGGTGGAATATATGGCAGAACAGGTACACGCCACATTTTTAAATAAACATAATCAGGTAAAGACGCACAAGATGCAAACGTAATCGCCACGGTCTGAGTGGGTTGTAAGTTATAAGATTCGCCTTCTTTTACTTTACGCATTATTCTACGAACACAAATAATTTTTTTTGTTGTAGTAGAAAGAACTTTAAAGATTGTTTTGTTTGACAAGTCTGATGGAACATTAGTTATAACACCAGTTATTTCTGTAACCGCTGCCGGAATAGAAGCAGTGATGCGATGTTCTCTATGGAAAGTAGCATTGTCCAAGAATGAATTAGCCATGTTAGGATTATCGAATACAACCCCCATTCTATATTTGTTGACTTTTTTTAAATATTTTATCCCTTTTACAAAGCGAGTGAAACTATTACTTAAATACATCATATCTCTGGAACCTATTGGGACATTTTCATCCGAGCTAGCTATGAACACGACGTGCTCATGCCCTGGACTATCTTCAGGATATCTACGACTATAATCGGCGACCCTATATGGTTTGTATTTGTCCAGTGGCGACTCTGACGCGTCAGAGTATTCTGAGTCACTATCAGAGCTCTGGATTACCGAATTGGTTTCATATTCTTGCTCCTTCTTTTTCCTCTTCTTGCCGCCCATCGCTGGAAAGGTAAAAACTTACCCCGACCTCAGCAACACTTTATACAAAACAGACTATAGAAAATATATAAATAACGAAATTATATACAAAAGGAAAGGTATTTACAACAAGATTTACAAATATATACAGATTTTGCACAAATTTAAATTTTCCCAGAAAAAAAGACCGCCGTCGCTTCCAAATTCCCGCGCTTTTTCCGCATTGAAAAGACAAAATGACACAATCGATTTTCTTAATGTGTAAACTTTCCTTTGAAAAAAAATTCGTAACATTGTCTGTGGTAGGCTATTGCTAGAATATTAAATGAAATTTCCCTTTTAGTTACAATAAACGTTATCATAAATTATAAAATTCATTGCATTAATTCGTTTGTTTTCCCTTAACTCAATTCAACATTATCAATTAACTGTTGCAAATTAAATCCACAACAATTCTGTAAACCAGAAAGCTAAAGGCAGAAGCATGTTATGTGCAAGCAAGCAAGATGTCATGTCAAAATGTTAAATTACCTACATTACGCATGACACGAGTTAAATGATACTCGGAATTTTAAACAGAGTAAGACTTCGTTATATATTTCGTTTCGCCCTTATGTGAAAGAATAATACGGATGTATGAATATTTTAGAAAATGACAAAAAGCAGTAAAAAGCGCTTATTTGTCCCCATATAGACTTTATTGTTCCGTAATTGTCTCTCATCGTGTGATTTTACAAAGCTTAATCTACTATTTGTGTTGGGTTGGCTCTAATCTAGTCTATTTCGTTTGGGTAAGTTCTCGTCTGCAGCTTATTTTTTGGGTCATATTAAATGCTGGCAACTTTAGAACCTGCCATATTTGTAGTTGCCAACTGATATATGACAAAATCTGTCAATTTCTTTCTGCCATTGTAAAATGGGCCCAGGCAGAGGGTGCTGATTAAAATTTAGCTTTTTATCTTTATTTTATTAAGATTTCTTCAAATATCAGTTCAAAATGAGCGTTTTTAAATCAGCCATGGGCTACTTTAGTTCTAGTGGTGCCAATGGTGGCAGTGATAATGATTTTGTTGGTCAGTTTGTGGAAATCGGAAACATGAAATTGAGAGTGAAAAAGGTGATAGCAGAGGGTGAGTAAAAGTTTTAATTTTGATGTTCGTTTCATATATTTTATTCAATGCATAGGGACTTTACAATATGTAAAAATATGATGCCGGGGTCTACCACAATGGACCCTAACATCATATCTTGTACTTGCATATGGGGGCGTATGGTGCGTGCATCGATGTATGCTTGCTTTCACAAAAAATGGATGTGCTTATGGTTTTTCATATTTCGTACGTATTGCTGTGGCGAGTTATTAGGTATATAATAATAATTTTATCATTTTAATAGTCTTTATTCCTATTAGCAATTACTTGATTTTTGTTGATTGCTGGAAAGTTTGATGATTCGTTATCTACGTCATTGATAATGATATATTTACAGTATGAAATTTCCTCTTACGGCTATTAGTAACAGTAGAATATAAATGTTAAATTATGGATAATGTGCAAATGCAGATAGCATTAGTACAGACACAATTATAAAATCATAATAATGAACATTTCAAACTCAAGTGTATATAATTTAGTAGTTTTTCGTTATTGTATGGGCAATAAGGTATGGTTAATTAAAATTTTTGTAAAGAAATTGGCATTTTCACATCGTAAATCCCCCACAACTTTCACTTTGTGTCACACAGGAAGCAGTGAGTTACTGTAGTGGAACTTGTCAGATACAATGGTTAATATTATGGTGATTCTTGGTGGTCTCATTATGTGTTATTTAAAACAACTTGGTTGTCTGAAAATGCTTCATTAAACTTATCAATATCATAATGTTTTTTTTTCTTATTATTAAATAAAGGAAATATTTAAACAAACAATGAAGGAAACTTAGATAAATATACAAAGTTATTGATTGAAAAGCTTAGAAAATGTATGTCTATTTTCAACATAAAGTGTAAAGGTAGTAGGAAAAACTGTTGGGCACAATGTACTAACTTCTATTTAGAAGATACTTGCAATAATATAGGTTTGTTTGATTTTCAAATGAAAATAAATCAACTGACATAAGATGAATAACACCGTTTTCATCATAATTTTAGTTTTATTAATTATGTCAGCTTTTATTTTAACATTTTATAATTTGCAGGTGGTTTTGCATTTGTATTTGTTGCTCAAGACGTGTCCTCTGGAACAGAGTACGCCCTTAAAAGGCTAATGGCAGCTGACGAGCAAGCTAACAAGAATATAATTCAAGAGATTAGCATATTAAAGAAGTTGTCTGGTCACCCTAATATAATTAAATATATAGCTGCTTCCTTTATTGATAAAGCTAAGACTGCCCATGGAATGGGAGAATATTTGTTGTTAACGGACCTCTGCACGGGAGGTAGTCTTATGGAGGCGTTGCAGAATAGAGGCCAGGCTTTCCCTCTGCAGACTATACTAAGGGTGTTCTACCAAATGTGCCGGGCTGTGCAACATATGCACGCTCAAGTGCCTCCGATAGCCCATCGTGATCTCAAACTAGAAAATTTCTTAATATCCAATGAAGGTAAGTGATACATTTTACTTTACATCATAAGTAACTATACATTAGAAAGGCTAAATTTTTGTTAATATCTTTGGATAGTGTTTATAGAATCCATGTTTCTTTCCACATTATTTTTTGCAAACTTTTTCCCTTTTTTTTCTTTATGGTTGTCTTATGTCTGGCAATTTTTGCAGTGCAAATATTTGTACTGCAAAAATTGCCACCTGGGTTCTATAAAATTAATTCAATATGTGTTACATAAGTTATGGTCTAGGTAAACGGGAAGCCCTCTATAGGTTTCGATTCCCTTGTGAAATCGCAAAATAAGTTTGTACATCTGTTATAAAATTCAAATTGAGGCAAGAGGTCCTAGAAAAAAGTTCTTGACTATGTGTACAATGAAATTTTTTGGATTGATAATTTTCTTTCATAATACATGCATAACATATAACTCTTCAAAATTGGATGCCTACTTGTAATATTATCTACTTTATAAATGTAGTTTTACGCATCATGCCGACTGCAGAATCAGACTATCGTAAGTCTACTAAAGAATCCATATGAATGTCAAGGATTAGGCTATTAGTGCCCTAATAGTTAACGTTTTCGTGGTTATGGTCAACGGCGCGCCTATTCTTTACTCATCCGTTTTCCTAGTTTCTTCCGCAGCTATAAGGCGTTTTCCGGAGACGAGAGAGATTTTAAAATTCAATTTTAATCTTATGACTATGATTAGTTGTATTAGATGAGAAATGGACATTGCTAATGAAAATATGGTCACTCACGAGAGGATTTGATCTTGATTTCTTCATTCGTACGGACTGTTCTTATTTCATAGACCTCCGTGGCATATTGGTCACCACGCCCGTCCGCTATGCGGAAGTCCTGGGTTCGGATCCCCAACGCGGGATTTTTCTGTTCTGAATGAAGAATAAATCGGTCAAACCAACCATGATTGGTTGGTTTAACCGATATATTTAAAAATGTCTTCTATGACACTGAAACTATAGTCGACTTTTCCGTTGATAATCACCCGTATTCTCATTAGCAATTACTGTGATTGTTTATCTGTGATGTTGTTTGCCAGGTACAATCAAACTATGCGACTTCGGGTCAGCCACAACCGACATCTACTCCCCGAATCCCTCGTGGAGCGCTAATCAAAGGAACATGTTAGAGGAGAATGTAAGTTTATCAGTTTGTGTCAATTTTTCACGTCAAGTTTTAAGTGACCATTAAAAAAATAACATTGAAGATTATTGGCATGGTTGGGTTTTTTGGTCAGAGGCTCAACATTACAGTGCAAATACTGCGAGCCCTTTGGGCATTTTGCCGCAGTACAACGCGCTTGATGGGCTATATAATTTGTAATATATGAAGTTGCTGGCATCTTATCTCGTTTCAATTCTCGTTTCAATTTTTAAAACTTTCAAATAAAAAAAAAACTAGATGAAAATTGGTACAGCTGTCAGGCCGTTACGATGTGACACACACACACACACACGTTAAACTAGTAACTCCATTCCGTAGTATGGGGTTAAAAATACATATGGTCGACATCAAAGAAATTAATCTGCTACATAAAATAGAAAATTAATTTCGAAAATTACAACAAAACAAAGGAGTTACAACCGTTACAATGTTTCACATGAATATTTTGTAATAGTATTCTAATTATGTTTGATGGTAATATAACATCTGTAAATTATCAAATTTACAGGTGTTTGCACGTATTTTTCCGTACGTTTCGGCGTAGCTTGCTATAATTTTTCAAGCTTTCATATGTTTTTATTTAACCTGCTGCCCTGCCTCGACCGTTTCTATCGAATCTCGCAAATTCAATCTAATTTACTTCCACTTGTTCTGTGAGTTCTTGAGTTGAAGTTGTCTACGTCGTCTCAGTTTCCATGACGATGCGTTAGATATACATGACCTGATGGTGCACTAATGGTCGTCTCTCAAAGAAGGGACTCCTTGTCTGTAGCCATACGGTACAATGCAACATGATCTCAATGACTTAACACTTCTCTCAAAGAGAAAGGTTTTCTAAAAAAACTTATATATAATAGCTTCATTATATTAGTTAGTTGTTTATTGATCTATTTAGACACACTAATTCAGACGGATACGGACGCGAATCAATATACAATGCTTAGTTTGTAATGTGAGCTTTGTATCAACGCAAGGAATGACCAGCAACGTATATCGAATTATATGGTTCTATTTTTTTTGCCAATAACAAAAGTCTTAAGATTTAAAATAAAAATTGTGTGATTAATTGTGTCTACGTAGTGACAAATGGAGTGTTGGAAGTCCGTTGGAAGTCAGTTGGAAGTCTCAATTATTATATCATCAAGTGACCTGAGTGTGTTTGCCGTTATACCACAAAAATATTTGTGCAAATACTGGACATTTTTATGTATCTTTCGATTTTTTTTTCGTAGATTCTCAAATATCAACAGTCTTTTTGTCTCACGAATATTATGAAGTCTGGATGTGAGTGGAGGATGTTTATTACTCAATCAAGTCAAAATTAACTTGACGGATTTCGATGAAATTTTAAACGTGCGCAGAATATAATGTGAATTATAACATATTTTTTTTTTATCGCGAAACCGAGGCGCAGCTTTCAAAATATAAACAGCCCAAATCCATTTCAGTTGGCGCAATTCACAACACCAATGTACCGCGCGCCAGAGCTCCTAGACACGTGGGACAACCGCAAGATCGATCACGCTGTTGACGTGTGGGCGTTGGGCTGCGTATTATATACTCTGTGCTTCATGCAACATCCGTTTGAAGACTCGGCCAAGCTGGCCATTCTCAACGGGAACTACAACCTGAATCCGAATGATCAGAAAAATAAATGCTTCCACGAGATTATACGTAAGTGCTACTTTATTTTGTTTAACTGCTAGATTTGCGGCTGGATCTGCATTAAAATGCGGCTAGCGTGCCAATAAAACTTGCCTAGCGTGTCAGTAAAACTTGCCGGAAGTAATGGCGATTTGTCAATTCTTTTATTCATTTGTTAACAGTTTGCCTGTTGATTTGTTTGTCAATTGTGAACAGGCTGTTTTGTCCCTATTTCTTTAGTAGTTTGATGGGCATTTTCTAGTTGGCCTGCCTTTTGAAACCTCTGAAAAAAGTAATGAGATAGTCTTAGGATTAAGAACAGCAGACCATAAGTTATCTATAAAACGCTGAGTGTGTGAATTCGGTGGCCTAGTGGTCGTCATGACCGCTAAATCGGTGGTCCCGCGGATTCGATCTCTGGACAGGTCAAGATATGTGTTAGTAGTTGACCTGCGCCTTATGTAGTGTATTATAAACATGTAGTAACGTGGTGTAAGAATCTCATAACACAAGAGTTGAAAGTTAGTACAAGTTCTGAAGAGTTTGTTTCGTGCGAGGTCTAATAAAAATATCATTCTTATTATTTAATTGACAACACGTGATAAGATGTGTTTGTCCTCAGATGGCTGCCTAACAGTGAACCCCGAGGAGCGGCTGACGATAAACAGCGTGCTGGAGCGACTGGCGGCCATTGCGGAGTCCAACAATGTCAACCTCAAGCAACCACTCAAATTTGAGCGTAAAAAAGTTGAACAATCCGTGGCCACTAGCTCGCCAGGTAACAAGAAGTCAAGTAAATATTACACTACCATATCCTAAGATACTAGATCCGCGCGGGAAATCTTCGTATTTGTGATAAAGTTGTTAAAATACCCGCGAAAATGATAAACAACGCGCGCGTACCTCCCCCCCCCCCCACGGCGAAAAAGCGTTATGTTATTTTTGAATTTCGAATTTTCGAGCTAAAAATGGTCAAGTATTATTTGACTTTTTACACTCAAATTTTTATTTTCTTCCGCATTATTTGTTTCGGACTGAGTTCCTTTTTAGATAGAGAGGTTATTTTTGTGAAAAATTTTAACATTCCAATGTTGATTTATCGCCAAATCGAACGTCAACCAAAGGTAAGGCAATGTTGAATGAATTGTTCCAATAAGGTAGTATAGCGTTTATTTGACTTTCGTATTTATTATTATCATATAGCGGTATTTCAAAATTAATATTTCGTTGCTTCGAAGCTGAAGTGCTCATGTTAGTTAATTTAGATTTTGTATATATTTTTTTTTTAATCCCAAAGTGAATACGCTCAGTGAAATTAATTCATCAGTGCAATACTTTAGCAAACTTTAATCACACGTATTTAAAAAATACAAAAAATATATGACAGCTTTAACTTTATACAAAGTCTGATAAGGAAAGGCAAAGTCATTAATTAGGACAGTAAGATAATTAAAAATGACTTTATGAGTAGAGTTGTCAAAAAAATTTAATCACAAAATGTTTATTACCAAAAAGTCATAATTATGCATTTCTAAAGTGCATATTACTAGCTTCTAATAGTGTTAGGTACTTGTCGCTAGCTAAGTATAGTTCACAAATGTATATTTTAGGAGATTTTTGTTGAAACATTCCTGTTCGCAACGTTTAAACCCATTTTTCTAAATATTTTATATGTATCATAGGCGTCTACATAAAGGTATGTGCGTTCTCAGAGGCACTACAGTATTTTCTGAATATACCTACTCTCAATGTAGATTTATTAACAAATTTTTTATCACAACTAACTTGTGGGATAATTTCTTGTTGTATACTAACAGTTGGGTGCAAGGAGCTTATTAAAAATGGATTTTTCGAGATGTGCAAAATTGTAAATATTTTTTTTTCATTCGATTTTTTTTTAAACACAGAAGTATTATTGCCAGTTTTTAATTGAAAAATCATAACCCTCCTTTTCGCTTCGCCGTTGTGTAAATAGTGATAAATACTGATCGCCATAGATCGCTTATATATTTTATCAATTTCGAAAAGTCCATAGACTAAAACTCCTTGGGTAGCTTGGTGGAAGCGCACGGTTGAAGATAAAATTTTTGGCCTTCAATAGTTTAAAATAAAAATATTTAATTCGGACGACTGTGTACAGCTAGTCTTCGGCTTAACAGTGTGGTAGTATATTGAGATGTTGATATAACTGTCTTAGATCAGTCCTTCCCTGACAATATAAGGTGTTACGAGGTACAAGTATTAAAGTTAGTCTAGATTATATTATAAGGTCTTGACCGCAGCGGTTATGTGGTCTTGGCGCGTATGACGTGCGTTGTAGTATTTTTATCACCTATGTTATAAGTTTAACCTTCTGGGGTATCAAATATATGTTTTTTGACGTGACAACGTCTTAAATTAGGTTGCGGCTGGGAGTCACTTATGAAAAAGTGTAACGCCCGGTAACGTTACGATGAGTCACCGTGGGAGAGAGACGCAAGGCATTCGGCGGGCCTCTCTCTCGTTCGTATATTCTACCGAGAAAAAGACGTTGTCACGTAAAATCTTCGCCCGTAAAACCGACTTTACAGGCAACCATTTTTTTTTTGTGCATATGCTGAACTACTAACTATAACCAATAGATTTCTTTCGTCTTTACATTAATTTACTCTCTCATTGGGCAAATTCAATTTTATACATGAAAATTAAAAAGTAAAAAATGTAAAATTAGGCTTTATGCTGTCGACGAGCGTAATATTTACGTCGTTTCTGCAAAATCAAGCATTTTGATCAAACTTTGATAAGTAAGTATAAACTCCTGGGTGAATTTTCGAGCGTTTTATCCTTCTTAAAATTTTAACAAAGACAAGAAACTTTTTACAATTCTAATTTAAACATTATAATCTGTGTTGGGGGTAGTGTAAAATAACATTTGATTTTTTAGATTTTAGAATGGTTCTTTATTTTGAAGGAGGATAATGACGGCGTTCAAAACGCCCGAAACTTCACCTTCCTATAGTATGATCATGCGATACTAAACACTACATCTACGCAGATCATACAGCTTCTCGCCCACGTCGAATACCGCTGTGGTCAAGCATAAATGTAATAATTATTTCCATTCCTTGTCTTATTTAACCAGTATCACTTCACTTGGCTAACTGAATTAGCCGCGCCGTACGAAAGTAAACCAATAAGATTATTTTGTTAAATGACTCAACAGTATGGTGACTGAGGTGCGATCGAAATAAATTGTAAAGAAAAATGAGGGTTTTACAAAAAATATATATTCTTAATTTACCTTTTTTTTGGTAAACACTTGGTTTATACTTTATTCATAGCCATTTAATCTTTTTAAGTCAACTTTTCATCTTAATTTTTTTTTAAATAATTTATTTCAATTGGTACTGGCCAGTCATAAAAGTCACCGTCTCATGTATAGCTTTGAATCCATGTAGATATAATGTCATTATTGTTTTGTGCATATAATTTAGGTTTGATGTCGGAGCTTAGATAAATAAATGAGTATATTCTTCACAGTTTTACTTTGTTTTTATTTCATACGCATTTCGAGTCTGCACACTGTATAATACATGGCCTAATTTGGAAATGGGATTTTTAAAAGGTAATTTCTTTTTTATTCTAACATTCAGCATTTTGTGTGATTTGTAACAATGTGTGTTTAATCAGCACCTAAATGACGCTATTTTGTGACTAATTTAAATTTTCTGCTTGTGTTCAGTCTTATATTACCTAGGAAAATTTTTGTAGACCTTTCATTATTTATTGTGAGGGTATGAACCTCACAATAAATAATGATGTCCTTACGCTTACACTGATGATATGATCATAAAGGGTTGATAGTAATGTTGAAGGTTGAACATTGGAAACAACCGAATAGAGTTAATTATAATGAATGACATAGTCTAGTAGTAAATATGCATTAAAAGCATATTGTGTATATTCCGTGTTCCGTATAATAATATACTAAGTACAAATTTTGATTCAGTCAATATTAATGTGAAGCAATAATGCAATTAAGTGTTACATTAATCGATAAAACTAATCCATTCCTTGTTTTTACGAATTTTATTTTATTTAGTTGAAAAATAAATCTATTCATTTATTTACAAGAAATCTATGGTTATTGTATGAAAATTAATATATTTATACATTTTCATACAATGGCCATAGATTTCTTGTTTTGACGTTAAAATTGTCGTGATTTATCTTTCTGGCAACTACCCAATATTAACAAAAAGCCATTGAAAAGACCAAAGCATAATGTGATCAAATGATGTATATATTACTAGATGTTGCCCGGGGCTTCGCTCCCGTGGTAATTTTGAGATAAAGTATAGCCTATAGCAATATTGGATAATGTACCTTTCTAATGGTGAAAGAATTTTTGAAATCGGTTCGGTAGTTTCGGAGATTACCCGCCTCAAACATACAAACTCACAAACGCTTATCTCTTTATGATAATAGTATAGATTAACGTCGTCTCTTCTTAGATTTTTTTTCTGCTTTAGTTACACTTACACTAAATCTTGAGTGCCCTGTAAGTGCCCAGCACTTACGGTCACGAATTGTTTAAAGTTTTTCTAATATATTTTTTGTATATTCCGGATGGTCTATTGATCATGTCCGATGTACAAAAAATTCTCAAATCGTCTGTATACAGACGCGGTCTGGGATACACTTTACAGTTTAATTATATCCTTCTAGCCTTGAGTAAGACTAAGGAAAACAGAAAATGATAAATCCCTCGAAGTATTTTGAAACGGGTACGACATAAAAAAAAATACAAAAGAAAATATTTTTTTTATTATTTTGTAGGGGGGGTACTGTATCTCAAAATGTAAAAACTGAATCTTTAAAATCCCACTTCAACGGTTTTTACATGTTAATAAAAATAATTTTGCAACATATGTAAATACTAGAGAATGAATTAATAATAAAATATAATAACACATTTTCACAAAGGCGTAGTTGTATAAAAACGAGTTAATTCATTGCAGCGCTAACCTTGGATGCGTGTTCTAATTCAGTGTTCATATTTGTAAAGACCCTTATACACACTTCATTTTAATTTATAGCAGGCTCTTTCACTCATAGTTATGTATAATAGCTCTATTTCACTCTCGGCCATTTTATATTATATTCAAAATAATGCTTTATTGGTATACATAGAAAATAATAGTATTTATTGATTGCACACACACGCATACACACACACACACATAGTATTTATTGATTGCACACACACACACATCAATACACTTATAAATCAAACTTTTTCATACAATGAAATACAAAAAGTAAATATAACAATTTGGCTTTTGTTATTAACTGTTAATCTAATTTAAATTGACACTAATACTAGATGCCTTTATGTTTTTAGTAAATAAATATGCTGAGATTAAATATTGCAATTGATTGAGTAGGTAGAATAACTACAAATTTGTTATATAATTTCTTTCAAAGTTTTGGAACGATATTATAAGTATAATAAGTTTTTTTTATCCCGGAAATACTGAACGTTCTGATTTTAATTAATAATTTAAATTTATTTCCTGGAAATATTGTTAATAAATATTTTAATTTTGAAATATTCATCCTGCAATACCTTATTGTTGTTTTTTAACGTTAAAAATGTTTTGTACACATTTGCCTATAAACTGCACCAAGGTACTAATATAATTAAAAAAATATAATTGAAATAATAAATTTAAATTTCATGAATATATTCAATAAAAATTTAAGACATCTAATTATCATGTTATTGAAATTAATGTCAGCATTCTTTGAATTTAACTTTTTTTTTCGAATTTGTGTCGACGTACAAATTTTCTGAATTAATATAAGTTTACATTTGTGCACGTCGACTTTCTGAATGAACAGTGGTATCTTTGCCCTATTTATTACGGTAGCTCATATTTATAGGCACTCTGTTATCACATCTAGTATCTTGTGACTCGATAATTGGTACTCATAGGAATTTTACTGATTGACGCTTAAATACTTATCAGAAATAGAAAACTAGGATCTATATGTCGTACATATATTGAAACTAGTGATAAATCAATACATGTAAGAAACGTAAAATAATAAGTTGATTTTTTATTTTTTTTTTAAATATCAATTACTAACATCAGAAAATATTTATTTTTAAATAACACAGGCCGAATGAAACATAACAATCGTTCATCTATGGTCTTAAATATACTTAAGTTTAAGCGGGGTATATACCTTACCTACTTACTATTACAATTAAATTGTTTTGTGTCAAACACGAGTCTGTGGTGACCAACGTACACGAAATATGATTTTCTATATGATGAATAAGAATTTTCATAAAGATCTGTACAAAATTTAATCAAGATGTTTGCTAATATGTATAGGAAATCGATTTGTTTCATAATAACTCCCTTAACTGGAATTATCTTTTGTGAATTTAAATGATAAATGTAACTTTATATATTTTTTCACCGTTATAGCGTGTGAAAAAATAAATGCACTTAAATTATGTGAATTTAATCAGGCGTGTGTTTCGAACTGTGTTTATAATGATTTTACGAAAATAGAACATTTCGTCAATTATTTAATATTGATATATTTCCAATATGAACGATTGTAGTATAATTCTTTACGAACACATTTGCATGCTCCGTTTTTTTTTTTCGATGTAGATTCAATGCTTCATTTTTGTTTCATTCGAATGATCATAACTCATCGCATGTCAGTGTATGCGTTATAGAATGAAAACCTACGCCTTATATCATTACAGTAAATTATCTAAAAACCCTTATTATTTGCAGCCAAGCTAATTTATAGGCGATAATTATTTTTATTTAGCTTTTTATTTAAGGGTTCCACTTTGTTCTTCTAAAAAAAAAATTAATCAAACAATGTTTTGTTGAGTTATCATAAAAAAATTTAAAAGGGACCTATATAGTATTAAAATTGCCAATATTAATAGCCTAAAGATAGCCTGGTCGAAATAAAAATAAACACTGATGTTGGAAAATATCTTAATTGAATTATAATTATAAATTGACACAATACGGTCACGACCACTATTATATTGTTACTTGAAAAAGGTTATACGAGTCTACACGACTCAAAAGGTAGAAAAACACTCTTATAATGCAGATCACCGCTTAAATACTAAATTTTAAACAGATTTTATACTGAAAATACTAGTCGTTGAACATACTGCCTTTAGAAGTAATGTCCCGATATTGTTGAAAGTTAGTAGTAAATTTTGAACATATGAACAAAACATTTCCAACAGTTCTTATTTAATAGTGACAACTTGTTCAATGCCGAGGAGTTGTTAATCACAAAATGCAATCACATAAGGCGTAGGTCCGCCACAGTTATACTGTATTATATACATATCACGTTTTTTTTTTCTCATTTTAGGTGTATTCAACTTTTTCGGGTGCCCAATAGTATTCTCGTTTAAATGACGCATGCGACCAGCCCCCGCCCCGCACCCCGCCCGCTTCCTAATTCGGACATGCTCGCAATGATGAGTATTTTGCCTTTATTTTATTGTTCGTAATGTATTTAGAGCCTTAACCTATTCACTCGTTTACATGGATTTAGGTTCACTAACGCCCGATTTCGATAGTGATATACGCGACGCATACATTTTCCGTCGCAGTCGAAGTGTGCGAAATTTTGTACTATCTCATTATCAAATGACAATAACAGATATAACATGATGGTAATGGATGTCTGTGTAACATTGATTTTAAAAGTTTGCTTGTTTAACTATGAAGTTGATGTCCTATGCTATGTAATTGCAATTTATTTATATGTTACAATATGCTATTTTATAGCAAATGTTTCGTGATATGATGCACTTCTTTAGCAAATTATTCATATCATAAAAATCTTACATAAACCTTATTTAACAGTTTATGTACACAAGAGTTGCAAGAAAGAGACAGAGAGTAAATAGGAAAACTAGATATACTTTCAAAACAGTGAAAAAATTTTACCAAATCGTGTTTTTAATTGTAATTTACTAAGTCCACGTAAACGAGACTTGTCGCTAAGAATGTCTTAGCTTTCCTATGTTCTTGTTATTATTTATAATTTATTGAAGTGGGCAGAGATTTTAGCTTTGACCAGGTGATTGACCACGTGATTTGATTTTGTTATAGTTTTAAGAAGAATATATTTCAAAATTTGTTTTTTTTATTTTTTTAAATTGTTGAGTATTTAAAGAACGTTGTCTGGACAATGCAAAATTTATGCTCACATTTTTTTTTTACTATGGCTTAGTGCTAGGTACACTCGAAGTACTAAATCAGCAACCGTACCAACAGTATTCACAGCACTCGACAAAGATAATAGACACAACAATTTTTCAACACAAGTTCTATACAATTTTTCATAAAAGCTTCATCGAAATATATGTTTAAATGTTTTAAAATTAATACTTAGTTCGCTTCGTTAAAGACAATGGACGAATGGTCTCGCCTATGAACCGAAAAGTTCCAGATCCGAATCGTATTCGTGTCACGTGAATTTGTATACCCACCAATGTATATCGAAATGACTTAGATAGTTTTATTAAATGACTTAAAATATCTAGGTCTTCCCGGTTGTGTCGCCTGTGGCTGCCTGGGTCAGAGTAAAAAATATTTTTTTTAAGATTCGACTGTGATTTATATTGAAACGGCCGTCTTTCAGAAATCAACACTCTTTGAGAATGCTACTATTGCCTATCAGCTGACACGACTATGTGTCTTTAGTCGCCTCGTACGACGTCTACGGGAGAATATGAAGTGATCTTATTTGTAGGGTGAACCCACATATACGGAACATACAGGACCTGGGTCTACGGGGATCGAACTTGGGTCCAGTATGATGATCATTAAGTTACAGAGATGGTCGAAATTAAAAAAAAGCCAATAGCAAACCATCCAATACTTCGTCTAAGCAATCAAATATGTGTGTGCTTTGAGTGTGATGAATTCCACATCGTGGCCACGACCCTCATAACGCTTTATGAGCGATTAATAGACACTATTTATAGCACCTAAATAGTGATAAATTCAAATCGAAACATCAGAGCTCGTCTATTATTTTTTTCTTTTTTGTTCATCTATGCTTGTGTGACCTCGTACAATATATCGAATTAAAAAAAATGTATAGCGTTCCCTAATTGATGGTCTAGACGAATCTAAATTGATACGTCATTATGGGATGTCGTGTTGCTTCTTTGCTCATTTCGTGTGTGCCTAGCATTGAATATAAACCTAAGTATATATAAATATTCATATGTAAACTTGTTGTATAAACGGTCTATACACCAATTTTAAAGGACAATAAAGACGATATGCAGGGAAATTATTCCATTGTTCAGTTTTGTACATTCCATTTCTATAACTCAGCATATGGATTCTTTTAAATTAAACTTTATTATGTATTATTTTGTATATTAATACAAGGAAAAATATTGTACACTATGCTTTGATGCAAGCTGTATAATATTGTGTCTACAATTAACTTCTGTCATGTATGTACCTTTTTGTTTCTCTTACTACGAACGCGTACTTTTTGACCATTCTTGACCATTTTTGACATGTCTTTCTATATCGTGAATATACAGACATACAGACATAATTACAAATGAAAAATATTGTTTTGTAATTTTTTGGATAAAACAAATGAAAATTATTGATAACGTTTTTTAAACAAATCTCATTGTAATCTCCTTTTCGTAATAAGAAATCTTTTGAGATAACATAATTAATTTACATTATCATAATACAGAACAAGGTACTTAATTCAAGTATTATATATTAACTTATATACTTTTAAAAAGTATAGTATTCCACTCCAGATGCTTACGTACAAAGTGATGTGAATTATTCACATCATAGTATTAATTTAGTTACCATATTGTTATTAAATATTAATTGTATTAATCAAATTTTAATATTTTACCATATTTCTACTATTATAGAATTTTAGTGCATTAATTGGCAGATTTTAGCTTTAGAAACAGACAAATAATACGGCTCTTAAAAGTTTAATTATTATAGCCCGATCGCAATTTCATTATTTAAAGTTTTTAAATCAATGATTGTTACAAACTGGCTATTTATACAATAAATCAAAAACGTAATAACAAAAAATATATATAATATAATCGAGCAACTAAAAATAATACAAATACAATTTCACAATCGGCAACAATAAACATTTGAAAAAGTCATAATATTTTCCCTTATTATAACAATTACTAGTTGTTTCCTAATTAGTCCGTCTGTAACAATGATTAAATTGTATCGTATTGTGACTTGAGTTATATCAAAATATCACCAGCAGTAGGTGGTTTTTATTACATTATTTAATGATAGACAGTTTGTAAGAACATAAAATTATAGGCTTTCTTTGTACCCTACGGATACGGAACCTTGAAAATAGATCTCGTCTCAGATTACTTTCACAGATAATTAACAGACACGAAGAACTACAAAGCCGGAGAGCGACTTGTGTTTTTAATTAATGATATTGACAGACAAAGAGGGAAAATATTATTAGGAATATTTCCCGAAATTATATTAAATATCGAGCTTTTGACTTATAGCATTATAACTACCACGAATTTTCAGAATTTCACCCCCCTCTTTTCGACAGAATATACAGATATTTAAATTAAGATGGGATTTATTAAGTTACGCGGTGCTTTTTTCATATTTTTAAGTAATATTCCCACGTAATTATTTTATTTATATGCTTCGATTTAAAACGAACGTTAAGAATCTAAAAAAAAATCCTTATAATTTTTTCGACTGTTTTTATTTAATTTTATATTTTATTAATAATTGTGTAGTTTTAAGTCACAGTATTTATTTATTTATTGTAATTGTTGCCTTAATGATATAGCATTGTGATATATCGAGATATCGGTAATATTTATATCGATTTCTTTGTTATTTTTTTAATATTTTAAAATCATGAAGCATATTCTTTCCATCACAATTTTTAGCAAATTAGAAATATATATTTGTTATATAATTTATAGACGGGCAATGTTTTTACTATTATCGATTTAAGATGAATATGTAAGATAATTGATTTTAAAAATAAATAGCGAGTAATTAATGCCGTTGTTTTTATAATTAACTTTAAGTACCTATTCTTCTCCTTCTTTTCTTGTCGATGGAAATGGCCTTCTGAACTAAATGATCAAGTCAGTATTTACACATATGGAAATTAATATTTAGTTTTTTTTTAAATTTCAATAATTCAATATTGTCATATAACATTTTAAGGTTAATTTGATAATTATACAGGCGTTAACAAATAATTTAGTCAGAGACTAAGCAAAAAAAGTCTGTCGAAAAAGTGATGAAAATAAATGAGGTTGTCCTATTGGCTGGCAACACTGGCTGTTTATCAACCAATCTTGACCATTCTATTTGGTATTGCTATCGCAAAAAAAGTTGTTCGTTTAAAAACCTTTTTTTCTTCACATTCTTGACAGACTGTACACTTATACTTTTCAATTGAATTGAGTAATCTTCGTATCATGCACCACTGTTGAAGATGAGGAAGGCTTGAAGAATATTCAGCTGTATGGTGAATCGGTCACTAACCTTTATTTTTTTAACCATTCCTTTTTTTAGTTATAATAGAAAGGATATCTAAGTAATATGAACAAAATTTGACATTGCAGTATTTTTTAAATATATCAATACAGAATAGGAAGCTTATAATATTAATTAAGACTGCTTCGCCCGGGGTGCATTGTATGTATTCGAATTTTTTTATTCCACCATAATATCAGATAATAATGTGTATTGTATAATTTTGCTGGCTACACACATCGGCGCGGCGAACTCGAATAGATCGCCGACTCGAGTTTATATTGAGTAGTTTGTATGTGACCAATTTTTTAACGCAAGTGAAACCCGCAATGTACCTGTAAACAGCCAAGTTTGGCGAACTTTTAGCCGTTAGTGTATAAAGCCGGGATTAGATTCATTACAGTACTCTAGATAACATATCCTATGTGACGTCATTATAAAACCAACATATTACGGATTATATAAGTGCTCTAATAAGTTGCAAACTGAAAATTACAATGTTGATCAATATGATAGTGTGTTAACAATATTTTGAAGGGATTTTGAAATATGATCACAAAAATCCAAAAAATACTAAAACATAGTACATTATATGCAGAAGCATCGAATACATTAAAAAAAAAACAAATTCATTTACAAATATAGTTGTGAATATAGCTGCAGATTTCAAGGTCGAAAATTAATTGTGTTTATTGCTAACTTCACAGCTGTCAACAAAAAAAAAACTGATAAATAACAAATTGACGACTGTAAAGGTAATATATTTTAAAACTATTTAGGTTTAGGTACAATCAAATTCAATTCACTTACGTTTTAGTAGTAGGGATCATCTTGCAGTAAACCGACTTTGGTTGAAATTTCGATGAATTATATCTATCTAACAGAACTTAGATAAACTTCCACGCAACATCTCAAAGTATTTTTTTTACATTACCGCACCGTTCACTCCCGGCATGATTGTGTTCATGAGATTTAAGTATTTTCTAAAAATAAAAAATCACTGTATTGCCCCACATTTGGTATTAAAATACTTTAACATGTTATAATATTTATTTTAGTTTTAGAGATAAATTTTGTAATAACAAGGTGATAAAGGAATGTCTCAGCTTCTGTTATCTTATAATTTGTTGGAGATAGAGAGAGGTGTTTGAGAGAGACACTGGTTTTCAGACACCCCTGTCCCTGAGATTTTTGTGCGGGATGTGTTTTCTGTAGACATATTAAGAGAGTTAGAGAGAATTTAGAATTACATTACGAATGATGAAACATCTGAGCAGTGAACAATGTAGGTATTATCCTGTCCTGTTATAATAGTTACGAGCTCCGAACCATAATATATTTTCTCTTTTTTCAGCTGTCAAAGATCCGGCGCCGATCAGCCAAGAGGTGCCCAACTCTCGGCCGCCCGAGCCCGCGAGGCCCCCCCCGCCGTCGCGCCCCCCTCCCGCGGCGCCCCACGTCCCGCAACACCCCCCCTCGGCCCATGCGAACTCTGGTGGCCTTTTCTCGTCCATCAAAGGGGGTGCTGGCAGCTTCCTTAGGAATTTGAAGGATACTTCGTCGAAAGTTATGCAGACTGTGCAACAGTAAGAATATTTTTATATGTATTTATATGTTTCCAACAGTGTATTTCTCAACTTCGCGTGTTCTCAAATACATCCTTGGCCTATGTTGCCTAGAAGCCCGGAAGGCTTCGGGATCCCGGGCTCGTCAGCTCACAAAATAAACCTTAAATTTTGATGATTCGACAGTGATTTTGCGATCGGTTTCCCGCTTGACGTTGACCCTCTTTGGGAATGCTGTTGTTGTATAATTATTTATTTATTTTTATTAATACTTTAGTCGCCTCATACGACTATGATAGGCCAGGAGCGATAAAATGTTCCAAACCAATATTTAACTATGTATTTGTAATATTTAACTCTGATTGATGTAATGCAATAAACTCCTATGAAAATATGAAACAAACATTATTATGTTTGAATTTTTAAATCTGACGTTTTAAGCACAATATTTAAAACCCAGATATCACTGAGTTATGTGCGTGCAAATTTTATGTATTATCAGGTTGTTTCTGTCTAATATACATAGCGAGAGAGAGACAGCAAAAGAGTTTGGAATGTTATTATTTCGTAAAATTTCTAACGTTAAAGCTTTGTTCGCAGGTCGATAGCTAGAACAGATTTGGACATAAGTTACATAACAAGCCGTATCATCGTGATGCCTTACCCCTCGGAAGGACTGGAGAGCGCATATAAAACTAATCATATCGATGATGTTAGGGTATGTAAATGAACAAAGATAAAGATTATTTATTTGCACTATTACATGAGTTTAAATTTTTTTACAATGTGTTGTTAAAAGAAAAACTTAATCCTAAATTTTCACCGTCCACGGCTACATAAAGGTAAGTAAGGTTATTTACAAAAAAAAAAAAAAACATTTTTGACTCAAGTTTTTATTGTTGTCTAAGAGATCTTATTCCATTCAATGTGTGACGAAAAAATCTTGTCCGTATAGTTAACGGTTGAGCGTGTTCCCACGTCTAGAGCAGTCTTCTCTAGGAGCATTGGAGACAGTTAATTTTACCGTAAAGTCCAAGTAACATTTTGTCACCAGGGTTTCTTAGAAAGTCGTCACCCAGGTGGCAAATACTGCGTGTACAACTTGTGTCGCGGGTCGCGCACGCTGCTGGGCAAACCCGGCGCGGGCGCGGACGCGGGGCGCGCGCTGTGGCCCACCGCTGGGCTCCGGGCGCCGCTGCTGGCGCCGCTTTATTCCTTGCTACAGAATTTGTATCTATATCTCGGGAAGGATGATAGAAGCGCCCTTGTTTTGACCTGTCAGGTAGGTATTTACTGGTACTGGTCGGTTTTTACTGGTACTTTATTATAGAGAGGCGCGTCGTGTGGCCCACTGCTGGGCACACCGCCGTTTTACTCGGTCAATATTTGGATTCCAAATGTCATCAAAATCAGTCCAGCAGTTTAGCCGTGAAAGCGTGACAGACTAAAAGACCGAAACACTTTCGCATTTATAATACTGGTATGGGAGTACGTATAATTACTTCAATTATAGCTTTTGACCGCGGCTTCGCCCGCTAATTTCGAGCGTCCGCTCATAATTTATTATTGTCAATATATCGGGTCCTAAGAAACGTATCGCTATGAAATTTAAACCAAATTTTAAGTTGGATTATCTGCTATACAACTGTGAAAACCATATCGTATTAAATCCAGTAGTGTTTGCGTATTTTCAATTCTAGTTAAATGTAATTGGTATATTATAGGACGGCAAATCAATGTCCTGCGTGGTGCTATGCGGGCTGCTTCTGTACGCCAAACTGGTCACCGTTCCAGAGGACGCTCTACAGATATTCGCGGTCAAGCGGTCACCCATCCACATTGCGCCCAGTCAGCTGCGATACCTCTATTATCTTAGTAATATTGTCAGGTTAGTTTAACTGTAGTTTAAGATTAGTGTACTGTATAATTTGGCTACTATCGAAAAGTTATTCGATAGACTATTGATGGTTCAAGCTAAAGCAAGTTTATCGATAGTATAGAACAATTAATAGTATCGATCGATTGTTTTAGATTATCGATAGTTAGAAGGATACTAATAGTATAAAATATAATCAATACCATGGATTTCTCATTCTATGGTACTATCGATAATTTCGGAATTATTAATTAGCGGGCCCTGGGCTTCGATACTCAACGGCTGAGGAAGTAACCTAGACATTGTTTTGCTGTAGGCCCGAACCAGTCCTGCCGCACTTTAGACCGGTGACGCTGGTTTCTCTCACCATACAACCGGTACCACTTTTCACCAAAGCGAGGTAAATTTACAGTTTGCTAATATCTATTGGGTACAATGACTGGTATGAATGAATGATATGAATCTTTTGTTTCGCTTACACAAACTTGTTTTGTCTAGTGGTATCTTAGCGCTCTGTCAGACAGACAGACAGAGCGCTAACATCTTTTGTTCCTCATCGTGTTTTACAAGCCTATCATGTCGGCTTGTATGAGACAGATCGGGAAGTTATAACATTCTATCCCTTGTCTTGCGACTATCTGCCGTTAGATGGCGGTAAGTAGTCGTAAAAGTCATGTCAGATGCCTTTAGGCGATTTGAATAAAATCTGACACCGGTGTTAGCTATGACACACTCGATATGATGATGATCTTTTGTCTTTAGTGTTGTTTTTCTATTTTGTGTTTCGGAAATTGCCAATTAGCTATTCGACTGGGTAAAAAATAAAATGTATATAGTGACATTTAATTATCGTAAATTAAAGTGAAAGATTAATAAGAAAGAAAGAAAAATAAATATTTTCTTTCGCAATTGATCACTTTTATTAATTATATATTTTTTTATTCGGTCTCCTCAAAGTATATTAGAAATGCTTTTAGACTCCGTGACGTCACAATACATCACTTCCATACAAGCTCGATATAAAATTTTGTTTTTGATATTAGAAAAGTATCTGAATTGACTAGTTATAAATAAATAAATATATTGGGACAAATCACACAGATTGAGCTAGTCCCAAAGTAAGTTCGAGACTTGTGTTATGGGATACTATATTTTATAATAAATACATATATAAATAAACATCCAAGACCCGGGCCAATCAGAAAAAGATCATTTTCATCATGACCCGACCGGGGATCGAACCCGGGACCTCTCGGTTCAGTGGCAAGAACCTTACCACTGCGCCACCGAGGTTGTCACTATTACTTGGAGAATAGCCAATCCTAATTAATATTATGAATGCGAAAGCTTGTTATGTATGTTTGTTACTTTTTCACGCAAAATCTACTGGACGGATTTTTATGAAATTTGCGTACACATAGGGTACTTTTTAACCCGAAATTCCCGCGGGAGCGAAGCCCCGGGTCGCGGCTAGTTATAAATAAATGTTCGCAGGGACGGATGCCGGCCGTACATAGAGATATACAATGAAGATAGATTGTTGCTGTCCACGCTGCAGGACTATGATCGACTGCATGTCTACTCAATGGCAGAGGGGAAAGTGAGTGTTAGTTTTAGTAGTATTTATTGTTTGTAAAGTTTTTATCTATCTATTTGAGTGTCATAAATATAACTTATATATTTACACTATATTATACTATTAAAAAGTATACGTAAAAAGTTATAATGGTAAGCCCTTCTGTTAGGGACCGACATAATTTAAATGAGTTTCGCGGCATTCCTTATTAGCTACATGATCGTGTAATATTTTTTTAATACTTCTTTATGGCTGAGGGTCGTGGTCATAACGTAGAATGGAACGCGCACAACAACTGAAAAATACTATATTATTTAAAATTCATACAGAGTCATATCAAAACGGATATCGCCAACAATGGAGCGGGAAAATGCCGCGAGCGTCATGGGCAGATTTGCATCAGATACGATTCGGGGCGGTCTATTTGAGTGAATTATTCAACATAATTTTCGAATATTGACATTTAAGTGCATTTGAAGAATGATTGAAGCCATTAAATATTTTCACAAATAAATAACTTTTCTGAACAATCGGCTGATTGTCAAAAATACACGTGAGGTCCAACAGAAATATAAACTTCAGAATTGTGACAACCGTGTATTGATCAAAAAGTTAAGCCCAAAAAAACTTTACATATTTTGAAGAACTATATAATTTTATGAGCGACACACGATAGCGCGTTCTAAAACTGGATATCGCCATCTAGTGACACACATATTCAACTTAAATATTGGCGTTTAAACATTTTCTTTAATTCATAATTTTAAAATTTGAAATGCCTACGAAGGGTGTACTTTCATTATAAACGATTTCACTTGGAGAAAATGGAGAACTCTGAGAAAGTAATTGACTAGAAGGAGATATATATATTTTCTTCCATCCAGGTAACTCTGCCTTTGGACACGACTGTAACCGGCGATGTAACGGTGACCGCTTACCACGCTCGCCAGCAACTCGGCCGAGTGCACTCGGTGCCGATGCTGTCTGTCGCCTTCCACACTGGATTCCTGTCTTACACGCAGCACGCTATAAAATTTAACAGGTATTTATATAGATAGGTATAGTATTTTTTATTTGCAATGCTGTTACTTAGAAAGTGATTTTAGTTTATATAGTTTCTAGGTTAGGTTCAGGGTCAGTATTAACCTTTTTCTTATATTATTTTCTAGCTTTAGCCCGCGGCTTCGCCCGCGTTTATTACGTGCGTCTGCTCGTAAATTATTTTTGTCAATATCTCTGATTCTAAGCAACGTATCGCGATGAAACCTATACCAGATTTTAAGCGGCGGGAACGAGATGTCGCCCATAAATATAAACCAATCACTATGATCAGTATAATTACGACCTCGGTGGCGCAGTGGTAAAGTGCTTGCTTCTCAACCGAGAGGTCCCGGGTTCGACCCCGGTCGGGTCATGATGGAAAATGATATTTTTCTGATTGGCCCTGGTCTTGGATGTTTATCTATATATGTATTTGATATAAAATATAGTATCGTTGAGTCAGTATCCCATAACACAAGTCTCGAACTTACTTTGGGGCTAGCTCAATCTGTGTGATTTGTCCCAATACATTTGTTTATTATTATTTAATTAATCTGTCTCAGGTCCGAAATCGACGGCATAGACGAAACGACACCAGTCAACGATCATTTCTCAAACAACACCAACGTTGTAATAAGTCTAGTGGTCCAAAATGGAGAACGGAGAAAACCGAGAAGCGACCTGTGGGAAGAAGACCACTCGTTCCCGATTAGGACGCCCGATGTGCTGTTCTCGACTACGTTGGAGAGAGACGAGACTATCGATAATTTCGGTAAGTTTGTCGATAAATTTTGAGCTTATATGTGCGCGGAAAATCATTCGTTTGAACGCCCGAGTTCAAAGTCTGTTTCTGTGAAAATTAAAAGCCATACAAAGCTGTAAATTAAAAACTAAATCAAAAATTTAAGCATCCCTTCGTCTGCTAGAAAAGAGCTTATATGTTTTCTAAACGGCTGGACACATTTTACAAACATAGCTAAGAACAATATCGATTAAATTATCTTTCGTATAAAAAAAAAAACTAGATCAAAATCTGTCTGCTACGTTGCCACGGCACGGACCCACATACAGATACACAGACACGTTAAACTTATAACTTCCCCTCCTTCTGTGGTCGGCGTAAAAACGTTAAACGCTGAAATATTTCACTCTCTAGGTATTTAATCTTAACCGTATAGTTATGTAATATTTGAATTTAGTTTGTTCAATCTAGATGGCGCTGTTCGAAATTAGAACTCGACATGGTTTCGTTTTTGCTATATACCTATGTGTAATGATGCATTGATAATAAATGTCTACGTTCCGGGAGTTTTGGCTTTGATTCAGATCACCCAGGCTCGGTATACCTTTGGCCACTAGGTGTAATACGTATTAATGTGTTTACTTATGCAGCAAATCTCCACGGGAAAGGAGCTGCTCCTACAAGTATGTTCTAAATGAATGTAGTGTGTTTTTTTTTTGATTTTTCTCCCTTTTTTCGCATAATTTATTTATCCTATTGTTCTTTAGCATACCGGTTTTGGCATAATAGGTCTAAGGCATAATTGATTTTTCGCATATTGTGGCATAATTAACTTTTAAGTTAGGTAAGTAAAGTTTCAAATGCGTAAATCGTTATGCGTAAGAACTTTATGATTAAAAATCATTATGCCATAATACAGTATGCTATTTTACATTATGGCTTAAATTTTTATGCTTATATATAGATACCCTGTTTTTTTATGTCATATGCAAAGTAACTAGCTAGTGACTATATTGTTATATACACCCACGTTTATGATTGTGCATGTATTTTTATTATCATTTTCAATTCAACATTTAACATTGGAAGTAAAGCAAATGGTACTACATACATACTAGTATTATAAATGCGAAAGTTTAATCTATCAGTCTCTTACGATTTCACGGCTAAATCGACGGGCCGATTACGATGAAGTTTGAAATTAATATAGTCGAAGACCCAAGGTCAAACAAGCTACTTCGGGCTAAATCATTTTAAGAGAAAAAGAGTAGATATTTTTCTTTGTGATTTGTTGACAATAAATACACAAAATATTTTTTTCTTTCACAATATTTGCTTTAACCATTCCATGACCAGAAATCGTGTAATCATCGTAGCCTTTTAACAGTTAATTTTCCTCATGGTATCACATCCACAAATTGTTATTAGATACAAGTGCAAGTGACCTTTACTAATTCAACGTAATTAGCATTGCTGTCGAGTAAATTATTTGATATTTAACATCGATAAAAGTACGCAAAAATATCGCCTACTTAATCTTCACAGTGACACAAGATTATCCGCCAAAAGAGCCAGAGAAACTCGCCCCCGCTCCCTCGCGTCCTCCCCCTCCGCGCCCACAGGCCGCCCCCTCCCCCGCACACCAACCCCTCCCACCCGCCGCGCCTGCATCAGATACCGCGGACTTCCTTAACTTGAGTACTGGCGCGGTGGCGCCTCCAGCGGAGTCGAAGAAGAAACTGACAAGTGACGATTCGTTCGACTTCTTCGGCATGATGGAAAAGACTGATGACAGTTTTGGAGACTTCCTCAGTTCTAAGAAGGAGGAACCACAGGTTAGTAAATAATCTTTGTTAATGGATGAAAATATTATTAGGACTGTATTTAATAGGTTTCGGAGGTGATGATTTCATCACCTCCGAAACCTATTAAATACAGTAACGTGTATTCGTCCATAAAAAAGGGAGAGAGAGGGCGAGAAAGAGAGAGCACGCGGGAAACATAATCAAAGGCATAATCATAGACAATACTAAAATGTTGCTACTTCAACGATGTCGAGTGTTTTTGCGTGTGTTGCTAAAACTAGTGTTAGTGTTTATTCAAGTCGCTAAAGGCATTTAACATGACTTGCGAATACCGTCGTCTAATAGACACATACATACCATACATACACTATGTCCGATGCGTTCGGGACTTTGCGATGCGAATGTAAAAATGAGCTCAAAATTTAAGACTTGGCTGTGCGATGCGAATATAAAAAAAGAGCTCAAAATTTAAGACTTGGCTGTTATTTTTTGACGTCAACCTATCTTAGGAATGTTCTTATTGACTATCACCTGCCTTTGTATCCATTAACGGCGATACGATTATATTTTTCATCTCATTATTGTCTAGTTGAAAAGCTGTGTGACGTGTATCACTGTCAACTCTGCATACTCCCGGGGTTGTGAAGCCGCGAAGCCCCGGGTCAGCGTAAAAAAGACCTTACAACTTTGAAGATTCGGCTGTGATTTTACAACCGGCCGCCTGCCTAACGTCAACCCTCCTTGGAAATGCTTATGTTGTCTATCAGCTGCCTAGGCTGTGTGTCCCTTAGTCGCCTCGTACGACGTCCACTGGAGGAATTGGATTGGTCCTATTCTAAGGCGGAACCACACGCCACTGTGATATGTTATAGAAACCATTTAAAAATATCTTTGCAGCCATTCTCATCAGAGTCTATATTCGGTGCTCCGGGCGGCGCGGGTGAACCCGTGGAGCGGCCGCTAGCTAGCGACTTCGACCCGTTCGGTCTCAACGACCCGCTGCCGAAGCAGGAGCCTCTGTTGACACCACGACCTGTGCAGGAAGAAGGTATTTATCATCGACTAGCTTCATAGGCTGCGCACGCGTTCATTACATGCGTCCGCTCATAACTTATTATTGTCAATATCTCGGGTTCTAAACAACGTATCGCGATAAAACCTTACCGAATATTAAGTTTAACCATCGTCTACACATCTGTGAAACGGCATCAAATTCCATCCAGTAGTGTTTGCGTGATGCGCGAACAAACATACAGATAGAAATACAGAAAAAAATGAAAGATTTTTTGAATGGAATAATTTTTCTAACACCTTCAGTTAACTTTGCTCAATCACATGTTTGCGCGCACGCGATATGACTAAAGAGGTCATAATGCGTGGCGTTATACATAGATTGTATTTTGGTAAACTGCTTTCTGTTGTTTGCAAAAAACTTTTTTTTGGCCTGTCTGTGTTGGGTGCAAAAAATGAAACAGTCTAAAATTATATGTACTTTTTATAGAAAAACAAACAGCTTCATCGAGAGTTATGGCTAGTAACTTACGCGATATTTTTGATGGGATAAATATTAGTATGGAAGCATGATTCACTTTCCATCAACAGTTCGATCGCAAAGCGTGCCACCCGACTCGACCAAAAAGGATCCGTTTGCGGACCTCGGTCTCCTGGGGTCGCTACCGACAACGCGCAGCGGCGCCGCGTCGCCCGCGCACACGCCTCTAGCTAACGCGAGGTCGCCCGCGCATCAACCAGACTACAGGTAAAATATATTTGTCATCATCAATCATGTCATTTCTAGATTATTGTAGCTGTATTTTGTTCGACTTTTCAAAAAAAATCCTTCAACTTTATCGAGTTTCTGACGACCTGCGGTCATCAAGCCGGACTGCTACACTGGAGGTCCCGGGTTCGACAAGTCATGATGGAAAATGATCTTTTTAGATTGACCTGGATCTTGGATGTGTATCTATGTATATGTTATAGACTAATACCGTTGAATTAGTAACCTATACAACACAAAACAACACTAAGTCTCGAACTTACTTTGGGGCTGACTCGATCTATGTGATCGGTGCCTATATGTGGCCGTCCAAATCAAAAGGGACCTTTTGGCGCCCGGCATTTACGCCATTATAGCAAGAACAACGGCAATAAAGACTTAAATGCCAGCCGCCATAAGGTCCCTTTTGATATGGACGCTGCCACATATATTTATTTGTGTAAAGCCGCAGTCACTTCGAGCCCGCGAAGTCTCCCGCGGACGAGAAGCCCAAGAAGCCGGCGGACGTGTTTGGCGAGCTGCTGGGCAGCCAGGGATATGACTTCGCCCGGAGGGAGGCGGGACCCAAGACCATGAACGCTATGAGGAAGGAGGAGATGGCCAGGGATATGGACCCTGAGAAGCTGAAGATACACGAATGGGTGAGATGTTTTGCGTTTATAATTTACATACATACATATGGTCACGTCTGTTTCCTATGGGGATAGGCAGAGGTACGTTAGTCTCTACAAGGAATTTTCACTTGCCACGATTCTGACAAAACTATCTTTCTTTTCAAATGTGTTAATTGCTAACACTAGTGTCCGATTTTATACAAGTCATCTAAAGGCATCTGATATGACATACGATTACCTACCGAGTGGATCTAGTCGGAAATTAGATGTTACATACATTCTGTTTAATACCTAATCCGTTTTCTTTTTGTACCTATAATGTCAGCTATCTAGTCTTGGGTGTTGCTAGTGTTTTGAAAATAATCATGTTTAAATAAATGTATAATGTATGTGGAGCTCAATGGCGCGGTGATTAGCGCGCTCAGCCTTTGATAGTGACGGTTAAGACACTCTAGCAATGGTCGCTCATTGGATGGGTGACTAAAATTATCTTGAGCTCCTCTGTGCTTCGGAGGGCACGTAAAGCCGTTGGTCCCGGTTGTATTTGCACTCGTTGAAACCCGCCAATTCGCAATGGGCACGCGTGGTGGGTCATGGCCCAAACTCTTTATCCATCCGTCAGGAAGGCTAATGCCCCAACAGTGTGGTTTAAATGGCTGTTGATGATTGATTGATGATATTGTGTGTCAGACGGAGGGCAAGAAAGCCAACATCCGTGCACTGCTCTGTTCTCTGCACACCGTGGTGTGGGAGGACTGTCGCTGGCACAAGGTGGACATGTCCCAGCTGGTGTCCCCCGCGGACGTCAAGCGGAACTACCGCAAGGCGTGTCTTGCCGTCCATCCTGATAAGGTAAATTCTTCAGTCTCTAGTTCTACTACATTGTTTTCTAATGATTTGATTATTTGATAAAACTTCAAGCTAAACCGTATTGAATTTTTGACAACCTCGGTGGCGCAGTGGTAAGGTTCTTGCCACTGAACCGAGAGGTCCCGGGTTCGATCCCCGGTCGGGTCATGATGGAAAATGATCTTTTTCTGATTGGCCCGGGTCTTGGATGTTTATCTATATATGTATTTATTATAAAATATAGTATCGTTGAGTTAGTATCCCATAACACAAGTCTCGAACTTACTTTGGGGCTAGCTCAATCTGTGTGATTTATCCCAATATATATATTTATTATTATATTAATTAGAATTTCACGATGTATTCACCTCTGTTTTACTGATAACTAGTTTAGGCATCAGATTATGTGTAAAACTAGATTTAGTATTAATGTTGTGTACACAAATTAAACGTATTTTTTATTTATTTTAAGTCTAGTAAAGGTGCGTGTATACCAAACGAGCGAATTCAGTCTTCGTCATCCCTAGTCGTCAGACTATTGGCACGCATAACATCCTTGATGACATCAAGGCCCCTTCTGTCAGGGCCAGGGAGCGGTATTCCCTACATACGCACACTAGTTATAAGACCTATATTTGTTAATTGACGTCCTTGGAGAAAAGGCTGCGGTGAAGTTTGTTGCGCCGCTTCTTCTTCACCTGCGCTTTGGAAGCCGGCAGTAGACTTAGTTTAAGTAATTTTTGATGTCAATAAGTGATGTATATCATCCTAAATTGAATAAAGAATTTTGAATTTGAATCTTTAAGTTCATTAAACATGAAATGTTAAATAATTGTCGCCGTCCAAATCAAAAGCGACCTTATGGCGGCTGGCACTTAGGTCTTTATTGCCGTTGTCCGAATACAAAACAACGGCAATACTGGCGTAAGTGCCGGGCGCCATAATGTCCCTTTTGATTTGGACGACCACAATTTTTGTGATATAAGTAACGACAGAAATTTGTAAAATTTCCGTAACATTAATTTTTCCCTTTCAGCAAATGGGCACCGCTAACGAAAATATAGCTAAAATGATCTTCATGGAGCTAAACAACGCGTGGAGCGACTTCGAGAACGACACTAAACAGCAAAACTTATTCCAATCCTAAGATACGCGTCGACAACACTAATCGATTTAGACTTTTTAAAAGTTACGTGTCACTGCAGTTATACACGCGATGAAGCATTTCTCACAGTCATTATCATTTTAATTGCGTTTTCAAGATATTTTGTATAGCTCAGTGCTATGTGGAAGAATCCATCATTCTTACGTTGCCAGCCCCTTCGATTCTGTTCAAATTATTTGTTTTAATATTAACACTAAATTGCATGTATAATGTATATATAGGCAGTCTGCAGTTAAGCAGTATTGAGAACCTTAGTTGACTGTCAGATTTATCGTAGGCTCACATGTTTTAAGCCATGCTTCTATGCCCTGTGTTTCTTTCATCCGAGTACATTCAACATCTCATCAACCTACAAAATCATTGCAAAATTACCCCTATCACCGTGGATTAGAGTTCTAACGGCTCGATAGAAATATATCTATTTTTAAGAAATGTAATAGATTACATTGTCATTCGCACAGTACCAGTTAAAAAACGCTTAATACATGTTTCTTTAACATTATTATATCTCATTCTAGTTCTATCGAATTAGGTTTAGCGATTTCGTTTATAAGCACAATTATGCATCTACAATTTTGTTACGGTAATACTTAAATATAATTTTATCTTATGTTTTAGGTTATATTTTTTATTAAAGTGATAAATAAAATGAAGCTCTAGAATATTATACACTGGATGAATAAAGAGTAAAATACTAGTTAGTAAAAAATAATTCACAAATTAATACTGTTCAAATGAGCTAAAACTTAGTCAAATTTGATGTCACCTTCTAAAATATCTAGAAAGAAAATGTTAATCGGAAAATATGGGTATAGAGTAAAGTTCCGCACCACGAAAAACAGGTGAATTTATAGTCAAAAGTTTCATACATATGTAGGATATTTTCAATGTTAACGCTTCTGATACATATATATAACATAGTGGTGTATATTGAAGTGTATATTCAGAGTCGTAGTATATTCGGTTTTCGCGGAAGTCCTAAACGTTTTGCTGAATTGTAAATATTCATTTGACACATTTTTTTTTTAAACTCAATTTAAAATTAAACTTAACATAATATTTTAAATTAAGAGGAAATAAATAGACGGAAAGGGCAAGACCGACAACGGATTCGTTCTATTCTCATGTGAGATTTGTGACTGAGACGGACAGAACACGTAATTACTAGTCTATATATATAATATAGACCAATAAGCTTTACTAATTTTTTGCCTTTTATCCATAATTATTTAATTTAACCACACATTTTGTTTCGCAAATTTAGAGGACCTCCGTGAAATCTTTATTATAAGAACACGTTAGTAGCCCATAAATTACTTTTAATATAAATATAACAAATGTTTGTCCATTTATTTCGCATGTGAAGTAATTGGACTGTCTTTAAACTGTTGTATTTCGAAATTATGGCCCAAGAAAAACCGTGGGCGTATTCGTATTATAAATATAAATAAGTGATTATGAATTATTGTAGTGCATCGTTCGAGTCTAAGGCAGCGTACACATCACAACTGTTCCAGTGTGTACGCGGTCTTATATAGAAACGCCGAGCGTTTTATTCTATTAGTATAAGTTTTTATTTCGGTGTGTGTATATCTTTTGTACATTCCTATTGCGTTCTATTGTATGTATACTTTGTGTTACTTATTAAAAAATATTTGCGCAGTTGATAACATGTTAAACTACTCAAATATCTTTGTCTATAAAGAGTAGAAAATAAATTGGGGCGCAGTGTTCACTTAGCGCTGGTAACACTGTGTTTTTCAACCAATCACAATCATCCGATTTGAAGTTGCATCTGTTAAAAAATATTTGTTAGCCGAAAATTGTCTTGTCCTATGGGACTACTGGGAGGAAATCGTTTCAGCTGTCCCATTATGGGACAACTCAATGGGATTTGTGGGATATACGGTAAATTGCAGTGTAGATGGATTAACATAATAATGCCAGTAGTTTTTACGATTTTAAATTGGATCACACCTATAACTTGTCTCGAATTCTGCATTTTAACCAGTAACATTTATTAATAGACTTCAAATATCCGTTGTTCGCACGATCTTTCAATATCAAATTGAAAAAGAGAGATAAGAACAATATTGCAATTAATATAAGTGGTAATAGTTCCGAAATTTTAACCTTTTTTTTTGTTTTACTTGAATAAAAACGTCGGTGTGGTCCCTTATAATAAGCTAGTGCAATTAGTTCCTTATACTCAGAGTATTGTAATTGTGTTACTTTATTTTTGTATGTAGCGTAAGTTTAGGCCTGTCCTTATATATTGCGCTTGCGCAGACGTACTTATGTTTCAAGTGTATATGTTGCTTTGATAATGATGTCCATACATTACTAGATAAATGGAAATAAATGATTGCAAACAATATTGCTCTGTTTTCATTGACAAATATGTCTACTGCTTTTATTTAGTTTCACCTGTCCCAAATTAGTCTACGAATAGTAAACCGTTGTGCTTCGTCGTCGGGAGCCGATTCTGGGTGCAGTGTGGTAATCGTTGCGTTACATGCCATTGGGTCGCTGCGTCTCACTTCGAATCGATTCGATGGTGAGAACTGAAATGCAAACCGCACTAAGCCCTATCTTGCAAGTTAAATTTCACCTACTTCAAGTAATCCACGTGGCCTCAGTTTCCGTGACCATGCACATTAATGATAAGCGTAACCTGATTGTGCACCCAAAATCGGCTCCCGACGTGGAAGCTCAACGGTTTACTGCACGATTGGAAAAATCGTGTTTAGCCTAAAAATAACGGTGTTCGTTGTTCATTAATTTTTAATATTATTATGTATAATTTTAACTGTGGAACTAGGTATATACTTTATAAATATTTTTGAGTTTGAAAAGTGGAGAGATTGGAAACAACTAATATCGAAAGTAAAACAACGGTTTAATTTATCACATCGTTTAATGCAACTGCATCAAATAAAATTATGGAATGAAACAACACTTGCATTACGCCATAAATAATAAATATAACTGTACATTAAAATTAGAATATATTAAGATTAAAGCAAAACTGTGTTTATTAGCGGAGAAGTTTAAAAAGTGGGTTGCACCGTCAACATTAACGTCAAGTACGCCATTTTGTCAAAACGTCAGTGGCACGCCGGTTAAAATTAACGTCACATTTGACAGTGCAACTCACCCTAAGAATAAATAAAAAAACTAAAGTAAGATGTGCTTCAAAATTGTTAATTTACGCTATAAAATATTTTATTTACATGATTATTATAGATATGACTAAGAATAAACATTATTTTAATAAGCCGTGAAATCAATAGTACTTATGAAGTAAAATCTAGTACTGTATTAAATATACATGTGAGAAAGTTGCCGATGTGCTAAATAAAGGTAGCTGTTGGGTTTTATTTTGTACTTTTATTACAATTTAGGCTTATTCAACACGATCCTATATAAATAACTCGATATAAAACTATAAAAAAGCAATAAAATTGTTGATACGCCGACCCCAAATAATATTCAAGGTTAAAACTCACAAAAGTAGCCAGCAACGTATATATAATACGAAAATATTTTAATATTACGAATTGACTTTCAAGCCTTAAAATATGCACCTATTACTGCAGGCATGTTCTGATTTTATGACCTACTGCTTCATATACTTTTACAAAAAAGTCTTAAAGCCTTATTCGTAAAATATATCGTTCCACGAGAAAAGGTACCTTATCGAGGGCAGTCACAATGTGTCAAAATGCGCATGCGCATCTATAAATAAAAATTACAGTTCTCGCAAGGTAATAATGGTAAGTGGCCGAATCATCTAATATGCATATTTTGGTCTCTAAAGACATAACGCTGACTTTCAGCGTGCTAACTTATATCGAGATTTTTTTTAATTTGACATAGGCTATAGTCGTAATTGATCAAAATTTTACATACAAGAATACAAAAGAACAATATTTCACCGACAGAAAACCCTACACAATTTCGTCTAAAATTACATTATAAATTACATCGTTTCCATAACCATGGCAAGTAATGTAACAATTAATTTAGTGAATATATCCAACGCTTACCCTTACAGAATACTTAAATCAATGGACGAAGCATTTTGTACACAACACCTTGCAGATACACCCATTCACACATATTATTTGCGTTATTTATTATCTTCTATTCCTAATGAATACGTTCCATAATTTACATTCTATATTTATTTTAAGGTTAAATAACCCAAGCATTTCCAGTCTACTCAAAAAACGGCTAAAGCTCATAGCACACTTCTACCGAACCGCTCCCACCCGGCAAGATCACGTTCATTGAGAAGTGAGCTTTAAAACGTCGTCTGTAGATATTCTTTTCAATGACAAACATTGCCAGACTGCTGTGGACTTGTCGATGTAAAGTATGGCTTTAAAGCTGATTTTTCAATGAACGTTGTCTTGTCGAGTGGGAGCGTTGCGGTAGACGCGTGTCTTACCGTTTTCTAAGGACTCAATCATAGATGGTATTTGTGTAAAACCATCTCTGGACATAATTCATAAAGGCCCAGATTTAGACATTTAGCAATAGTCACAGAAAATGAGGATATAAGAAATATTTTTAGAAATATATTATAATTTATCGCACGGGAATAGAGGTTACATTGCCAAGATTTGTGTATAGTTCAATACTCCGGTCCCACTTCTCAGATGATGAATCACTGCCGCCATAGACAAACAGCGGCATATGTACAAAATACGTCATCATGCTATTTAATAAAATTTGTAGCTACGGTCCTTGAAGACTATGATATCAAGGCATCTTCGTGACTAACACATCTATACCTATATTTCACAATATATAGATCTATATTACATATGTGTACATGAAAAATGTGCGGATTCTCTTCAATAGATAATATATAATAGGTATATTTAGTGTTACGTAGAATTGATATCTCGAGTACTTTACATCTTAATACAGAATTCAATATGTTTTATTTGTACGTGTCAAATAAATTAAAAATGTCTACAGATAAAATATCGAGAGAAGTTTTCGTGATGTAGGGCCCGAATACACATTCAAGTTATGATTTCATTAAAATTTGGAAAATCAATCATTTATTTATTTATAAAAAATCCGTTCCATATAATACCAACGACAAGATAGACTTTTTGAATTGTCAATAAATATAAATTAATAGCACTATTATTACTTTAAACACAACTTTAGTTCGTATTCATGGCTTATTATGAAAATTAATGACTTGGAATAATAAACTTTACGGTCATTGATATAAAGTACAAAACAAACAAATACATCATATACTTTGAAGTTCAAACAACTTTGCAATTTACCGCAACAATTACAAAGCATTAAACATCTTCAATTCTGACCGAAAAAATATTACACCGTACAGACAGAGAAAACTGTAGACATTATTTTATGTTTTGTTTCGCTCATACACGAATGAGAAACACATATTAGAAGATACGGCACAGAGGGTTAATACAGCGCCGTTTGCCATTTTGTATGAGATAGGCCTGAAATAGGGAAGTTGCCATCGAGTCAAATTAGATACTTTTTTCCATGAGTCTTAAAAAAAAACAATATATAATAGTGCGAAATCTTGGAGTCAACAAACATTTAAATTATACTTTAATGAGAACTAAAAATAGTAAATCTTACGGAATAAAATTGATCAATTAAAGTGACTGATTATCAAGTTTCATTGTGTCAATGCATTTTTACATTTTACTCGGTGAAGGAAAACGTCGTGAGGAAACCTGCACACTGGTGAACAGTTTAGTTCACTAGTGTGTATGCGACTTATTGCCACTAGATGGCGGTGACGTAGTGGTAAAAGTGCCTTTGGGCGACTTGGATGGAATCTGACACCAGTGTTAGCATAACACTGGTGTGATGAGGATGATTTATACATTTTATTTTATCACGTTCGTATATCTTATGTCACGTTAGAATATATGATGTTATTCTAAGATATAGGGCAGTATTATTCGAGCAACCGGTGATATCATTTCTCCCTCAAATCTTCGTCCTTACAACCCAGGCAACTACCCTATTTTATGGACATGTTTTATCTCATTCGTTTATCGCCAACTTTTCTATACTTTTCTTTGTCATTGCAATACAAAAGCACATTAAACATCATCAAATAAACCCCTCGGCGGAATAGTCATCTTATTCCTATCCGACCTAATAGCAGTCTGCGTGCTATCTCCAAATCGTTGATCCAGTTCGTCCTCAAGCGTCTGCGTTCTATACGGCGCTTCACGTTGATACGAAGTATTCGATCGTTCCGGACTAGGAGTTACGTAGTAATCTGAGTCGACGTCATTTAGAAGGCCCGTGTGGGCTGAAAAGTGACCGCCATAGACAATATCCGATAGAATTAATGATGTTATTGCACAGTGGGGTGAGTTACCTGCACCGATGGTATGTGAACATTTAGGACAGACAAGTGCAGAAATTAACATATAGAGAAATCCATAAGTTTTTACCGCATATCGGCATAGCTTGGGATTTTATAGTGCTTATATTAATTAAGAATAAAAAAAAAGTGATAATGTCCGACTCGTTTTGATTGTGGCGACATCTTAGAGATGAGATGCTACTCAAGTATTACTACTACTGGATAAGATTTCTCAACAGATGACAATGCGTCTGAACATTTCCCGGTTGCTTTGCTCAGCCGTTTAGCATCGAAGCGTAGGGACTTCTAGATCGATAGACAAAATCCCTAGCTACACCAATTAAATAAAAAGTGGGAAATAAAAAAATCATGCCAGAATCAGAAATAAACAATTTAGTATAAGATAATACATGAGAAAGTTCCAATGTTACTCACATAAATATTTTGGTGAAATTTGATACAATGATAGATTTTAACCTCAAGTAACCCTTTTATCTAGAAAATTCCAACATTAAATATCTAGAAAATTCCCACATTAATGAAACCCCGGGCGAAGCTCAGTCGTCAATATTTATTTTCTCCAGTTTGGTAGTAGTTTTTTTATGATATTGCAGGGTAAGTCACCAAATATGTTGTAATTTGAAATCTATCATGTTATAGTTCTCTCTCTCTCTCTCTCATCTTAGCTTAGCTGTGACGCTCCGAAGCCCGGGGTAGTATAAAACATTAAACTTTGGAGTCCTAGATTAATTAACAAGTAATTTCAATTTTAGATTTTGAATCTTTGACACCTGGTCCTATTTCATAATGATGTCCTTACTTGAACCCACCGTTAAGACTAGATTTAACACAAACTCCATAGCACATCTGTCCCTCCACCAACACATAAGCCCACATATATGACTTTATGAACATCAACATTCACAGCATACGGATAATAAAACTAAGCGAAGAAATCTATAGCTAAATTTCACTTATATATATTATGCCCTCGGGAGAGCATAAAATATATATCATTTATTTATTACTGACGAATCATATATATATATATATATATATATATATATATATATATATATATATCTGTCTGACTCATGTATAGCAATTTTTATCGAACACCACTTGATTCCGGTGAAGGAAAACATCGTGAGAAACCTGCACTTTTAATATCTAAAATTATCATCTTGTTTCTGAAATGAAAATGGCTGTGGCAACTATAAACAAAGTCGTCGTGTTTCATTCCACATCATGATCAGCAATAAAAAAAAACCAGTACGATAATAAGGAGAAAAATCGAAATCTATGACAAAGTCTTCTGGCATGATAGGGGTCTAACACAGTTCAAATTTTCTTTCGGCATTTCTAACAATAGTGATAGTCTAGTAAATAGTGGTCGTAACAAAATGCCATTACATTGTAGCTATTTGTGAAATGATAATTTTTTTGAGAAAATTTGAACGTGAGATTGAACTTGTGAAGATTAAATTTCCGAATCGTTTATTTGATATTTTGCTTTTTCAAAATCAAAATCAAATCATTTTATTCAGAAATTACAGGCGTAAACAGGAACTTTTTCACGTCACATTCACAATTAAATGATATTTACAAAAGCTATAAACTACTAGCATTTCGGAACGACCACTGCTGAGAAGAAACGCCGAAAGAAAACTCATTCAAACAGTGTTGGTCCCTAATATGCCAGAAGGGCTTACCATTTTTTAAATATAAATTTATGTATAATTTTTTATCAGTAATATAACAATGTAAGTACACAATAAAGTACATGGTCAAAAGGTATACTGAAACATATTATGATTGTGATCAAGTGCTGATGAAAGTCATATGTTGTGATAATAAAGTTATTGGTGCAAAAGTAACCCGGTAAAGTATAAACAAGTGTTACCTCCGTCGCGCTGGTCCCTGCCCGCGAGGTAGCCCGCGTACCTCTCGCTGTGGTCGCGGCGGCGGTTGATTGCTTCCTCAATGCGCTGGCGCTTACGTTTCTCTACAATACATACATCGTGTTAACTCGTGTTTAATCTCTAGTAGTGATTAGTGACGTAACCAAGAATTTTTGGACGCTATATCATAAAGATTTGTTGATGTTTTTTTTTATTATTATTAAAGTATGCTATTGCTGCTTATTATGTATTGGGGGTGTAATTATCTATGTATTCTATGGAAGCGGTGGTGGTGTAATTCTTAAGACCCCCGCCTGTGGGTCGAGAGATCCCAGGTTCGAATCCTACTCGTGCCACATGAGTTTGTATACTAATCTGACTTATGTATAGTAGTTTTCATCGACCACCACTTGCTTCCGGTGAAGGAAAACATCGTGAGGAAACCTGCACACTTGTTGATTATTAACTTGTATGTGAAATGGAGAAGGCAATGGCAAACCACTCCATTAATAATGCCAAGTTGTTACGTGTGTTTCATATCATGTAATGACCACGACCCTCAGCCATGAGGGATACGACTATGAAGAAGATCTATGTATTTTCCGCACAATATAGTATTGTTTATGATATGCTTGACAGAGTAGACAATTTGTCAGAAATGACGATGAATTTTAATATAACGAGTTGTTACTATTTTGTTTGTTCACCATTTTCACGACAAGTCTCGTATAAAATACCTGTCGAAAAGATTGTATGGATATATACAGGACTTGGTCTCAAATATGACGTATTTAAGGCGCCACAAACGCGCACACCGGCGTCACCAATACATTTTTATCAATTTCTTTTAGTTCTCAGCGAAAAAAGAAATTTTCATATACCGAAATTCGCGCTACTACGAATAAGAATTCACTTGTGCACACTCACCTCTCTTCACAATCTCTCGTCCCTCGTCAACCAGATCGGTTGTCAGTTCGTCGTCGCCCACAAACTGCTGGAACCCGCAAAACGACAACAACCTACTGCCCAGGGAGAACCACGTGGCCAGACATAGTACCACCACCAGCATAGGGAAGTAGATGTTGAAGCCTTCAGCTATGATGCCCAGGACGTCCATGTGGCCCATTATCTAAAAATAGTCAAATATAAATAAATAGATTAGGACAAATCACACAGATTGAGCTAGCCCCAAAGTATGTTCGAGAGAAAGTATGTGTTATGGGATACTAACTCAACGATACTATATTTTATAACGTATACATATATAGATAAACACCCGGGCCAATCAGAAAAAGGTAATTTTCCATCATGACCCGACCGGGGATCGAACACGGGACCTCCAGTGTCTGCTACACTGATTACCATTAGATAACTGTGAAGATTTAGTTTTAAATATTTTTTTCACGTCAAAAAGTGACGAATCATCCTCAATTGAATAAATAATTTTGAATTTGAATTTTGTATAATTGTGATAATGAAAAAAATGTACTCACTTGCGTATAATACGTTTCCATAATCCTCTCCTTGATTATATGAGAGTCCATATGGATAAGGCTGAGGAAATTCAAACACATAGCCGGCGTCAGCCTACAGACTAACATACCGGAGAATATTAGACTATATTCGTTGGTCATATGGTGAGGGGCGAGGTAGTATAAGTTGAGTAGACGGATCTTGAGGACCGTTGAGTATGCGCAGTAGAACATGTACGCGATTATTATCGTCGATATTGTCTGGAAAGAAGATATTTGTTTAATGCCAGCTACACACTAACAAAGTATTTCAGAAACACTTTTTCAAGCCAGTAGTTTGGGGCTTGCGAGAAATTACTATCTATATGTGTATATAATATATAACTCTTGCGTTACTGAGTGACTGACTGACTGACAACGCACAGCCGAAACTACTGGGCGTAGATAGAGGAGCACTAAGAAGAGATTTCCTGAAATTCCCACGGGAAACGGATTTTTACTCAGATACGAAGTTGTGGGCAAAAGCCAGTTTAATATAAAATTTGACGTGAAGGTCTAATTTCTAATTTCTTTAAAAATTAATTCAAATAAGAAAAATTAATTAAGAAGTCATATTCTAAATTGAATATTTATCAAAGTTACAAACTACTAGTATTTCTATACGACCACTGCTGAGAAGAAATGTGAATGGAAACTCATTTAAACAGTGTTGGTCCCTATCATGCCAGAAGGGGCTTACTAGTATAACCTTGAATAGCACACCTATCCCAAAATGTTAGTTATCCCCAGTTCTAATCCTATTCTAATTCTCTAAATGCAAATGTATATTCTTCACGCTTTATCTTCTCAATCTTTTTGATCTTTAGGGTTCCGTAGCCAAATGGCAAAAACGGAACCCTTATAGATTCGTCATGTCACTTTTTTTACGAAACTATAGCAACTATACTGTTGAAACTTGGTAAGTAGATGTATTCTGTGAACCGCATTAAGTTTTTACACAAAAATAGAAAATAAAAAACTATGAATTTTGGGGGTCCTCATACTTAGAAGTGAAACTCAAAATTGAAAAAAAAAAAACAAATTTATACGTGTAGGTTATCTATGGATAGGTCTTCAAAAATGATATTTTGAGGTTTTTAATAGAATGTTTTTCTAAACTGAATAGTTTGCACGTGACACACTTCCAAAGCGGTAAAATGTGTGTAGTCCGACTCGTACTTGGCCCCTTTTATTTTAAATAAATAGTTAAGAATCCGAATTCAGAATCAAATTCTTACCTATAATTATATTATAGTAATTCCCGTTCCGCGGTGGTGGTGTAATGGTTAAGACGAACGCCTGTGGATCGAAAGGTCCCAGGTTCGAATCCTACTCGTGCCATATGAGTTTGTATACAAATCTAACTCATATATAATAGTTTTCATCGACCACCACTTGCTTCCGGTGAAGGAAAACATCGTGAGGAAACCTGCACACTGGTTGATTATTAACTTGTGTGTGAAATGGAGAAGGCAATGGTAAACCACTCCATTAATAATGCCAAGAAAGTTGTTGTGTGTGTTTCATTCCACGTAATGACCACGACCCTCAGCCATGAGGAATACGACTATGAAGAAGAATTCCCGTGGGCAAAAACTAGTATTACATAAAAACAAATCTTACCACTATTGCAGCATAGTTGCAATTGTACTTCGCCGCGTTGACGATGTTAGCGAATATCGATAGCACTGGAGTCTTGCAGAAGAAAGTCAATTCTGACCACACCACCGCCACAGACATTACGCAGGTGATCACTGCCATTGCTTTCAGGAAGTGTGGCTTGAAGAAGCACTCCCAATACCATTCTGTGTTGAATATAAATATTTAACCTCCCAATAAAGGTCAAAGTGAAGGTAATAAGGAGATATAAAGTAAAAAATTGGTCCACAATTAACGGAGAAATCGTTGAACATACATAAAAAATATATAAATAAATATATTAGGACAAATCGCACAGATTGAGCTAGCCCCGAAGTAAATTAGAGACTTGTGTTATGGGATACTAACTCAACGATACTATATTTTATAACAAATACATATATAGATAAACATCCAAGACCCGGGCCAATCAGAAAAAGATCATTTTCCATCATGACCCGACCGGGGATCGAACTCGGAACCTCTCGGTCTCTGAGAGTCTGTGGTCACTTTACCACTGCGCCACCGAAGTCGTCGAATATATACGCCGAGGTACATACCACCCACACATATAACCTCCTTTTTTTGGAAGTCGGTTGAAAATACTTCTAATGAATTTCCAAATTTTAAAGTTTATGAGATACACTATAACAATATGAATTCTGAGCCATTGGATGGTAGCCCGCGTCACAACTTATGTGTTAGCAATCTGCAGGTTACAATACCGGTGATCCAAATTAGAAACTTTCTAAAGTTAATTAACAAAGTCATTTTATTCTCAGCAGCGACCCCTACATAGGTTTTTTTATGTTTGTACCTGTGTCCCGATGGAATATGCAAGTAGACTAATAAATTGTGAGCAGGTTCTGCTGTAACACATGTTTACGAAATAAATTATTATGGTACATAGTCTAGATGCACACTCACCCAGCATAGGCGGGTAGAATATCCTCTGCAGCCTCGGCCGTGGTGTTGGGAACGTGTGCTGGAACCTCGCGTCAGGGGAACGCAGGTTCGACGACACGTCTTCAAGGTGGAACACACGCTCTAACATCAATCCCCATTGGGTTTCTGTCCTTTGCAGCACGTGGAGAGCCTTGATCGTCTGTATTAATGTTTTTTTTAAAAAAAAAAGGATATTTTGCACTGTTTTAAAAAATTTTTTTTTCAATAATAGGATAGGTATATTATGATTTTTTTTATTAAGTTTTCTAGTGAAAGTACAAAAATAAAGTAACTGTGTAAATCTGAATAAAAACGTGTTTTTTTTTTCCAAAAATTAACATTTCACATTTTGTTTGAATGGTCAATCGACTATACTCACTTTGATTGTTTGGTCAATCGACCATGCGCGCCTTGGTTAGTTGGTCAAATGACCACGCGCGCTGTGGTTGCAGGTCAATTGACCACACGTACTGTGGTTGGTCGGTCAATCGACCACACGGGTTCTCACCTTCTTGTGCAGATTGACGAGCGACTTGAGCGCCGGCGGCTGCGGGGAGCGGGCGCGCGGGCGCGAGCTGAGCCGGTCGCGCAGCTGCGCCGGCAGCTTCAGCAGGATCGTGTCCACGTGCCGCTGCAGCGGGTGGCCCGGGCCCACTGCTGAGTTCACTGCGCTCAGAGACTGTGGGTGGATATCTTCGGTTAGATAGAAAGACAAAATCTCCATTTATTATATATATTTTACTTAACAATTCAATCTAATAAATTTTTATTTAACAATTCAATTCAATTTCGGAATTTCAGATGTATAATACTATTTAATATATTTTGAACCAACGAAGAGAAAAAACTTTAAAAGAAAAACATCAGAATGTGTAGCTCAATATAGTTATATAGAAAAAACATTGATAACAAGAAGTCATTATATTCAAACAAAATAAGTCAAAAGTCACGTTTTTATGCAAACACGATATTCTCTCAGTCATAAAAAATTAGACATTATGTGAACGATATAATTATTAAGAATAAATCTATTTAGCGATCTGTTTGATAACACCGTTATCAGTAGACGTGACGATTTAGGGCAATAGATGTAAACACAACATGTTGACGATAAATATATATAACAAGATCTTTGAGATTCTCATGTGATTTATAAACTTTAATAAATGGTTTAAATAACAGTGAAAGCTGCATCAAAATCCGTTGCGTGATTTAACAGAAGAAAGCTTAGACAGACAGACACGGCAGGCGACTTTGTTTAATACAAAAAAAAAGAACCTGTCACTTTAAAAAAAGAATTAACTGTCACTATTTCAGAATCATAAATATCAATTGTTAATAAGCTAGTGGTATAAGCTGTTTAAAATAGCGGTATCAGTCTTCAGAGTTGCGAGACTCTTGTCTACCCCGTAATTAATAAAGAAGCACTATTTGTTTAAATCATTTTTACATAGACTGGCAAATTATGTAGGGAACAAATGTCTGGCTATGCAGTTCCAACCTGGCCCTATCAGAAGGAGGCAAACCAAAGAAGTGCTGGCGTGATGTCGTCGAGGATGATATGCGTGCCAATGGTCTGACAACTAGGGATCACTGTGCTAATTGGAGACAAAAAAGTAAGAAAACAATCTCAGGGTTCCAACACTCAACGGCTGGGGAAGCCTGTAAAACACACAGATAAGCGAGAGACTTGATCTGTTTAAATAAAAACTCACGTCCAAAATATCATCAACAGACTCTTCCGCCTCACACTTGTCGGTGCTAAGCTTAGCGATCTTGAAGTAAGTGTAGGTCAGCGTGTAGTTCTTCTTGGAGTTGTTCCACAGATTCCTCGGCACCTCCACCAGAGCGTACCCGAGCAACAGGATCAGGAGAAACAGACCCCAGGTGTTACTTGCCGAAGATGCTATGGCCTGGAATTGAATCATAATTTTATTTTCTACAACTACAATACAAAAAAACAAGTAAATAATTATTTGTATTTAAGAAATATATATTGAAATAAATGCTTTTTTTGATTACAAATTTCAGTACATTTCATGATGAAAGATGTGGTCTAGGGTGATCCCTCGACCTTGTCTTTGGATCTTCAAAGCAATACACATTTTTTGAGCTTCAGAGTTGATCCCTAAATTATAGGAAACGAAATATCTATGTGACTTTGAAAGTCAAAGTCGCATAGATATTTCGATATATTAAAATTAAATAATAATAATAAATAAATATATTAGGACAAATCACACAGATTGAGCTAGCCCCAAAGTAAGTTCGAGACTTGTGTTATGGGATACTAACTCAACGATACTATATTTTATAACAAATACATATATAGATAAACATCCAAGACCCGGGCCAATCAGAAAAAGATCATTTTCCATCATGACCCGACCGGGGATCGAACCCGGGACCTCTCGGTTCAGCGGCAAGAACTTTACCACTGCGCCACCGAGGTCGTCAAATTAAAATTAGAGGTCTCCCTATTAATAAATGAGCAAACCTTAATTTTGGACCCATCAAGATGTACATCAGGCTTCAAAGCGATGTAGATTAGTAGAATGCCGCATATGAACAAGTACGAGCCGTAGTAGATGGCGTTATCCACCAGCGCTGACTTCAGTTTGCCTTTGACAGTGAAATCGCCGGCCTTGCTGTATGATTGCATCATTGGCATTATTAACCTGAAAGGAATCTTTACGATATGATAATTGCATACAAAAACTAACTATAAATAGGCATTTACAGTTAGGTTAGTTGGTTGGATTTTTATCAAATAATTATCTGCCCTTAGGGCTTTCCTTCCTCGAGGACAATTTTCCGCAGTCAAACCTCTTGTCTGGGCCCTTTGCGGAGTCTGATCATTCCAGCCAGCCCAGCGCCCTTAGGGCTTGTAGTAAATAAAAGAACAAAGTAAAAAAATTACTAAAACATTCTTACATGGCTCTCTGGGTTTATTTGGTAACTCAAAGCTAGTTAAAAATTTTTCATAAAAAAAACCATTATTATTAATTCCATTTATCAGCGTATTAACCAGTAGTAATGCTGATAATGGCTACACACTATCAGCAATCTCCAATGCCATTTTGATTCACTATACATTGCATTGTTTTTGTGCAAACTCTTTTTTACCTCTAGGTAAAACCAGCAATGTACTTTAAAACCCGAAACTGTTGGCCGATATTTTATTTCTGGCTTAATAATATTACCATGTCAAGCATTGTGATGTCCAGTACACCACTCTCCAGAGGTTTGGGAATATATTCTTCCAGGACTGCTGGTCAGGGTCAATGAGGGGTGGAGCGAGGGTAGTTGTGTTATTGCCGACCTGTGTCACATTCTCCTGAGACCGTTGGATAGTCTGTAATTGGAATTTTTATGCTAATGCATTGCATGTTATATGCTAATAAAAAATAAGTAAATTTGTTTTGGCAGATTTGAAGATATTTTAATATAAATGATTTTATTTTGTATTTAAGGGTTCAGTAGAGTTCAAGGACAAGTGTATGAATAATGACAATCAAAAGCAAAACTGTAAGACTACATTCCAATCATAAATAGGTAATTTAAATGATTAACTTGCAAATTTCGGAATCCAATTTAAGTGAATGATAGATTATCCCGATCGAAACAAGTAGTGTAGGTACTCACATATGTTATATCCAACGGCAAAATGAACATGATAACAAATGAGAAGTACCATGCTATTAGAACTGATACAGTAACTATTATGTGATTCCTGTAACAGTCCCCATATCTATACAACAGAGTAGACGCCAATATAAAGGCGGCTATTAATTCTATCACAAATAATGAATACATTGTCACTGTCTATAAATTTTTCTTTGAGGTTTTCTGTCTCTCTCTCCACGCTCTGGCTGCCTCGTGTTGAAGATGCTCAAATCTTATTTGTGTGCTTGTCTTCAGTGGTAGTAATTTAGGCTTCTCAATCTCATAGTCTGATGGACATTCCTCATAAAACAAAACTCCTGTATCAGGCAAAATTGGATCGAAGTCAATACTCTTGTTATCCGACTCTTTGGCGTCACTCATTTTAAGTAGAAATTAAATAATAATATGCGAGCATGTTGGTAATTTATGCAATCAAAATTAATTATAATAGGTACACAAAAACCAACAACACAATCTGGAAATTCTGATTTCATCACAATCAAACGAAATCAATTCGACATTTGTATTTCTGTTATAAAATTTCTCGCAGTGTTCCTGTTTAATTATTTTATCGTTTTATTTTTTTAGCATTTCGTCAACGTTATTGATACGAAATGAAATATTTTCCAGTTTTCGTACAAAGGGAACACAGCACGGAAAATTGACATTGGAAACGTCAATGTCATTTTCATAGAACACAGATTATAAAGAACGAATATAGCTGTAAAGACAAAAATAATTTGTATTCTTTTCGTTCGTTTTATATATTAACTGAAAAATTAACAACTATTATAAACAAGCTATTTCCCGCAGCCCCGCATGCAGCATAAATGTGGTGCCTGTTTCCACAGGCATCACATTTATGCTGCATACACAAGATGATTTTTGTTTCTAGCTCAGGCACCCTTTGTTTTATTTTAAATCTTAATTTAGCTCGATTGTATAAATTTTATTGAAGTAACATGAATCAAGACATATTATTAATATATTATTATTGTTAATAAACCACACCACACAGGTTTGGCGAACTGGTCCACGATAGTGTGGAACCCGAATTTTAAACTAGGTGCGGCTTTGGTTGAGTTTTTAAAGCGTCTTGTCGCCTGCATACATTGCTGGTTTTTTATTGCTGTAAATAATAGCTCTCATAAAAAATACGCAATGTTCATTTATTCGTGTCGGCACCGTCAAAATTGTAATAAAGCTATGGAATAAACATGATACTGACGCCGAATTCATGCTGACATGAATGAAAGTACATTGCGAAATTGACTGCCTTAAAAAAAAAGAGGAACGTATTCAGGTCTGCTTTGTTCAGTACTTACGTAATAATTTTGGTAACAATTCGTAAGAAAAGAATTCACAACTAACTATAGTGGAAATAAATGGAATGGAACGTGGGATTATCGGCTTGCCCGCGATGGCGATTGAATGGACCCTTATCTAGCTGAATCCATTATTTTCCATTCCTATGTAAAAGTGTTTGAGGTCGGATCTGATTTCTGATTCAGGGCTAAAATACTGAGTGCACGTATTAAGTGCCTAGTTGGAGAGATAAATTCTTCTTTTCGAATATTTGATATCTTTATTAATTGTTGCGCCCAAGTCCTTCTTGGCGTGTTAATGCCATTCCAACGACGTAGGTAGGTATTCAAATTTGTTTTTATTTATTAATTAGGTAAGAGGTAGGTACTATATAATATGCAACGAAGTTCTGAATAAAATCAGAGTTACCTAACAAGGACCAGGTTTATGATAATGTTAGGTATAACTTTAGAATGAATTGAATAGATTAGAAAGGATAGCTTACAGATCAAGAGTACATTTTCAATTCACAACGGATTCATTTATGTATCATGTAGTTAGTTTTTAACTCTTTGTGCTTGCGAAGGTACCATTACCTACAATTTTAGATTGCGTCCTATAGGACGTCCCATAATTAGCTAAAGGCCTCATTAGGTAGGTGCTTTTTTGGTGTCAGTTTTTCTGTTTCTTTTAACTTTGTGTTCAGAACGTGACGGGTGCTTTATTGAAATCGTAGAAAAGGGCATGAAATATACGCATTGATCCTGATACCTGACATGTCGGTGGGTGAAGAATGGACTTGGTGGCATTTATGCGTAGACAGAAAGCTATCCTGTCTTTCTTCAAGGAGTCTTTCGTGGTCTCTTTGAAAAGATAGATAATTTGGTAGAAAGAGCGGTAAAAATATAAATGATAACTAGTTACTTACAGGGCCGGTGTAGGTACTTAGTAAGGTTGTAGAAATAGCAAAAAGCGACTGGACATATTTAATGTACGTATGTAGGATCTACATACAAATCAGAGTCCTATTTCACAGGTAAGTAGATCTTAAATGAGTTACTGCATGCCGAAATATGGATACTTATGAGAAAGTACAAAGTGTTGGTTGCACTAGTCAACATTAATTTTTAACTTTAGGCTGCGCAGAATAAAGAAAAGTACGCCATTTTGTCTAAACGTCAGCGGCGCGCAGGTTAAAGTTAAGTTCAAAGTTGACTTGCGCAATTCACCGTTACTGATTTTCTAAACCTAACTACCTATTATTTATATATTTCACATATTATATATCTACATATCAGTACCGACTCAGCCAATATAATAAAAACAGCTGTATTTTAGGCCAGTCTAGTCTTAGTAGTACCTACACCCAAAGCAACTTTAGAGTCTTAGACGCCGTTCTCGCTTATCCTAACTGGCTCGGCTACAGTATAGGCTATCTCGACCGAATCCTCGGATCTACACATTTTGTTGAGATTGCCTCGCATTTAAAAAAAAAAAAAAATATTTTCAGACGTTTGTCCATAGATAGAAATTATAAATTACAAATTGAATTAAATTAAATTTGATAAAATAATATTATTTAATTAATTTTCGCTAGGTTATACCTATCTTCATTGCGTTCAACATTACGAAGACATTTAGGATCTACGTAAATAATGTAGTTTACATATAATTGTTCTTTTTTAAAGTTAGGTTCACTTTGGTAATCAAAAAAGCCGAGAGAGACGAGATGACTTGGACTTTGGACTGGACAGCAAAAACTGGACAACTATACCGGACACACATTTGGTCCGCCAAATGGGAAGAATGGAGGGATGCCTTAGCCCAGCTGTGGGTCATAATAATAATAACACGTTTATAACCGTGACACATATGATCAAGAACTACCTAATTTGGTACTTAAATATTCACAGTTTTGTCCAATTATATCATTTTATGGTATTTTTCGTATCAAATAAATAACTAGGCTAGTTTTTCTTTCTTTTTTAGATAGAAATCGTTTGTCAAATGTTTGGACTGGTTTAAACTAAGATGTCTACTCATAACATGGCGGAAGGGGCAAGAAGTTGTTGATGTCACAAATGATTAACGAACTAGAGAAGAAAATTTATTTATTTATTTATAAAACTTTAGTGTTTCAAGTAAAAATATACTTATAAACAAATGGCGAATTTAATCCTATAAGCATTCTCTCCCAGCTGACCATTAGGAGAAACAGAGATAAGTTGTGCGGCGCAAAAAAATAACTTAAACACAAATAAGTACTACCACATACTACTAAAATACAATAATAACTACATATATCAAATATAAATAGCAAATCATATATACATAAGACTACATATATGTCAATATATAGATACATACAAACCAAAATAATAAAGATTATGTCCAAGAAATACAGATAAAAGCTAAACAGAAAAGAGAAAATCAGGAGGAAAAGGAGTCCAAAAGATGAGCATGAACTCTTTTCTTGAAAGAAAATCTGCTGTTTAAGACGGTAATGTCAGCGGGCAAAGCATTCCAGAGTCGTGAAGATTGTAGAGTGAAGGAATTGGTCATGAAACAGGTCCGGAATATAAAGGAGGCGCGAGTTGGAAGAACGAAGTTGCCGTTCATGGGAGTCAGAAAGATATTTGAACCAGCATTTAAGATAATTAGGAAATTGAGGGTTCAAAAGAACTCAGAATAGAGTGCAGAGCAGCCGAAGCTGTCTACATTGTCGGATAGGAAGCCATTTAAGCTCCGATCCGATACGCGAAATATGATTATATTTCCGAAGACAAAAAATAAAACGAATTCATGAGACGATCTAATTTGCTGAGAAAGTCCTGATTGAGATCCGGATAACACACATCAGCATAATCAAGTATCGGAAACACTAAAGTTTGAATTAAAATTATTTTGGTTTTTAAAGGGAGGAAGTTTCTTAGGCGGTTGAGTTGTTGAAGAGAAAATTTAGGAAAGTGGACCCTGCACTGGAAAGCCTGTGGCGGAGGCGGCACTTTTAACCACAGGACCGTCGCCGCTTTAACCTCCTCTCCGTTTCACCCAACCAAAAACCTAATAAAGATCTCAACACCTAGTAACTACAAAATGTCTACGTATCTCGACACAATACGACCACACATTATGTACCTACTATGTACGTTCAGTGACTGTGCTCTCAGAAACTGGCTTATAAAACACAATGTGTAGCGGCGACGGTGTTAAACCTTCAACAAACGCGAACAATTTCTTTTTACGTCGAATATAATCCATATTTCTCGACTCGTTTCATTGTTCCCTTGAAACCATTACGGTTTGGTAGACTCGACACAATATAATCTGTGCTTACGTCAATTTACTTTTTTAGCTAAATGCGAATTTTGGCATAGCAACCTATAAAGATGATATACATAATTAAGTAGATAATTTGTTTTATTTGTTTAATATTCTTTACCTACTAAGAAGCTGTTAGAATGGAATAATAAACATTGTGTTTTATAGTATATTTGATAAAGAAAATCTTTTTAATCTGTTGCTAACGTTCAACATTGTCCACATGTGAGGAAACAACATTCTTATCGAGTCATCATTCGCACACATTCATATACGACACTATTTTATGATAAGTAAAGGTAAACTCCCATTCCCGAGCTGTTGGTGCTTGGAGAGTGATTAAGGCTACTATTTGCCGCGGGCCAAGCCGCGGGCAACACCTAGTAATTACAGCTGTAAATAGCAAGTTAATAACCCTGGCAGGAAATGTTTTCTCCGTTCAAGTTTTTGTGCGGCGTGAACTGTGGGCGTGAATTAGTTTCGTTATGCAGTTAGTCACCGGTTAGTTAGACTTCAACAACTTACTGTAAACATAATTTCAAAGTTGTTGGGCAAAGTTGGAGCCCCAGGGTTTATTACGAACTTTAGTAAATTATCCTCTTTGCAGGGCACTTAGCGATGTCGATGATATTTTAATTTATGTTCAGGGAAAAGTCAATTTCTTCTTTGTAATTTGCTTACATTGAGATGGTAAATAAACGACATTAGAATGGAATGGGTTTCCGTTGATATCCAGTATGGAATATAATAACTGAGGATTGGTCTATTATAGCTGTAGGTAGGTAGTACAGTCATTATCAAAATGGTATAGTCAAAATTATCATTTTGACTTTTACGTCGTTGGAATCAACGTCAAGAACATCTTAATAAAATATCTTAACTAGGTTTTGTTTCGTATTTACGAGGCATTGTATGGTGTATTGGTAGTCCAAATTAATATGTTTAACCCAAAAACCTTTGTTAAAACCTAACCTAAAAGTCACAAGGACATGTAAACTGCTCGAAACCAATGAGCAAGAACAAATGTAACGCGCGATGAACCCTGGGATAATGTTTTGTTTCGAACCTTTGTCAGGCAAGAGGTTATCTTTTGTTTATTTGAATCAACGCTCACGAAATGTTTTTTTTTCTAGTTGTCTATTGTACAGTCAGCAGCACATTAACCTACAAATTCAATGCAAACTCGCCGCTATTATCGCGCCATAGATCCAACTTTATGTGCTGATGACTGTAAAAGTCTGTGTGTTCGCTACAGGTTATGTATATCTCTTTAACCCTATATTCATGGTCTATTCGAACCTGTGACACCCGCAGTCTCGGATCAATTAGTAAAAAATCTTTATACTTTAGAAGTTTCGGCTGTGATTTTATGACCATGATTGGGAACCGCTGCCTGCTTGCGAACGAGCGATCTTGAAGGCTATGTGTCCCTAGTCACATCGTAAGTCGTTCAGGGGAGGAGTGGTCCTATTTTAAGGGTCCAACCATTGTAAAGTCAACAGCACATCAAGGTACCCTGCTCTAACCTGCTTAACCTCTTTGGCGCGGTATTAGCGGCGAGTTTGCAAAGAATTTGGATAGGTTGATGTGCTCTTGACTGTACTATGATTTCGGCTCATCTCTCGATATATATAAGAGAAATTGTTCGTTTTAAACAATAAGTAAATCTATTATATTAGGAATTTTTAATGACTTTTTTTTGGTTTACAATAAAATATTTGTGATCAAATTAATGCAAACAATATTAAACGGGTGTCAAAATTCTAAATCTAAGAGGATGCTTTTCATTAGCAAATATTTATATATTATGTATGATATTTATATATTACATCTACACAACACAATCCATCACAGCGACATGGCGTCTCCGGACAGCAATTAGGGTCGCTCACAATCCCCTAGTCCGGCACGAAGGATTATGGAAGAAGGATCATTACTGCGGCTGTCCTACTTCCCATAGTTTTATGAATGAATATTCTACAACTTATAATACCTACGTCATGTATGCTAATTAGATGTACTGGAAAATTAACATTATGTATAACCTACATATATTTTGATTTGATATAATTCAATTTATGCCGATATGTCGATTTATGCCGAGAATTACCCATTGTTATGAACTTTTATGGAAGCGGTGGTGGTGTAATGGTTAAGACGCCCGCCTGTGGATCGAAAGATCCCAGGTTCGAATCCTACTCGTGCCACATGAGTTTGTATACCAATCTGACTCATGTATAGTACTTTTCATAGACCACCACTGGCTTCCGGTGAAGGAAAACATCGTGAGGAAACCTGCACACTGGTTGTTGATCTACTACTATCTTGTGTGTGAAATGATAGATAGAGAAAACATTTATTTGTAAAACAACAACACAAGACACAACCAGATTAAAAACATGGAGAAGGCAATGGCAAACCACTCCATTAATAATGCCAAGAAAGTTGTTGTGTGTGTTTCATTCCACGTAATGACCACGACCCTCAGCCATAAGGAATACGACTATGAAGAAGATGTCCTTTTATAGTTTTCCTTATTTTGGCATTATATGTTTCGGCGTTCTTGGGTCGTATTTGAGCAATAAGCCTTTTCCCAACACCCAACTTATAAGAACATGGTTTGCGTCGGACTTTTTGGTAATAATCTGGGAGAATATTGGGCGTAAACCTATCTATGGGTAGGATATTTACAAATTTGTTAGTGTTACAAACAAACTTAGTCTTACTTCGCTGGCTTATCGACGAAAAGAAGATCTTGACCTCTGATATTAGAATTTTCAACTCTTTCCTATTGTGCGCTACTTTTTTTCAGTCGGCTCTTTGAAGGGCATCCAAGTTTCTCACACTTCTTCACGTCAGGTCAAGACTTCATTGGCTCGGCCACGTGGAAAGAATGGGAGTGGATCGCGCAGTAGTTTCAAAATTAATAAATTTTTGGTGAACAGTGCAGTCAATACAGTTAATTAAGTGTATTCACGTAAGTGCCACATTTGCATATAGAAAAATTTCCTAAATTTAAAATATTCCACTGCATTCCTACGGTGTCGGCCGGTCGTTGACCGATCAAGCGAGCGCGGTATACCCGCCCTCTTCTCCGCGAGAAGAAACAGTTGCGATTTTTCGACTCCTTCGCACTTGCAACGTCACTCGCTCCTAGCCCCCTCCTGTCGATTGTTGCAAGCTACGCTACGACTCGACGTTCTACTCCCAGCGAGCTACGACTGCTACGAGACACTCTCCCCACCACGGAGCGGTTGTCTACGAGAAATCTCGTAGCACATAGATCTACGTTGCTACCTCATCCGTCACATATCGTCTGATCAAGTACCTAGTTATTATATTTTTCGCTCCTTACACTGCAGATATGCAACGCTCGCCAGTGAATAATAAACAAGCTGTCTACGGATCTGCCCCCGACGTTAGCAATCCTGTCGAAAACTTGGGAAGCGACACAGTCACCCTTCGATCATCTAAAAGGCGTCGCTGTGATTGTGGAACCAATTACGAATCTAAATTGGATATCTTTATTGATTCACTAACCGAGTGGAAGCAAACAACTCACGATAAATTAAATAGCATCCAGACGTCTATGTCGGATATTCAACGTCTTAACGCTGAAATAGTTGCGTCCAATATCGAAATAGAAAAATCTATCACCTTACTCTCTGTGAAGTACGAAAACGTTTGTGAACAGCTGACGTCTATTCAAATTAGGACCGAGGAATGCCTGGACCGCGTCTCGAAATCTGAATTGGTTGCTGAGGAAATCGATAGATCGTCACGATCGGCCTGCCTCGAGCTGCGCAATATTCCTCACAAATCAAACTCCAGCCAAGAAGATTTGGTAAAAATTGTAGTCACTACATTTAAAGCACTCTCGATCGAAATATTTCCTATAAACATCTTTGACGTGCGCCATCTTCCATCAAAGTCCGTGAACAAAACCATAGTTGTCTCACTCAATTCAGTACTGACTAAAAATAAAATACTGAGAGCCTTTAAGTCATTCAACAAGTCGAATGCCGGCAATAGGCTGAACTCAGGTATTTTCGATTCCGCTTCAACTTCCCAGCCAATCTACATTGCCGAACATCTGACTCATAGGGCCCGACGGTTACACTACTTGGCCCGTGAGTTCGCAAAAGAGGAACAGTACAAGCATTGTTGGACATCAGGAGGACGGGTGCTGCTGCGGAAATCCGACGACTCGAAATACTTAGTCGTTACTTCTGAGGATCAACTGTTAGCGCTAAAACAAAAATGTTAATTATTCTGTACCCATTTAAAGTCTCATTAACCACTTTCACTTAGCTCGCTTACCTACTTAATTAATTGTTAACAGGCAACCTAGCGATAATATCTTCATACGTTATTCTTAAATATTTAATTTATAGAATACTTGTTGATTTACTCATACTTTATTACGTTAATTGTATAAACTTCTTTACTTATATACTATAACTTTTAGGATATGCATTTTTAAACAAAAACTGTATTGATTAGCTGGCATCCCATAACACAAGGTAACTTTTCTTGGGGCTAGCTCAATCTGTCGGCATTTTTGTTATTAATTTATCGATAGTCCCATACGTAATTAGTTAAAATTTTCTATTCATTAATTATATATTAATATCATATTATATATTACACTTATACTAACGGTATAAACCTATTCATTGCTCTATATATATCTATCTAATGAAACGTACATAACTCTAATATTTAATAACCATACCGAATACATCTCTTGTGACTAACAACTTTATACACATCATCAATGGATAGAAATATAGATATTTTATCAAACATTGACTCCGTTACCGTCTCTTCTTCCTATTTATGCAACCCACAAGATGTTCATACTCACTTACCTGCATACAATAAGTACCTGACAATCCTCACCCAAAATATTCGTAGTGTATCGGCCAACTTGGACAGCTTTCTCATATTCTTGGATAACCTAGACATAGAACCAGATATTATAGTCTTTACAGAATGTTGGTTACAAAAAAACTCATTAATTCCTAATCTCCAAGGTTATCATTACTCTGTATCGTCATCCCCTGCCAATCAAAATGACGGTGTAATAATTTACTATAAAACCGAACTCCTAGGTATTAGTATCACTGAACCTTCGATAGATGAAGCTAGCTCATTACTAGTAAAATTAAATAGTGAAACAGCAATCTTGGGCATCTATCGGCCCTGCACCTTCCTAAACTTTACAAAATTCACACAATCACTTAATAACGTTCTGGATAGCCTAAAGAATTACAAAAATATTGTAATCATCGGAGATATTAATATAGACATATTGCCAACCCGTCTGGACGAGGAAAACGATGATTACCTTAACATCCTGGCCCTTCATGGCCTTCTACCAACCCATACATTTCCTACCAGATACGAAGAAAGCCGAAAAAGCTGCCTCGATCACGCCTTTTTAAAATCTTCCCTGCAAGCCCATTCCTTCGTTATTGAAAACACAATAACAGATCATTATTCTGTTTTACTGGCCTTAGACATTAATAAAACAATTTTACCTAAACCTACAAAAACTCGAGTTGACCATCAAAATTTAACACACTCGCTGCTAACCACAGATTTTCCCCCTTTACTCGACTCAACCGACCCAAATTTTGCAGCTAACTATCTAATTAACACACTTAAAGATCTTATTTCCTTACACACTACTACACTCGTTCCAGCCCGTCATAGAATATTAAAGCCATGGATTACTCCTGGACTACTTAGGTGTATTCGCAATAAAAATAAGTTGCATAAAAAACTCTTAAGAGATCCTACCAACATGACACTTCGCACAACTTATGTAAGATATCGCAAATTTTGTAACGCCACCATAAAATCGGTAAAAAGAACTTTCGAAAAAGAGACTATTAAAAAAGCCGGCAACAATTCCAAGGCCTTGTGGAAAGCTGTCAAGAGAGTTACTAATTTAGAAAAATCCCCTTCTACGTCTAGTGACCTACTTGATTGTAAACCCACTTTTGAGACTTCTCTAAATCATGTTAATTCTTACTTTGTCAATGTCGGTAAATCTCTTGCAGAAAACATAAGAAGTCAGATCAACTCTACTGCTACTTCCCCTACATCTCCCTACTGTAAAACTAATACATCCCTGAATTCTTTTGTTCTTCTTGACACATCAGCTGAAGAGGTAGAAAATATTATAGATTCTTTAAGAGACGACTGCGCTGTTGGCTGGGATGATGTCTCTTCATCATTTATAAAACGTAACAAAAAAATATTAACTCCCCTTATCACCCACATCTGCAATATCTCCCTATCCTCCGGTATCTTTCCGTCAGCTTTCAAGAAAGCTGTAATCCACCCCATATATAAAAGTGGAGCGAAAGATCTTCCTAGCAACTACCGGCCTATATCCATTCTCCCGGCTCTTTCTAAAATTCTAGAGCGCCTCATTAATATCCGGCTCAAATCTTACCTTGAAGCGCATTCCATCCTCTCCACTAACCAATATGGCTTTCGCACAGGAAGATCTACAAACGACGCTGTTAATGAGTTGACTGACACTATAGTTAGAAATCTTGATAAGGGTAACAAGTGCGCAGGCCTGTTTTTGGATTTTTCCAAGGCCTTCGATACCGTCTCGATCTCTAACCTCCTGAAAAAGCTGGATTCTATAGGTGTAAGAGGTACTCAACTGAAACTCTTCGAAAGCTACTTGACTGATCGATCTCAATGTGTGTCTATAAACAACAAAGTAAGCTCTGACCTTCCCATTCAGTATGGAGTTCCTCAGGGAAGTATCCTGGGCCCCACACTATTTTTAGTCTATATTAACGACCTGTTTTCTCTAAATATTTCTCACTGTAAAGTCATATCTTACGCAGATGACACTGCACTACTATTTTTTGCAAAATCTTGGGAAGATACATACCGTCACGCTCAGATTGGCTTAAACTCTGTTTCAAATTGGCTACTACACAACCTTTTAACACTAAATGTCCAAAAAACCCAACTTATAAACTTCTCTATATATAACTTAGTCTCCCATCGTAATGCTATTGCGAAACTATCAATTACTGCTCACTCACATTTTGACCATAACAACACTTGTTTTTGTACTCCCCTAACTCCTTCTGCATCTGTGAAATACCTAGGTATTGTATTAGACCAAAATCTAAACTTTAGATTACATGTTAATGCTATGGCTGGCAGAATTCGCAAACTAATATATATATTTAAAAAATTAAGACATGTGGCACACCCAAAGATCGTGAAAATGGCTTATATTGCCTTAGGACAGTCGTTACTTACATATTGTATAAGCTCCTGGGGAGGAGCGTGCAAGACCATATTAATTAAACTTGAAAGAGCTCAACGAGCTCTTCTCAAGGTCTGTACCTCCAAACCATTTTTATATCCTACATTCCAACTATACCAATATTGTGAAGTATTATCTGTCCGACAGCTATACATCCTGCGGGTCATTACTCAACAGCACGGGAATACTCGTCATAACCCGAACCGACGTAACCGTCTTGTAGCTACCTCTTCTCTCTTCTCTACGAAATTCGCACATAGATTTCCTTGTTTTACCGGACCCTTTTTATACAACAATGCTCACTCAAAATTAGCTTTGGTAACACTTTCTACCTTCTCTTGTAAAAAATCTATCCATAATTATTTGTTTTCCCTTAATTACGACGAAACGGAAAATCTTCTACATCCTCTTATCTGATTCGTTATTTATTTATGTTGGTACGTATCTTATGTTTACATGACTTATTTCATATTACACATTACTGTAGATCTTTAAATTTTTACTAATTTTTAACCCTCATTCTGAATGACAAGTTATGCGTCACTCTTTATAATTTAGCTCGTAAGTTCATACTAATCATCCTTAAAACGGTAATCCTTCAGAAAATTGTAATACTAATGAAATGTATGTACCTAATTCTAATTCTAAGCTGTAAGAGCATGGCGCACTGTTACACAGGCTTGAGTCTTTAACAGACGCCAGTCTCCACCAATATTTTCTATGTTTTTGTAATTTTTCTGTGCCTATGGAGACGAAATAAATACTTTTTTACTTTTTACTTTTTACTTTTTTTTCAAACAATAGCCTAACTAATTCAAAAGGGATTTGATTTGAAATCCAGCAGAAATTACTGTTCGCATCGCGTGTAACTACATTACAATATTCGTACAATTTGCAACGGGATTAATGCAATGAAGTGCTATGTTGATTACCAAATCTGTTTAATATTGTTCAAATACTGTAAACATAACCGACGTGACTATGACATTGAATTTGACTTTCTCTATATCTATTTTCGATAGTTTTCATTTTTGTTGTTTTTTCACTGAAGATCGATATCTTATGAAACGATTTTTATTGTTCTCAAAGATGATTACCAAACATCTCGTAGCTTTAAGTGTCTATTACTAAGGGTGGGTAGCACCGACAACAACGGTGCGGTCTTACCCTAAGAGTAGGTACATTTTTAACGTGATTGTTATTATGTATTTTGTTGCCTAGATTGTTATTATGTATGAATGTACGAAGTAGAGTTTATTTAGGTAACTTCTGACATATTAATACAACCACCAGTATTTAAAGATAACAATCCGTTTGTGAAAACGGCTAACTATGTAATATTGCGGGCAAAGCTGAACTCATTAATAATTAATTACACGATCATACACGATCGAATGAATCTTTCGCTATTGCTTCCGTACAATAGATGTAAACTGCAGTGAAGTTTGATGATGAAAATCAATTTCCTATAAAGTCTTTTATCTTTATTTCCTTGGTAATATTCCACAGGATTGGTAGGGTCAGCTAGTTAGAATAGAAACAGCCGTCAATTCGGGAACGCTGCGGCGCGTGACAGACCGGCACCCTTGTCACACCCCGATCCAGATCGGGTTAGGTTGTCGGCCATGATTGTTTTATACTGTAGATGCTGGCACATTTTTTATTTAGTAGACTTATATCAGATTCACTAAGAACCAATGTACAATTGTCGTGTAATTAAGTAGTGTCGTAGAAACAATTAACGGGTAGGTAGGTACAACGTGAGACAAACGGACGTCTGCTCGTGTTACAAAAACTGATAAAATTATGTTAAAAAATGCATTGAATGGAATGAATTCTTTTCATCATAAAACAACAAGGAGCTAAGCCTTAGGACTAAGTTAGTGGAAATAAACAGTTTTTTATGTCAATTCCTTCCTGTACAACTTCCGAAAAACAATTATTTTTTGGTTATAAACCTACTTTGGTTATAAACGTTTCTTTACGTAATACTAAACGTTTATTTGCGTAAATTTCCTGCCGTCCGCTGTACATGCATATCTTCAAACATTGTATCTTTGTATTCATTGGTCAATGTCCAATTTAGTGACAGTAATAGATCCGAATCGATGACGACATCCTGAGTTATTGTGCTGCTCCACCGTGATTGCCGAAACGTCACAATGATCGATGTGACTGGCAGCTTAGGAACATTTGTTTCAAATTAAAAAGGATTAATGATGTATCGAGAAATAAAGCTGGTGAGAGAATCATGCGTTAGTTTGGTCATCTGGAAATAATAAAGGAGTATCCTGGAAAGAATAAAGTCCAATAAGGGTAACGTGGAAAAGCATCAGAGTCTATCCTGCTAATCTTTAAGCCAAAACTGCTTTTCAATAGCTCTTTTTGACCCATAAGAAGAATTATTGAGACTTAATCTCAGCTTATCGTTAGTAGAATCGATACCCTGGTCACACACAGCCCATAGTCGGGTGCTCCAGATACAACTGAAGCGATATTGTGGAGGCTGATATGCGTATGAGTTGGGAGCTGTCAACTAGCGAACCATAGCGCATAATAGACAATTACGGCGTTCTCTCATTTCGTAGGCCAAGATCCACTTTGGGGTCACTGTCACAAGCGCACCTATGGATAAGAGGTGCTATACACATACCTATCATGCAAGATATGTGTTTCACTTAGCGCACTTCGAGTTAAATTAACAAAGATCTGTTAAACACTATCTATTATCTAATGCCAGCTCCAAACTGTCGCCGAACTCAGATACATGCCGACGCGAATGCATGAATATTGCGTAGGTAGTATGAGTGATTTTATTAGCCGCAATGAAGAACCAGCAATGTATATAGAATCCGTCAATGTTTGCGGCAAACTGTTCGACGACAGTGTGGAGCCGCGACATAAGATTTTTTTTATTAATCTTCGTTTGCTTCCATTTTTGTGGCCGAATTAACAACATATGTGTTATTAAAAAGTTAGAACACTACAATTAATTAGTTGTACATTATAACGACGTACTGTGGTTTGTCTAATCGCAAGCCAATAACACGCTATCCTATATTTTTCCGTTTTATTTGCATCAAGTGTTTCCTGTCGAAATACGAGCGACACTAAAACATTGCAGCGATAATTCTAGAGAAGTTATCTCCCGTGAAAAGTGGAGGCAGGGCAGGTTGACCGTTTGTGCACACCTTTGTTTTATGCTCATTTCAATTTTAAGTGTATTTCCATCGAGTAGGAGTTACAAGTTTAACCTGTCTGTGTATCTGTATGTCTGTCCGTCGTCGTCGGTGTCGTAGCAGTCAAACGGCTGAAGGGTGATATAGTTAGCAGCTTTCATAACTACGTCATTTGAATGCTTGTGGTAGAATAGGATTACTCCATAACACTGGGTTTGTACGAGACGACTACCTTTAAAAAGCATTTACAATTGCTATGACGGCATTCCTAACGAAGAAAGGTTAGGCCAGTCATAAAATTAGCTCAATGTTTAAAATATAAAGGTTAACTTTCTACGCACCTCTTGGCTTTCGGTGCCACAGCCGCGAAAGAAGATACCGGGAACACTCGTGGAAGACAGGTATATTGGACTTTTTCTATGTATCAAATACTAGCGATCTGTTCTGGCTTCGCTCGAGTAAAAACATAATAAATTATACACTAAACCTTCCGCAGAAATCATAATATATATTGGTGAAAACCGCATGAAAATCTAAAAAAGTTTTAGATTTTTATATATATTTTTTGACAGACAGGCGCGGCAGAGGACTTTTTTTTTAATATTATGTAAGGATAAGGATATAATGAAGAATAAGGCTATTTATTAAATCTTGCTCATATGACTGTAACAGTTATTTTTATTATTCAATTCCATTCAAATTATTTATTTCAGACAGAGTTCATATGATGTTAGTAGTACCATAGTAACAATGTTAACTTACACTAGTGTTAGTAAAAATAAACAAAAATATATTACACAGCATGACGCCACCGCTGAACCAAAGGGATATCCCATCGGTCAACAAATACTTTTAGGATACTGTGTTGGAGCCGCCACGCAGTCGTGCCGTCATGGAGGCACACCGTTTTCTGATAATGGCTGAGAAACCATCAGTGTGTGCCTCCGCAAACATTCCTGAGGCACTGCAACGCCAGGACAATCCCAACATTACCCAGAAAGCATTATTATACTGGACACACAAGTCACTGTATGCCCGACCCGTAAAATTGACCCACAGACTGCAAGTGTAAAATGATTGACAATATGCTTTAAATAGCGTGATTTTAACTGGTGTTATGCAACGAGCAAATCTAATAGGTAATAAGGATTCTGTATTGTATTGTACATAAAGCTTAATTATGTAATTCCCCATCCAAGCGAATTGAGAACTCTAGCGCGTTTCTTTTTAACCAAATGAAAGAGCTTTCCCTGCAGTTCTCACAAATAAACCCGCGAATTAATTAACGTAAGAAGGAAGTTATTAAACGGAGCCATAGACAATATAGAGGGGCAATCAGGGCCACGATTATTGCCCGAGGATTTAAAGAAAATTAGAATCGATTATAGAAAGCCGTAATGCCTTCGCTTGGAGACGATTCAGAAAAGCATTTGAATTTATTGAAATATGGAAAGAAAATTTGTTTGGTTGGTACTTTGTAGCAAAAAAAAAATCTGCTCTATGCCTTGTATTTTGGGATACGTTATATGTGATAGGCTTTTATTGAAGTAATGTAGGTATTGCAACTTCATGCATTTCAAGACAATATGGCAACAATTTTTGTATTTGGATTTTATGTCAAAGAGAAAAAATAAAAACGCGATATCATACTACGCCCCCTCCACTTGCTGATATTTCTTGATTTTTGCTGAAAAGGAGGCCTTTAAAGCTTCAACTAATTAATGGACGACCCCTAAAGTATAAGTTACTAGCTGCGCCCCGGGGCTTCGCTCCCGTGGGTATTTCGGGATAAAAAGTACCCAGTTTATTTTCTACCCGTGTACCAAATTTCATAACAATCTTTGTTTGTTTATTACCTTTTCACGCATTATCTACTATGCGTGAAAAAGTAATAAACAAACAAACTTACTTTCGCATTTATAATATTAGTTGGAATTGCACAATAAGTATTTATTTGTGCCATCCTTCACCGACTTATGTTTCACATCAATTAATATCGTTTCATCACCACCCAACACAGAAACGAAACGAATTAAATTGTACAATTGCACATTCTCACAACCGTAAAGTAAATATAAAATGCAGATGAAGTATCAATAAGCAGACACAGGGAGTGCAGCCGAATGAGATGCATTGTCGATTTCCAATACCGCATCCCGAACCAATATTTTTCTAGAGACGACATCTTTGACATATTATCATTTGAACAACACTTTGTATTTCGTATTCATTGTCTAGATTGTTGATGTGATTTCCATAATCATTATCACCTGCCTCATTTCCTATGCTATCTCACTTTAACTGGGGTCGGTACAGAATTTACGTTATTCCCATTTGCTATATAAAATAAGAATTTCGTTCCTGAAGAATGTTTACCTATACACCTATTAAAACGTATCTATTACCTAGGTTAGATCCTCGGCACATAAGTTAAACCAAAATGGCGACCGTCAGTGAATGTCAGTTTAATTAGAGATAAAAGTGTTATTTACGGGATTTTTCGTGGTTAACCGCGAAATTCGAAATACTCATTCATTTTATCATAAATAATAACCACTGAAAATTCTTTCTGATATTTTCATCTCCAATTAAGAAAGCGCTGACGGACGCTATTTTGGTTCAACTTATGTGTCGAGGATTGTACGTACATGTCTGTATCTTTCTTATAACACCCTATCTAACCAAATCTTAAAAATAAGTATTGCGCCCCTAAATCCTAAAGCCAATAAGCAGATTGGCCAGCTAATTTCCTAAGAAGTTTATCCTTAGCGCCATTGAAACATGATATCCATTGAGTTCGTCAATGGTTGAAAATGTTATGCAATTTTACAAGTGTAGGTAATAATTGTAATCAGATGGTACAATAATCAAGCGTAACTGACTTTCGTAATAACTGTTTATGTCATAAAAACAAGGGTTACCTATGGGACACTCAGGAACAATGAAAATAAAGACATTCAACCATGACGTCACTTCCTGTCAAATCCTTCAGCAACCAGTTCTTTCATCTCGACATAAGCCGTTCTGATACGCCATTATGTTTGACTGAATGCGGGCTTACACCGCACCATGAAAGGTCTTCCAGTCACGTAATAATAATTTGTTGGAAGGCAAGAAAGCAGTCGACCATTTGGCTGATAGATGATATACTTAGTTATTTTATTACCTGAGCTTGTGGCATGAACATGGTTTTCCCTAGAGACTACAACAAGGAGTTATTAAAGGGCGTGAAAAGATTTATTTAGGGTCGACACGCGTGCGACACCCCTGGTATTGCAGACATCCATAGGCGCCCATTACTAGTGCCCATTAGTGATCCGCATTCCTGTTTAGTAGAATAAAATAAACATTACAAGTTCAAAAAATCTATTTAATTGCTAGGTGGCTAGGTACCAACATCCAAACGACTGCAACACGTATCAAGGGAGGGCCCTAGTTACATGTTGTATAGATCCAATAGGACTACGAGTGTCTTCACAAAGACGACATTGATTTTACCATAGTCATGTATTTTTTACATAGCTATATAAATAACAGTGCGACTTTGCTATTTACATCTCACCGTGGAGTCCATTCGCAGTGAGACGTAGCTAACCAATCACAGCGCGCCATTGTGACGCAACGACAACCACACCGCAATCTAATTGGGTCGCTGCGTCTCACTTCGAATCGATTCGACATTGAGAGGTGAAAAGAAAACCCATACTTCGCCCTCTGAAATTGTGAAGAGATAATAAACGCCTTTTTTATTATAAAATTAGACCAGATTCCAAGTGATAATACGATAATATAAAGGATGAAAAAGTGGACTTGGTCGATATAATGATATCCAAACTAACAGTAGTAACACAGTAGTGTGTAGTAACACACACACACACACTGGCAAGCTCGATCCCCCTTATAGAGGTACAAGCATATTACAAGAGATTTTCACTTGCTGCAATAATACTTTAGTGCCATATTTCATACTCCTGTTAAAAGTGAACCACCCAACGGTCATAATAAAAGAAAAGTGCAGTTTCAAAGTTTTACGATTACGGAATAAGTGGTCCTCTGGCTTTCAACTGGAACCCAACGGATGATAATTAAACTTTGGACAAGTACTGCTTAAATCCTGTTTGAAGCCATCATCAAGTTATGAGGGTTTAATTGTACTGTCAGCAACGAAAGTGTGCTATATATGAACCAATAATATAGCCTAAACATTCAAAACAAATCCCTTAAATGACAGACTAATTATCTAACTCAAACTTAGAAAATAGAATAAAACAGTAATGGTTTAACCTCGTTAGGTACTTAATGCTTAAGGCATTTTGCCTCTCAAATAAATGCTGTTAAGCTATTTAATTCTATTTCTATTTAATTTAATAAGGCGTATTAACCAATGCTTTTGTATGGAAACGGATTCATAAAATCTCAAGTTAAAGTGTCTGAAAATCAGCGTTATCCAACAAAACAAGGTTGAGTATGACAGAAGCTGATACTTTCCTCATTTATTGCTAATCGTATATCTAAAACAAAAATAAATTTAATGTGTTGAAATGTACCTAAAAAATTCCCAGATTCCGAGAATCTATCGATGAAATAAAATCAAGGTACCTAGTATAACCGTCGGATTTCAATAATAAATCAATTTAGAAGCGGCAGGCTCTCGGGGATATCAGAATGAGCGCGGAATCCATTAATTAATAATTCTAGTGTTTTCATAGGCGTCGTCGCTTTGCTGGCATATGAAAGGCTTTAGAAATGGTTTCTCTTTGAATTTTGAGGCTTCAAAACCTTGTATTGAGGCAAGAATGGTTAAATCCTTTTCCAAACTTATGATATTGCGAATATGTATTTGGTTATGTTGAGCCATCGATTGCCTTGTCTACTGGATGGTGCAAAAATTTTGAATTTAATATTTTTTACTTTCTTTTCAACATAATAGAGCTGTTTTTCGTTGAATTATTTTGGTAAACGTATGTAAGTTCTTCTTATTATAAATCTAACAAGTATTATACTTGTATTGGACAATCTAACTATATATTTTTTTACATTATACAACTAAAAGAAATTAAAAGTAATAAAAAGAAATTACTAAAAAAAAGGATTTATATATATTAGATATATTTATAAAAACGCCATTCCCTGCATTTCGTTACCTTGAGGTAGCGTGCCCAGAAGGCTGACAGCATCTATAAATCTTCAGATGTTTGCTCAAGAAATATCACGATGTACATATTTATAGTATGTTATTTATGTTTAGTTTGATAAATTCTTAAAAATACATATTAAGATATAACACATAATAAGTTCATGTTTTGTAAATAAAGACGTGTCATAATATGTATAAAGACATCGCGTTAAATGAACTACTCAAAACCATTTTTAAAATAAAAAGAAATAGCACCAAAAATGTTTAACTTAAATTACGTAAGTAGGTACTTTAGGAAGGAACGAGTTGCGAAAGTTCATGCAAAATTAACCAAGGGATCATGCGCGCCGGCAAAAAGGAGATGGTTCCATATTTGCTTTGTCCTTTACGGTTGAGGCGATAAGGGCTGAATTTGAATAGAAAATTTGCGCGCACATTCAAGACAATATGATGTAGGGAATTTAATTACAAAATTTAACCTTTACCTAAATAGTTACTGGGATTTGTTGACTTGAAAGTACACATTTCAAGAAGTGGGCCCTCCGACCGCACATAAATTGTGTATGATTTACAATATGGTAATTAATTGGTGGGACGAAGATTAAGTAAACTATTGAGTAGCTATTTGTAAATAATCAAATACTTATATAAAGTCTACACGCACGTGTGACGTGAAAAGATTTTCATATCAATACACCATATAAAAATAACTTTTAACCCGTGAATATTTCATCGTATAAGTACCTAAGTATACGATGGGTGTCGGTCGCGGCCGCATTTTTCAAATTTTAACAAAGATAAGAATTTGTTTTACTATCTAAGTTCAAAATTATTAATCTTTATTGTGGTAATGTAAATTTTATATGAATGATTGATTTTGGAATTTTTTTTTAATTTCATGGCTCTATCGTTCGCCAAAACCATGATTTTGCCAACGTCAAGGTTGAAATTGACACGGAATATAATATGTTATAATGATATTATAAACCTCCTATCCTTCCTCAAGAAAATTGATAGATCGTACCTAATGACAGCGCGGCGGCAGCGGTCGAAACGCTCTGAGAACCATTATACCTTCTTTAATATATCTTTTTTTTTTAATTTATTTTATTTTTCTATTACTTCACTATATATCCTTTATACTTATACCTAAACCTATAATTATGTGGGTGAATATGCGGAAAAGATCGTGTTAAAAAATTTATACATGTCATGTTGAAATATCTATTCATGTCATAATTTAAGTCGCTTTTGGGATAAAACATTTACCTTGTCTATTCTGATTTTAGTTTTAACCAATTAATTAAAAGGAACTAAGGCGAGATGCTTTTTATTGTTGCTTTAGTAATTGTCTTTAGAGACGAGATCCTATTTAAACTAAAGTAAATTGCGTAATCACAATAAATCAGGCCACCTCAGGTGGGCACTCAAGTCGCCTACTATTTGTAAGTACACGATAAAAACCTCCCCCAACTTAAATAGCTTTCTCGTCCTACAAGTTGGGAGTTTTACACAATCTCATGGCAACTTTATGAGCAACTTTGAGTCGGTGGACAACTGTAACGACTTTTCTTGCGTGCAAATTGTGTTTGACCCAGTTGTTTATTTCGCTTTATGAGTTATTTATAATGTTATCAGGTTGTGTCGAGGCTCGGTGCTTTACTGTCTTCAAAGACATCTCATAAAGGATACAAAGCATCATCAGTTTATAGGTAATAATAGCAATTCCATAGTGAGCCCGTTGTAAAATCATAATTAAATCTTTCTAATTTAATGGCAATTTTTTACGATAACCCTGGGCTTTGGAGCGTCACAGCTCCGAATGCAACAAGGAACACGCGAAGATGGGAGAGAACTTCAGTTTAAAAAGCTCGTAAATGAGACACAATTTGAGTTGATATACCAGGTCGTTTATATGTTTGTTTTGTTGCTCGTTCCTGGCTTCTGTCGAAGACTGCTATCAAACTCGTGACGACCTCGATGGCGCAGTGGTAAAGTTCTTGCCACTGAACCGAGAGGTCCCGGGTTCGATCCCCGGTCGGGTCATGATGGAAAATGATCTTTTTCTGATTGGCCCCGGTTCTTGGATGTTTATCTATATATGTATTTGTTATAAAATATAGTATCGCTGAGTTAGTATCCCATAACACAAGTCTCTAACTTACTTTGGGGCTAGCTCAATCTGTGTGATTTGTCCTATTATATATTTATTTATTTAAACTGAACCCGAGGGGATATCGCGATAAATGTTGTCGGAACAAAAAGATCTGAAAGGAGGGTTATGCACGTTTGATCTTTATCGTTTCACGAGACTTGCACATAGTTGTTGTAAAAACTGGCTAAGTACTTGCTTGCGACTCTGAACGCAAATGATGTTTTTGGGTGTTTCATCAAAAATATCATTTCAAGGATAATTTTAAAAGATAGCCTAGTTTTTCATTAATGTTTTCATCAAAATCGTTCGGGTGGATAATCTGAGAAAGCGTGACAGACAGACTTTCGAATTTATTATATTTGCATGGAATACTAGCACCCGGTATTGCGTACCCGTATGAGAGATGCGGGACAAAAAGTACCTATCTATTCTGTGTGCTATTGTTATATTCCATCCGTTTGTCCGTAGATTTTTCATTGAGCTACAAATATCCTGTAAAATAGGATTAATATGTATGGATCAAAGAAGTAGATTTGTGTAAAAATCGTTTGTCTTTCTTTGTCGTTTGGTTGGAGCAAGTTTTGTCGTCACCTATTTGGCCAATATTCGTATAGTTTATTGACATGTAATAGTCTAATTAAAAAAAAAAGATTTTTAAGATTTATTTATTTCGTGTAAATAGAATTTTCCTTGATAAGACTCAGAATTTATAATATCATTTCACTTCCTTATTAGTCACCAGAATAAGATAACGAATTCCCACACGCGCCTAAAAGGGACGATAAATCTTCCGAAGTTCGTTCGGAAATTCCCTCAAAAATATTTCTGGTCTAAATCTAATACTTTATTTATAAACTTCGTCGTGAAATTCGGGTGGGCGAAAATTTGTCGACGGAAAAGGTGGAATTGCAAGGAATATAAGTTAATTTGCTTGCCGAGTGAAGTTTCGACAGTATTCCCGATCGAATCAATGGTAGGTACCTTAAGTATTTATCTGTTTTTCAGTCCTAAGTAGACGCAAACAAGTCATTCATTGATTGGGGTCCATTACTTAACAAGATTATTTTCGAGAAATGGGACAAAGAATTTGATTCATTTTAAAGGAAAGTCAATTTGGATTCATTTTGAGTCTGAAACGGTTCTCCGACAATTGCTTCGTCTACGAACGTTTCGTCGACAGAATGTTTCGACATTGGTGTGCGTAGTGCGACTTTGCTATTTACATCTCACCATCGAGTCGACTCACAGTGAGACACAGCTAACCAATCACAGTGCACCATTGTGACGCAACGACAACCACACCGCAATGTGATTGGTTCGCTGCGTGTTACTTCGAATCGATTCGATAGTGAGAAGTGAAATGCAAACCCGCACTTTGGGCGTTTGAACGACAGATCACTTCATCTACGAACGATTCGCAAATCAAATCAAATCAAATCAAATCATTTATTCAGAAATTAGGCCTTCACAGGCACTTTTTCACGTCATAATCTAAATTAAATGATGTTTACCAAAGCTACAAACTACTAGCATTTCGGAACGACCACTGCTGAGAAATGCCGAAAGAAACTCATTCAAACAGTGTTGGTCCCTATTATGCCAGAAGGGCTTACCATTTTTTATATATAAATTTATGTATAATTTTTTATCAGTAATATAACATTAAGTACATAATAAAGTACATGGTCAAAAGGTATACTGAAACATATTATGATTGTGATCAAGTGCTGATGAAAGGAAAATATATATATACTTATATATATATGTATAATTAACCAAACAAAAAAAAAAACTTTTAATAAAAGATCGAGCTGACCAGTTCCCCCGGCAGCACCCGTTCACGAGTTGACGCGTGAGTCAGCCATCGCGAAGCTCAACCACAATAGAGGGAACCTCCCGACCCGATCCACGATGCCGCTAACGGTTTGACCATTTGAATGTGCATGACATACTCGATCTCCATAATCTGACATAATAGATACCTATGTTACTTTCAGACACTTGGAGATCACAAATCACGTATATGTTTTACAATAAATGTCAAAATATATGTAATAAACATGTCAAGAAAATATATAAATAATAATAAAAAAAAAAAAAAATTAAAATCAAGTGTGAGAGGTGGAAGTTTTAGGAAGGGTCCAAGGTTTTTTATCATTTAAATAGTCGCTAATCGTGTAATAAGCATTAGCCATTAAAGCATTTTTAATATATGATTTAAATTTTGGCATTGGCAAGTTAATAGCCTCTACAGGGAGTTTATTGAACAATTTAACACTTTGACCCACGAAAGACCGCCTAACCTTTTTAAGTCGGAATCTGTTCATACAAAGTTTATGCCTATTACGAGTGACTACACTGTTAACATCGCTCAATGTTTTATACAGGTGTAAGTTAGATTTAACAAAAATAAGTACGTCGAAGATGTACTGAGATGCAACAGTCATAATATTTATCGATTTGAATAATTCTCGCAAGGAATCCCGTGGCTTAAGCCCATAAATAAAACGAATTGCTCGTTTCTGTAAAACAAAAATTTTTCCTATGTCAGCTGCATTACCCCATAACTATAATCCGTAGGACATTATGCTATGAAAGTAGCTGTAATACACGAGCCTAGCTGTTTCGATGTTTGTACACTGTCTAATCCTTCTCACTGCAAAAGCTGCCGAACTAAGTTTTTTGGCCGTGATTTCAATATGTTTATCCCACTTAAACTTACTATCCACAGTAATGCCCAAGAACTTGGCACTGTGTACCCATTCTAATACTTTACCATTAACTACTAAAGGAATATCAAGTTGGGGTGCGTTTGAAAGAGAGAACTTAATACACTTGGTCTTGTCTGTGTTTAAAGCCAGGTTATTAGTTGTAAACCATTCAAGCACAAGTGACATAATGTTGCTTACATTGTTATAATTTCTACTTTTTCTATCAACTTTAAACAGTAGAGACGTGTCGTCAGCAAATAAAATTACATCACACAATTGTTGGACAAGGAAGATCATTTATATAAACTAGAAATAGAAAAGGACCAATAATGGAGCCTTGAGGCACGCCCATGTGCACAGGAGCGCTGTTAGAGGCTGCTCTATTAATTTCTACTTTCTGAGTTCTATTGTCTAAGTAAGAAGATAGTACATCAAGGGCAGCTCCAGTGACACCATAGAATTTAAGCTTATTTTTCAGTATGTTGTGGTCGACACAGTCAAAAGCTTTTGAAAGGTCACAAAATACACCTATAACATCCTGTCCGGCTTCCCAAGCATCATTGATAATTCCAACTAGAGTGGCTGCTGCATCAGTAGTGGAACGACCTTTAGTGAAACCGAATTGACTATTGTGTAATATTTTGTTTATGTTAAAATAAGAAACTAATTGAGTTAAAATTAGCTTTTAAAAAATTTTACTTAATGCAGGTAGAATAGAAATGGGTCTGTAATTAGTGGGATCGTTTTTAGCGCCCTGTTTGAAAAGAGGTATAATTTTGCTGATTTTCATGAGGTCAGGGAAAACTCCATCTGAGATGCAATTATTGAATATAATAGTTAAGTGGGGAGCAATCAGATCAATAATAGTGCTAAGCACTGAGACAGATATACCCCACAGATCCTCTGTATTTTTCATGTTGAGTGCTTTGTAAGCAGATAATAATTCTTCAGGAGAAATATGTCTAAATCGGAAGGTAGATTTAGGATCTGAGGCATTTCTTTTTAATAAATCATCTGCAGCACTGGGACAAGACGAAAGGGAGCCCGTAATATTTTTAGAAATATTGGCAAAGAAGTTATTGAATTCGTTGGCCACTTCGTCATTTGAATTAATGGTTTTATCACCAATTTTTAAAGAAATATTGTTGTCGCGTGGGTTAAACTTGCCGGTTTCTTTATTAATGATTGACCAAGCTGTTTTGATTTTGTCATTAGAATTTTTTATTTTATAAGTTAAATATAAAGATTTTGCTGTTGAACATACCTTTTTAAAAGTTTTAGAGTAACGTTTAACATATGATATAAATTCCGCATTAAAATTATACTGTTTTTGACCATAAAGTTCATACAACTTGTTTCTGCTAATATAAATACCATTTGTAGCCCAATCGCAAAATTTAAGTTTCACTTTATTATTAAAGGTCTTAGGTCGCCGACAGAATATCTCCTCTATTCTGTCGGCGAAACGTACGTAGAGGAAGCAATTGTCGGAGAACCGTTTCAGATTCTTATATTGCATTTTTTTAACTTGTAAGTGTTGTGTGAGGCTTCGAAGTCTGTTAATGGTCTAATATCACATCATATAGATACTTTACTAATGTCCACATTGAAATAGACATTTAATTTACAAAATTACATAAATACTTTTGTTAATTTTTAAATATTTAATTTTATTTAGTTTTGTAATTGTTGATGTAATAAATCACATAAAATACAGAATAAATTAGCAATACTGGTCGATCACAGAACATATGCACAACATGCCAACCACAAGTATGGTTCCCAAATTACAGGGAGTTCCGTATGATACGGATCTTTAATTTGGATCCATGCCACACTCGCAATTGACCTCTATGTGATGTGATTTGGACAATTTTTTGTAATGAGTTTAGAGCAGCATTTGGTAAATTTAGATCGCGTGAAAACGCAAAAACAGAATTACTTATAACTACCGGTTATTAAAAACCCACGGTAAACCTACAAACTCTGTTGGAAGAAAATTTAAAAACGTGCGAATAATTTGATTTTAGTTGTTTTTTTTTACCTGACCAAAATAATAATAATAAATCAAAAGTAACTCAGAAATCAAGCCCACTAAAATTGATGGAGCCATATTGCGCAAACCTCGTAAATACCTTCCTGGCAATGGTTTGGCAGGTGTGGAGGACTGCACGTTAGTGAATCCGAATGGGTACTAAGGGATTCAGATTTCCGCAGGTGCAGCCATCTGCCACTTCCTTATCCTTACCTCCTTATACACAAAACAAACTCCTCTGCCGTGTCTGTTTGCTTGCGATAAATTCAAATACTGCTGCACGGATTTTCATGCGGTTTTTACCAATAGATAGTGTAATTCTTTAGGAAGTTTATATAATGTTTTTACCCGAAACAAAAACCTACTAAAACTATAAATGCGATAGTTGGTGAGGATGTATGTATGTATGTTTGTAACTCTTTCAGGCAAAATCTACTGGACCGATTGTTATGACATTTGGTACACGGGTGGAATATAACGTGGAATAACACATACGATAATTTTTATCGCGAAATTCCCATTGGAGCGAAGCTTCGGGTCGCAGCTAGTAATAAATAAAGCTTATTTTTCACCACAAGATGAATTTCTATTATCAATTTAACCCTACAATTTACAAGCTACCAAAAGTTCAATTACAATTTTATTACAACAGTTTAACAGCGAATTCCTCGCAACAATTAAAGAATGATTAGGTAACCTCAATCATCAAAAGCCTCGTCTTTCTCCCAAGGATTCCGAATAAATAATTAGGCCATTAGCTTTTTTGTCCTACGGCTTTGTCTCGAAGATAGGCCCATTTGTTTTCGTTGGTTTTCGGCCGAATTCGGTCACTGTCGAGGACGTTGGAAATTAATGGAGATTACTTCTGTAAAGGATGGATCGGTTATCAAAACGTCGAATTGAGATTATTATTGTTATATAATATAGATAAACAGACTTTGTTGAAAAATACAAAAACTTAATTAATAACTTTACAAATAGAAAAGATTCGTATTTTTGTTTTTTGTTCGTAATGAATAAGCTCAAAAAATTTGAGACCGATTTTGATGAGATTTGGCACAGTGACAGAGGAAACGTTCAGGATTAACATAGGCTACTTTTTATTATGATTTTAGCTTGAACTTTAGGCATTTGCTGTAGAAATAGAGAGAAATAGGTTCCTGGGGGCCTACCATCAACTTTTACAGAACGATTCCAATGCAACTCAGTTCAATTTATGAACCTAAAATGAATCGCTTTCATACTGAAAATTAACTCGATGGTACGAATTTGCGATGCAGATCAGTTTAGGTCTGAAAGTGGACCGCGTTAAGAGATGATGGTAAGCCCCCTTTTATGTTTCGTTATATGATAAGCTGGACTCATTATTTATATCATAAAGAACGAGAGACCTCCATGAAGAAAAAGGTTGAAAGGAATTATTTACTGTGCATTAACCAGTTTTATCAGATTGCATCCAATTTCCAAATATTATAAACTAATTTTACACACGCACAAACACCTTATTACACATCTAGTTGCCAATTGCGGATTTGGCAAAGCCAGTGAATTATTGTTGGCGTCTTTCAAATTTCATAAGACCACGCACGTGTATACGTATACCAGTTCCAACTATATCCTATATTGTTATCCCACATGTTACGACTTAACCCCGAAGTGCTAGACATAGAGGCAGCCGCTCTAAGTGTAGATGAAGCCAGCTTATCTTCGGATAGACCTAAGTTTAGCCAGCTAAACCTAGCTCTACCGCACTTAGGTTACCGTGTTTAGCCGTAACACATACACAAAAGTACACATACATTTGACAGATAATTGCAGAATTAAAATACAAACTATAGTATTTATTTTTGGGACTTATGAAAAAAATTAAAATAAGTTTTTTTTTTTTTTTTGGTTCCATAATCCTTGATTCTATTCTGAACATCGTTTCGGGTATTAAACCCATTCGAATTCAAGGCTAGGGTTCGCAAATACAATAGTCTATTATTGCATTGCGAAAAATATTATTAGGGTTGAACAAAAATGGAGGCTTTATTTGAAATCGCACACTGTTCCGTTCAGCGCACCAATCAATATTATTCAGGTGCAATTCGAGGAATATTATATGAGTCAAGTAGATTGGCTAATAGCTTAACTAATTACATCACTAGTTGGCGATTTGATTTGAGGATTAGAATCTTTAAAATAATTTTTATTTTATTTGAATTCTTCAAATAGATTAGCGCGTTAAAAGGTGTGAAATTCTTCAGCTTTATTATATACCAGCGGCCCGTCTCGGCTTCGCTCGGGTAAATCATAATAAATTATACCCCTAAACCTTCCTCGGGAATCAATCTATTTATTGGTGAAAACCGCATGAAATCGCTGTTCGCGATAAACTCAAAAACTACTGCACGGATTGCAGTAGTTTTTGAGTTTATCGCGAACAGTCAGACGCCGTAGAAGACTTCGGTTTATAACATGCAAGTGTGAGGCTGTCAATGATTGGCATTAGTTATCTGTGACGTCACTCAAGGCTACTAGCATCCCCGTTGGCATTCATGCGACTCGGTTCAGACGATCGATATTATTTAAATTCAGCTGTTAGTTCACACAGAGGGGATTTCCCGTTGGGATGCAAAGTTTACACTTCTGCTTGTGGAGATGTACTTAGATATTCTTGGTGTACAGAATTTATTCTGTTCTTTGCCAAATTCCGTTTTAAATGGGATCAGTGCATAATGTATTTTTAACACACGACGCAAAAAGAGTGGCGTTATAACGTGTCTGTCTGTGTATCTGTGTAGCTCCCAAATGGATGAACCGATTTTCGTTTAGATTTTTTTGTGTCATAGATAATTTTATCCCGAGTGTTCTTGGCCATGTTTCATGAAAATCTGTTCAGCCGTTCAAACGTTGTAGCGAAATGAATATTTAAAGTCGAGGGTTTTTCATTTGTCTAAGAAATACATTTTTCCTTCCACATTAATAAACTACCTTATTTCACCTAAATGTCATTCGTAACACTTTCCTTCCATCTTTTTTTTTAATATTTTGTAGCAGTATGTAGCAGCAATACCGTAATGTACTTTCTCTTAACACCCCTTCATCCATTGTCAAAGTGGAAAAAGAATTATTAAGAGTCAGTTTAAGCCGAGAAAATGTTCTTGCCTGAACAAGATTGATGTTTGTTTGATGTTTGATGAGAGGAATTCAAAAGAAAAAAAAAACTTTCCGGGTAATTTATTGTTGTAACAAAGTAATTCGGGGAATTATTATTGATGTAAGCATTGTACTAGCTATTAACTTTGTTGCGGATATGGTTGAGTGAAAAATTATTGCCTCTGTGAAAAATATTCAGATTTTTGCAAGGATAAAGGATAATAAAAAGATAACAAACTTATTTGTATTTTCATATTAATCAGACACATGCCTATTGCTTGATCGGCCACCATTACGTTGACATTCGTCGACGAATAATGCACAAATTGTATGGAGATTCAACGTACGTCAACGCACGTCGTTGTCAAAACCTATAATGAAAAAAAAAAACGGAACACATCGGAAGCGCGACGTGCTGCGTCGTCGCAACGGGCCTATGTCACGAAATAATATAGCTACCTACCTGTGTGTGTAAAAAATTTTGGAAATCGGTTAGTAATTCCGACGATATGAATACCTACCTACATACAAACGTAAAACCTGTTAGGGTTAATCTGCCTATTACGTTTACAAATTATTTTCGTTCAATATGGCTTAATGAAATAAAAAGTACACGTATTTATATATACTATGTAATGAATTTGTGCAATAAAGAATTATTGTATTGTATTTTTGGAATATTTATAAAACTCATTTATTCTTTGGGAAATAATCACTTGTATCACTCGTATCTTTGATCATCATAAAAATATCACCAGCAGGCCTATATATATATATATATACATTTTATTACCATCAACTTTTACAGAACGATTCCAAAGCAACTCAGTTCAATTTAAGCACCTGAAATGAATCGCATTCATACAAAAAATTAAGTCTTGAAGAATTTGCGATGCAGTTCAGTTTAGGTCGTAAAGTGGATCGCGTTAAGAGATGATGGCAAGCCCCCAGGCAAATGAAATGTTTTTATACATGTTTGAAATGTTTTTTTTTAATAAGCAATGTTTTTCGTTTGTCAAGTCTGAGTATAATATTTTTAACTGTTGAAATGCAATTTTTCTGATGCGATGTTGCAGTCGTGTTGCATGGCAGCAGGATAAATAGCATTTCATTTGTCACAGTAAAACGACTCTTATTGTCAACATTTGTGCTCAGGGAAAAGTACCATGATATTTCGTTTTATTAATATTAACATAATTTGCAGATAGAAATATATACAGTAACTAAACATATATATACTATACTATTATATACATATATAAGAAATTATTAAATTAAATTAAATTAAATTAAATTAAATTAAATTAAATTAAATTAAATTAAATTAAATTAAATTAAATTAAATTAAATTAAATTAAAAAATATACTACATAGTATAAAACAAAGTCGCTTCACACTGTCTACGATTCGATAATGAGAAGTGAGAAATACTTCGTACGTCGTACTTCGCCCAAAGAGGACTTAGTTTCACTTCTCACCATCGAACCGATTCGAAGTGAGAAACAACGTTGCGTCATTGTGACGCAACGACAAACACACTTACAATCTATAAGATAATATTATAAGATAGATAATTTTTGAATCACATTAATTTTGATATAATAAATAGAGAAAGTATGATTAAAATGATTGCGGTATCGATAATTACCAAAATACCTTGATTTTATGGGTTAATGTTCGTGAAACGTCAGATGATAATATAAATTGAAATAGGGTTTGATTAACGCTTTCAATGAAAAGCTATTTTAGGTGGGAATTCATAATTAACCTAGGCTTCATTGATTAATAAAGCTGTTTTATGATGTAAGTTCCTTGTATTCAAAAGATATCGTCTTGATATAGGTGTACTATTGGACTTAAATCATAGTCGACTTATCCGTTAATAATTATGCGATTATCTATGGAAAAGTTGACTTATATAACTATAATACCAAAATCTTTCTCAGAAATCACATTATCTATCGATGAAAACATCCGTCCGATAGTTTTTGATTTTATTACGTTACGTTTATACAGACAGACGCTACACGTGAGTTCCCATGTAGTATGTCACCATCCTGTGATGTAAGGATAAATAGAAAGCAGTATTTGAATATCGCCAATCAAATTGGTCGAGCCAGCTATCAGCAATGGTTGCGCAAGTTATTTGAATACTCGGCATTGGGTTTTGGGCCCCGACTGAAATATAAACAATGCTGAAAAGCCGGGTACAAATAAAAGAGAGCAGGTAGACGTGACATTTCGTTAATATTCATATTTACGTGTTCCGTGGAGTAGTAGCCATCACGCCAGACTACTACACAGGTCCCGGGTTCGATTCCCGGTCAGGTCAAGATGGAAAACGAACTTTTTCAGAGTGACCTGGGTCTTGGATGTTTATCTATATATGTATATGTTATAAAATATAGTATCGTTGTGTTGGTAACATAACACAAGTCTCGAACTTACTTTAGGGCTAACTCAACCTGTGTGATTTGTCCATATGTATATACATATATATTTATTATTTAGTTTTTATTCATTAGGTTATGAAATATGTTGTTTTGATAGGGTGAATATCCTCAAAACGTCTCCATATTTGAAGAAAAACATAAAACATTGTCTTTGTTTATTACAATGAATTAATTCGGCCGAACTGATACAGTCTCTATAGTTCAGTTGTCGGAGCACAGTCCCGGTTAGGCAGGTTCGATTTCCGCTCGAGTCCTTAATTTCTCCATCTCAATAATTTTTTTTTAACTTTGTGTAAAGTAAATTAACACGAATGAAGTATCGATCTGTGTCCTGTATATTTTTATCGTGTACAGTCAGCAAAATAAATCAATGCTAATTGGATGCAGCGGGGAGCTTGTCATCACTACCTGCAATCGCATTACCGAATTGGTTCTCGATTAACTGTGGGATAAACGAAATAATTCAGTGTGGTTTTTTTAAAATATGTATACACTTTATTTACTGTGAGTTGAGGTACAACGATTCGATCGATGATTGCGTATTTTTAAATGTAAATATATGTTTATGTTCTGATTTCACAGCCGACCATGTGCCTGATTTAAACCCCCTAGAGAATATTGTTGCCTGTTAGCTGCCAAGCCTATATGACCCTTATTCGCCTCTTACGGTATCCAAATTTACTATTAACTTAATTTACAAATAAATAATCATTGTCCTTCTTCCTCTATTTACGTTTCAGTGTACAATTACGCATTGCGTCATTCAATCGATTTGCTATCCATCCTAATCACACCGCCCCTTAGACTGCTTAATCAAGTGCTTGTGCTATCAAAATCGTATAGTTAGCATAGTGGTCGCAACAAACGCGGTATGTCAAATCGGTGGTGATTAGAATCGAGCGCAGCGTTTTATACTAGTTTTTGAATATTTAGGAAAAATATACTAACAGCAATGAATTATTGAACATATAAAATATATATGTTTTCAAGAAGATGTTCTTCTATTATGTTAAGCTATTAAGGTATATATCATGTGAAAATATCCTTTTAATTGCTGGATATTTCATTTGTTATTATAATTAAAAAATATATATCTGATTCGAGGTTTTCTACTCAAGTTTGTTACTTCTTTTAATAATCCTATGGCTGCATATTACTGTACGTGAGTGATATAGGAAATAAATTATAAAATGTTAATTAAGTATCTCACGTACAGACATACGTGCAGCCAAGTTTATCTTAATAGTTAATTTTGTTACTATATATGCTGTTATTTATTTTAAATAAATGTTCATATTCCTATCCAATATCACGCACACGTCGCAACAAATTTCATTCCATTTTCATCAGAAACAAAAGTGATCGCCTAAAATCAAAGTGATCACTTAGTTTATTCAAGGAAACACTCTTTTCTCCAAACGTAGTATGACAGGCGATAACTCTGGGAGGTTCAGGACACTTATCTAATTGCATTAATTATACAGCTGCCGGGAATGCATCCAAACTTTAGCAAGAATTTGCAGTCGACGCATTTGATTAGCACAGACGGGTGGTTCGAGCGCTGCGGCCGCCCTGTCATTACGATCCGTCAATTGTCTTGAGAAAGGAATCAATTCCAAAACCAATCTACATATACAAAACTCTTGCGTTACTGAGTGACTGACTGACAGACAAAGCACAGCACAGCCGAAACTACTGGGCGTAGGAAGCTGAAATTTGGTGTGTAGGTAGGACAGTGTAGGGGAGCATTAAGAAGGGATTTCCTGAAATTCCCACGGGAAACGGATTTTTACTCACATACGAAGTTGTGGGCAAAAGCTAGTCATTTCTAAAATTGACATTAGTACAGTACAGTCTAATTATTTTAAAGTCAGACAGTGGGTAGTAAATTTAATTATTGTCTTTATTAAAATTTGAAAAATTGTAAACAAGTTAACTTGGCTATGATTTTGCAACCGACCGCCTACTTGACGTCAATCGTCCTTGAGAATGCTTCGTTGCCTATCAGGTGTCAGAGTATTATGTCCCTTAGTCGCCTCGTACAGAACATACACGGATATGGAGTGGTTCTAGTCCTATTCTACTTGTGTGGAAACCACACGCCGTCTAGGAGTTCAATTATCATCAGAAACTAATTTGTCATATGGACTAATGAACAAAAACAACACAAAAATGGGTCGCATCATTCAATTTTGACGTATATATAACGTTACTCTGCGCGCCGACGTCATTTGGATAAAATCGCGCACATTTGCGTTTTTCTGCGCTGGTTAAAATTAAGCACCCTTAATCTTTTCGACATTTCCCTTTAAAAAGTAAGTTCTAAAACATATGTATAGACCTAGAAATAGTAAAAACTTAATAACCTAGAATCACAATTATGACAAAGAGCAAACTGCTTTAGCAACTTCATTCCACCACGAGCGGAATTGCGGCCCACACAATTACATTTAACAACATGGTTGGGATTACTTTTTTATTCCGCTTTTACCACAGATTGTAAACCGAGGCTATTTGTTTCCAGCCTTATTATTGCTCTTCGATGTACACAGGGTATTTTAAGTATGCTAGAAAATAGGTTTAGAGGAATACATCAATATCAAGAGAAGGCAATGACAAACCGCTCCAAAGAAAGTTGTTGTGCCTGTTTCATTCCACTTAATGACGACCCTCAGCCATTGGAAATACGAAAAGGTAAGTAAATATATATTAGACAAGTTACACAGATTGAAGTACGTAAGGTAATAAGAAAATAGGACCACCTGGATTTAGAAAATTTTAGTTATTAGTGAGATTGCATCGTGCGTGCAGAAAAATGTAAAGTGCCCCATTTTATGCGCAAGTTAAAGTTAACGTTAAAGCTAACTGGTGCTACTCAATTTAAGTATATATATTTTTGTGAGGAAAATACAGTTGTTAGTACAAAATTGCTATTTATATTCTCTACTAATTTTGATATACTAAAATTTTATCAGATGTAAATATGTCAATCAATCAATAATATTTCTTTGCATAAAATGTACATAATAAAGGTACATTCAATTATTAAATTTCTCTCCAAATAAACCTTCCACAAACGTCGCGAAACAAATTTAATAAAGTGCATCAGAAATTGCATCTGCGACCGCATTGTATTGAAAAGTTGGAAAAATAACATTTCTATTTGAGGCAAGAATACAGACGGCGATCAGGGTAGACGGGGTAGGGGGGAGTGTACTTCAAGGGTTTGGTACGAGTGCCTTAAATACCCCCATGAGGGGCTATTTAAGGCACGAGGGGGGACACAATTTGGACTACTTACAATTACAAACTCCTTTGGTGGATTTTAATTAAAACAGCCTTGAAAAAACGTCTCATTAAAACATATGTTTGGAGTATTCCGTTGTATGGCAGTGAAGCGAGAACTTTGCTAAAGAAGGATCGAATGCGTTTACAAGCTTTTGAAATGTGGTGCTGGAGGCGCACGGAGAGAATTAATTGGACAGATAAGAAAACAAATGAAGAAGTACAAACAAAGATAGAGAAGTACAACAAATAAAGAGAGAAGAACGTTATTGAAAGCAATAGACACAAGAAGGGGAAAGATGTTTGGCCACCTTATACGACACGACAACTTTATGAAATATCTGATTGAAGGAAAAATCGAAGCAAGAAGAGGAAAAGGAAAGCCAAGAAGGACATTCCTAGATGAAATAAAAGAAAAAGCAGATGTCGTGTCGTATAGGGAGGTGAAATCAATGGCTGAGGACAGAATTAGATGGAAAATGCTCCACCGACAAGAACAAAGTTCTTAAATTAATAAAAGTTCTTAAAGTAATGGTTAAGATCCCCGCCTGTGGATCAAAAGGTCCCAGGTTCGAATCTTACTCGTGCCACATGAGTTTGTATACCAATCCGACTCATGTATAGTAGTTTTCAACGACCATCACTTGCTTCCGGTGAAGGAAAAACATCGTAAGGAAACCTGCACACTTGGAGAAGGCAATGGCAAACCATTCCATTAATAATGCCAAGAAATTTCCCAACGCAATCTTGTATATTTTATTTTTCTAAATGCGAAAGTCTTTTACGACGAATTTTGTTTAGAAATAGATATAATTAATGATCCGAGGTCAAATATCCAAATTTTATGATCAAGGAAATGGACGCCAAAGACCCATGCAGAATGGGCGAAAGTAAGAAAGCGTAGCCCGGACTCCGTCGCTCTATGGCGGAGAAAGACACCACGAAAACACTCAAATGAGAAAGAGTACTAGTCTACGCAATTTTTGTTTCAAAAATGAACCTTCTACGACGATATACTAATATTTTATTCTATGCTTGTGGCGAGTTGTTGATCGCTATTTATTTTGTAAAGGACAATTTAAACTTCTTTATTGTAACAGAAGCCACGATTGAGTAAGCCTGAGTTATTCTGATAAAGTGAATTGCTGAAAAGTTTAAATATTGGTTCATTCCTTTAATTATATTGCTCACTTTTTGTCAAATATTTTTCCAATACCAATGGGAATTATACTCTGGATTATAGGAATTTTTAATGTTGATCACAAAGAAAATAATTAGCTAAAATTGTCACGAAACACATTTCGAAATGATGACATCGCCTTTTGATTTTTATTCGTAGTGGTACTACGAAAGGTTGTATTACTACGATGTAAAATATAAGTGTAGTAGTAGTGTTGTTGTAGAACAATACTACAATACTGTAGCACAGTGCTACGACACTGCAGCACAGAGCTCCGGAGCTGTAGCATAGAGCTACGATGTTAGAGCACAGTGCTACGACACTGCAGCACAGAGCTCCGGCGCTGTAGCATAGAGCTACGATGTTAGAGCACAGTGCTACGACACTGCAGCACAGAGCTCCGGCGCTGTAGCATAGAGCTACGATGTTAGAGCACAGTGCTACGACACTGCAGCACAGAGCTCCGGCGCTGTAGCATAGAGCTACGATGTTAGAGCACAGTGCTACGACACTGCAGCACAGAGCTCCGGCGCTGTAGCATAGAGCTACGATGTTAGATCACAGTGCTACGACACTGCAGCACAGAGCTCCGGCGCTGTAGCATAGAGCTACGATGTTAGAGCACAGTGCTACGACACTGCAGCACAGAGCTCCGGCGCTGTAGCATAGAGCTACGATGTTAGAGCACAGTGCTACGACACTGCAGCACAGAGCTCCTGCGCTGTAGCATAGAGCTGCGATGTTAAAGCACAGTGCTACGACACTGCAGCACAGAGCTCCGGCGCTGTAGCATAGAGCTACGATGTTAGAGCACAGTGCTACGACACTGCAGCACAGAGCTCCGGAGCTGTAGCATAGAGCTACGATGTTAGAGCACAGTGCTACGACACTGCAGCACAGAGCTCCGGCGCTGTAGCATAGAGCTACGATGTTAGAGCACAGTGCTACGACACTGCAGCACAGAGCTCCGGCGCTGTAGCATAGAGCTACGATGTTAGAGCACAGTGCTACGACACTGCAGCACAGAGCTCCGGCGCTGTAGCATAGAGCTACGATGTTAGAGCACAGTGCTACGACACTGCAGCACAGAGCTCCGGCGCTGTAGCATAGAGCTACGATGTTAGATCACAGTGCTACGACACTGCAGCACAGAGCTCCGGCGCTGTAGCATAGAGCTACGATGTTAGAGCACAGTGCTACGACACTGCAGCACAGAGCTCCGGCGCTGTAGCATAGAGCTACGATGTTAGAGCACAGTGCTACGACACTGCAGCACAGAGCTCCTGCGCTGTAGCATAGAGCTGCGATGTTAAAGCACAGTGCTACGACACTGCAGCACAGAGCTCCGGCGCTGTAGCATAGAGCTACGATGTTAGAGCACAGTGCTACGACACTGCAGCACAGAGCTCCTGCGCTGTAGCATAGAGCTGCGATGTTAAAGCACAGTGCTACGACACTGCAGCACAGAGCTCCGGCGCTGTAGCATAGAGCTACGGTGCTATATCGCTGCATAACATAAAGCCACGAATACACTAGGGAACATTTGACGCGCTACATGTCGCTCTATCTCACGCATTACCATTGACTCGAGTGAAACAGCACATCTTCGATCTCACTTATTTTAATTGTAATGAAAAGGAAAGAACGATATGTTGCGAGTCAAATATTTCCTTATGTATTCGTGGCTTTATGATACGACGTCGTAGCACATAGCTACGCCGGCGTTGAGTTTCATACGTATATTTGTATGTCACAATAAATCTGCCAGACAAAACTAATGATAGCAAGACAATATTTAATATTTTTAAAACGTCTGAATTAAATGATTAATCTAAGAATATACACAGAACGTATCAAGTTATCGGTCTAAATAAATCTAATTTGTAATTACCTTTAGTTTCCTATTTGTGAGTTTTAATATTTACATTGTTGTTATGTTATTTAATAATTTAAATTAGAAAAATAAGTAGATAAGAGTAAAGAAGATTATTCTGAGCCCTTTATTAATATTAGAACAAGGCAAAAGATTTACATTTCTAAAAATGCTTTGTTTGAAACGTTTGCTCAAGAGACAAACTCAACGCTAAGAATTTTGTTAAATAGGCTTGAGGATTTATATTTTAATCTCTTCACCCGAGTACAGTCAACTACAGATTAATGCAGGGTACGTTGATTTCTGTGCCATTATAATGCCTAATTTTCAATGAGGTATGGGTAAGTTCGTGTTGACTGTACTAAAGATTATCTATACGACTGTCGACATAGACCAGTTGGACAAATAAAAAATGTATTTGATATCTCAATATTCTATTGCGAATTTCTATCCTCGAAATCACGACTATCGCATTTATAATATTAATATCAGTCATCATATCAACATACTGTGTATAGTATTTATTAAAATCAAACTCCCTTTGAGTCTTTTTATCTTTTTTTTTTAGATAGCTTTATTGTCTTTTGAACATTCACATATAAAATGAAGTCTGAAACTCCGCAACGGTTAACCGCTCCCAGGACAAACGTGAAACGGTTAATATTCTCGGTTGGAGCCTTCGAGAATCTGAGAAAATTAATTTCGCTTTTAACTTGAAGAATATACTACAAGCTCCAGGGTATTTGTCGGTAACCGTTTTTAGAATGTTGAGACGTATGTGGGAGGAGAGAGCTTAGATATTTTAAGGTAATGTTACTACTGTTTCTCTAAACTCGGTACTCTAAATTCGATTTTCGTTACAAAATCTGTCTTTTCTTTCCGACCAACTGAAATATATCAACTTCTTTTAATGAAATAACAAAAAGATTTTTTAATTTATCTTCAAATAGATTTCTTGTGATTTATTTATTTATTAAAAAAAAATAAAAGAAAAAATTAATCTATGTCGCAATTGTGTAACTTATAAAAATAAGTGATTTTTTTCAGATTTAGTTGATTTCCTATTAACTAGTTTGATATTCAAGATATATTTCGTATTTTGTAACGGTTTCACGTTTCTTGAAACATTTTTTAAAAGTACGTAAAACTACCTAAATTATATTTTAAAATAATAATTTATTATATTGCTATTATTGAATGACAATAGTAAATATATAATAAATTATTTGGTGTGAATTGGGTGTCTCTCATCCCGGAAATTAAATGTTCCCGTGGGAAATTTACGCGGGAAAAGCTAATTATTGTTAATAAGAATGTCTACTCTTTTGAATCAGGGAGTATTTGTACAAAAATATTTCTGTGACATTTCTTTTATTTTTACTCAAGAGAGTTTCAGTCATTGCAATACATTTACTCACAAATTCAAGTGGAACGTCTTCAATATCTCAAGAAAGTCGAGTGTATTTGGATACTTATTGAATAGAGAGGAGACAACATTGCGGGTAACGTTCTCTGTTATCTCAGAAATTTGTGTCGCGATTCAAGTTTAAAGATATTAGCGTTTTGTGTCAGAACGGTATTTACGTATATTTCAAATGCTTTTGTACAGTCAACAGCAAATGGAGCTAAACAATTTAGCAAATATGCCACTATGTCAGCGTGACGGAGATCTTCTAGATTTAGAGGCAACTCATCATGTGATGTGCTGTTTATTGTATCCATTTTAAGAATCAATATAATCTCAAAAATTCTTTCATCATTACAAAAGTACGTCAGTAAAATCTTGGATAATAATCCGAGATTGCCATAAGCTATATTTTATCTCAAAATTCCCACAGGAGCGAAGCCCCGGGCTACTATCTAGTGTAAAATATTCAAATTGATACAAGGAATTATTTTTAACAGCCAATGTTTCAACATAAGTTAAATGAAAATTAGGTATTTTTTTTTTTATAAACAAGAAAGTACTTATTCGTAACAAATCCAAGCTAAACTAAATATCCTGAGAACGGGAGCTGACTCCATGTAATGGGAATTGGCGAAGAAGAAGAAAGTTATTCGTAAGTTGCACCGACTGGTGGTAGCACCAGTTACAAGTTAACATCAACGTTGACTAACTTTGACGTTAGCTTTAACAAGCGCACAACAACGCAAAGTGTGGCATTTTATCTATTGAGCGGCGCGCATGTTAACGTTGACATCAACGTTGACTGGTGCAACAGTGGCTAAGAAAAATTAGTGTTTATAACTAGCGACCCTTCCCGGCTTCGCTCGGTTAAAACCATAATAAATTATACACCTAGACCTTCCTCAGGAATCACACTATCTATTAAAAAAATCCGCATCAGAATCCGTTGCGTAGTTTTAAAGATCTAAGCATACATAGGGACAGACAGTAGGAAGCGACTTTGTTTTATATTGTGATAGTGATAACAGAATGTCTATCGCTTATACCACACACCGCTGCTACATAACGTACTTACTTCACGAACACGGATGTCGGACATTCTTATCCAGTCCATTTGTCCACAAAGTTTGATGGCTCTCTGCCATGTTTCGGCGATTCGATAGTAAATGTAGTTTTTACTTATTGGTAGGCAAAATATAACTTATCGAAGAGAAATTTTGAAATTGTAGTTTTAAAGTAAAGTATTTAAAAATGTCTTTCTTTTTTAATCTCACGATATTTTTCGTTCACCGCAAGCAAGTGATGATCTCTGATAACCAATACAATACATGAGTCAGATTGGTAAACTCATGTGGCTAGAGTAGAATTCATTTATCATTTTGAACCACAGTCGCCTCTTATAAATACCTTTTTTAATTTTACTTCTATTATACTTATACTCAGAATTCAATTCTATTTTACGAAGAACTTAGGTTAATAAAAAAAATATTTTGGTGTATGTTAAAATATTCCGCATTCTTTTTATTTTACGTTGGAGATTCTTTGTGAATTGTTAATTTATAAAGTAAACTTGTAAAAGGCTTTCGCGAATTTTTGAAATTACACACCGAGTTCCGCAACTCTGATCTTTTGTTGAATATAAATTTTAACCTTGTTTTAAAACTCCAAATTTTTTAAAGGATTTCCTTTAATGATATTAAAGATAAGTTGTTTTGAACCGATTGAAATGAAATAAATACTTACTGATTAGGATTTTGCGTTAGAGTTTACTAGACTCCCAATTCCCTATAATGTTCCCGAGGAGATAGAGGGATAGGGAGAGGATATATAGTTTGGTACTATTTATATCTAGTGGGGGAAAGATAATTTTATCCAAAGTGTGGAATATTAATAATTTTATTACATTCATTTAAGATTATACTTTGTGCTATCTCATTCGGCGGCGCGATCTGCGTATATATAAAATATTAGCTAGTAGTTTGTAGCCTTCAGATTTATTTCATTATAAATATTATATTTAAATATGATATAAGAACAGTCTTGTTTCTGAATAAACTAGTGGGTTGGACCGCTAACTTTAACTTGCCCAGAAAAACGCAAAGTTCGCCATTTTGTCTAAACGACATCGGCGCGCGGCTTACAGTCAACGTACTGTACGGAGTACCTACTGATTTCATAGGTGCACCTCAATTACATTTATCAGTTAGCTTAATTTTAAGAAAAATTTCTAACCAAAATCTAAAATCTTATTGGAATATGTATCGATAACCACAGACAAGCGGCGTCTATTAATCTGTTGACAAAAACAGTCCCCCCCTCCCTCTGGACCTGATGGATGACGTCATCAGTCTTCCTGAGGACGCCAATTTATCCTGTAACATCGCCACGTCGAGAAAAAAATTCTAGAGATGTTTTTCTTGTCGTTGTTTCTGTATCTACAAGCCGGGTATAACATGGCTAATTTATCAATCTTATTAATTACCATTAAAGCATTGTTCACAAAAAAGAGATATTATTTTGATGATGTTTTTAATAAAATTTCTACACACTATCCTTATCCTCACTTACATATATAATACATACATAATTATTATAAAAAAACATCCTTAATATAAAACAAAGTCCTCTCTAATTTTTGTTTTTATACGAGCGAACCGAAGTACAATAACAGAAGTACCAAAATTAGTTTGTTCACAAGTAGTTAATGCCTCCGCTTATAAACTATGAAATAACCACAGTTTTAATCTGTTTCGGACCACTTGGGACTTGCACACATTCAGAACTTCGCTCAGATTAACTTAATCTACTAATATAACAAATTGGCATAGGCATTTATGTTCAAATTGGCCACGCGAAAACAACGACTATCGCAAATCCCTAACCACTAACCTATCCTATCCCACTAATATTGTAAGTAAAGCAAGATGGCTAGTAAATTCTTGTAGAATACGAGACAAAATGACTGACATTTTGGTATTTGTCTCTTCTAACAATAGCGAAATGTCACGAGGGCGAAGCCGCGGGCTGAAGCTGAATTTTATTTATATATTTATTTACCTTTAAAAATTACAATTTCAACTTATGCTACACAATACATAAATAGCATCTTACAAGTATTATTATATATTAAACCTTTGAACACAAAAGTTTAAAATACTAAAGAATGAAAGTAAGCAAAAATAAGTAAGTTTAAAATATAAACAAAATCTTAAAAATACCTTTTGTAACATATAAAAAACATGAGTACAACTTCTGACAAACTTTAGCCTGTTTCTATTGGAATTTGGCATATAGTTTGGCCTGGGGCCTTCCTTAACTGCATCGTGTCCGCGGCTTCGTCGGCTCACCCCGGACAAGGCAGATGTTTATTGCTCTGCAGTGTACACTGGAAGTAAAATTTACATCACTTTGTATATTAAAGATACGATATTTTTAAGATCGTGTATTTTTAGTAACGAGATATTTACATCAATGCTCAATCACTAAATATATGAAATTGTATTTAGGCAAGTTATTCTGTATTCAACGATTTTCACTAAAACAGCGACTGGATGATAGAAGTAAAGATATTATACATATTGAGATTGAAATCTCAGTATTGTACTAAATACATGTTTCTCGGGTTACACATTGGAACTTTTACAGTCCGGGCATTTGATGTGATTTACTATTTTTTCGCTATCATTAAAGTATATTAGAAATGCTTTTTGACTCCACAATCCGTGACACATCGCTGTCACAAATTTTTTAGGAGCTTGCTCCTTTAATATTTTGTTTTTGACATTTGAAAAAAATATCAGACTAGTTTGAAAAGTACACAATTTCAAAGATCTCATCATACATAGGGACGGACAGTGGGAAGCGTCTTTATTTTATACTAATAATTAATTTATATCACTTTTTCTTTTTTGTGCCCTCAAGTGTAGACATGTCTCGTATGCGCTTATATAGTACGAATGCCGGTTGGAAGTGGCGCTGTTGTTAAGAACTAATTTAAAACTTTGATTCTCAGCTGTTAGGATAGTTGTGGACTTTTGGGCCCAATTCAATCATGGCCCGCCGCCATTTTAATTAATTTGATCAACAGATTTGCGTTTCTGTGTGAATCACAATATAAATTGGCTAAACCCTTTTGTTTTTGTTGAAGTAAACCCAATTCAAAGGTTCATTTTAATTAATGATTTGGCATTTATTTAGATTTTTGGTTTGTAATTTTAGTTTAATTTATATATGGAATACATAAAATGCACTTATGGAAATGTCAAATTGACCAGTCATATTAATTAATTAGTTCTACTGCCTGTTTAGCTTTGAATTTATGTAAAAAATATCTATTACTAAATTACTTCACCTATTTATAATAACTGTACTTTAACGCAAGATGACGTAAATTAGTAGTTAGCTAACAAAATTGTGGTCTTACATTAGTTTATTGATTTTTCGATGATTTTTCGAATTATGCATTTGTTTTTTTTTAATGTTCGATACGAACTTTTAACTTATTTTTTCTAAGTGGCCAGTCCAAGCCTTTTTGTTGGCAAACAAACATGACTATTGGACACATTATCATATTATTATTTTTTTCTATCAGTAAAAAGGAGATCCATATTATTAATTCTTACTAATAATATAAAACTGATAATATATAGTATAATAGACGAGGAAGAAGAATGTGATAGTGTGTACTTTCTATCACATCAAGGATTTGGATCTAAGTGAGTTTTGGTTATAGATACAAGAAATAATTGGGAGGGCCAAATACAGCTTTTTGTTGCGAGGAATGCTGCGGATTTCAGCTAGTATAAAAGTATAAACCTTTGGATTTTCATTGAAAATGTTATTGTTACCTAGATTTCTGTTTGCAAGAAGTTATTCCGCGGAAACCGTACACCGTTCAATGTTCCATTTAAACTGAAAGAACCAACACTAAAAAGTTGAGGCTGAGTGATCTTAAGAGGAAAATGAATGAGTAGTATTTTGCCATCTTACTAGTACAAATTAAAAAAAATAAATGAGTAGTTGATTAGTTTGAGTTGTAATTCCACACATGCAAAGACATTTTTGATCTTCGTCACACTTCGTCTTCGATTTTTTTTATAACAATTTATAATTATCATATTTAAAAAAAAAATATTTCTCTAAAAGCTTGACTTAGCGTAAAAAAAATAACCTTGTAATTTTGACGATTTGTCTACGATTTTACGACCAGCTGCCTGCCTGACGTCAAACAACTATAGGAATTCTATTGTTGACTAAAAGTTATTTTTTTCTGTGTTTTGTTTTACACAATCGACAAATGCTTGTAACTTATATGTAGACGATTTTGTTTAATGTTGACTTACATTATATTAGCTTTCTGCCCACGGCTTCGCCCGCGTTTTTTTTTCCGGAAAGAAAGGTATTCTCCATACTTCAAACTACATGTATACAAAATTTCATGAAGATTGGTTAAATAGATAAAGCGTGAAGTGGTAACAAATAAACGAACGAACAAACAAACTTTCGCATTTATAGTGAATAAGAAAACATCGAACAAAAAACGACTACACAAAAACATTATTTTGTCAGAAATATTTTTATTTGTGGCTTGACGTCTTACGTTTTTCATGTCCGTACTTGAAGCTAGCCGGTTATCAGTGCCAGGTGTCGAGGAAACAGCCTCAGGCTCCAGGAAGGAATTCTCAGCACTCATACCACTTGATGAGAGTACCGGCGGCAGCGCTGAGTTTCGTACCTACTTATGTTAATTCTTTTTAAATAAAATTATTTGTGTACAATCTAAATGTAACTAACATTTTTTTCATTTCATCCCAAAGGTTAACTGGTAGAGAATGCTTTTACTATTAAGTCCACCTTTTGTAAAATTTTGTTTTTTTGGTAAACAAAGTATAAATAAATATTTTTTGTTAAATCTTTTTAGCGGAATTTTAAAATTAGCTCTCTCAGCTATCTACTACAGGCAATTTATCCATAAAATAATCAAATTCAAACAATTTATTCTGAAATTAGACACACTTTTTCACGTCAAATTTTATACAAAGTCATTCCTCACAAGCTACAAACTACTAACGTTTGATGTAGACCTTCGCGGTGTTGATACCATAAACAAGATTAAGTTTAACATCGTCGTTTACGACTTCATGTGGTTATGAACATCAAACGACTTAGATTTGACGCTGAGCAGCCACTTACAGTGAGAGGCATTTTATTTTCCTGACTACGTTGATGTTAAGCTATAAATTATAATGTCAAGGATAAGGATAAGGATAGATACGGAGCTGCTAGTAATATTTTTACAATCAACATTTCAAGGAATTACTTAGGCAGTGCAGAAATTAATTATTATTTGGGAGTGCCGGCAGAAGTGAAAACTTGAATATTAACGTTGTGTAATTTTTGACATCTTTTTCGATCAGGACATCACGTGTCCAGACGCGAGTTTAACATTTTATTACTTTTTGTTATTATTAAGAATTTATATTTATAATGTTGGTACTCAGGTATGCATTTAAAAAAATAATAAACCTATTGTATTAGAATATGTTGAAAATGTACCAAATAAGAATGTACCTAATAATCTTTTTATCTTAGGTTAATAAAGTAAAATGTAAGTTACATTTTTTCATATATTGATTTAGTGAAAACAAAATTGCAATAGAGTTGAAAATGAATTTAAATATTTTATTTGTTGTGACGCACGATACCGAGTGATATTTTAGATCTTTGACATTAATTGAACATATTTTTCACTTCTACAACGCAATTCAAACAAAGTTATGCAAACAAATTTCATTTGCACTCAAAAGTAATCCTTCAAATGGAAAGAAAAGTTGAAGAAAAAAAAACAAGTGAAAAAATCAATTAACTACAAGCCACTCTTTCGAAAATGTCGCACCCACAACGGGAACGTTGCTCATTCTTTATATGTGTTGTATATTATTTTTTATTTCTCTATTGATTAACAACTTGCATTGTCTCCAATATTGTCGAGCTCAAAATTCAAAATTCAAAATTCAAAGTTCTTTATTCAATTTAGGATGATATACATCACTTATTGACGTCAAAAATTACTTAAACTAAGTCTACTGCCGGCTTCCAAAGCGCAGGTGAAGAAGAAGCGGCGCAACAAACTTCACCGCAGCCAGCTTAACAAATTGATTTAATCCGGGTGCATTTTGAGTGTTATTATATGCCATAATTTTATATCCAGCGTTATTGATATTGCACAACATTCACTTTAAATTAATGAAAAGTTATTAATTGCTGCCACAAAGATCACTGTTTTTGTTTTCATAGTCGGGTTATGTGTTCCTGCTGGGCAAAAGGATTTTTGTTTTCCGTAGGTTTTTGTCTTGAGCCTTTTGTTGCCAACCGCGCTGAATTTTGTCAATTTTGTTCGCGGTCTTGTTCATTTTGTATATAACTATTTAAAGAAAATTAATAGCGAGGTTTAAGCTTGTGGCGAACCATTAGTAATTATGTCTTGAAAATAATATTATAAATAAAGTTATGTTGTTCCAATTTCAAATAATTAGGTTCAAAACAGTTGTAATTGATAAAATTTGTATTACACATGTAAATTTGTAAATAAACATTTATTGTTTAATTATAAGCTACCGTTTACAAGTGGGTGCGAGACTACTTTAGCGTCCCTGGTTTCCTTGATACAAAGCTTGTGGAGACAGGCTCTGAATGAAAGATTAATGAGGAGTGAGGGGCGGGGACAAAAGTGCGTTTCAAATGTGTTTTCATCTAGTGTTTATTTGTCTCGAAATAGACGGCTGAATTACTTTGACGATTTTATTATCTTAGTCTATTTATCTAATTTAGGGGGTATATAAATAAATAAATATAAAAAATATATTAGGACAAATCACACAGATTGAGCTAGGCTCAAAGTAAGTTTGATACTTGTGTTATGGGATACTAACTCAACGATACTATATTTTATGACAAATACATATATAGATAAACATCCAAGACCCGGGCCAATCAGAAAAAGATCATTTTCCATCATGACCCGGCCGGGGATCAAACCTGGGACCTCTCGGTTCAGTGGCAAGAACTTTACCACTGCGCCACCGAGGTCGTAAGAAAAAAGAGATAACAATAGTAAGTAGAATGTGCTATAGAAGAGAAGCCATATGAAGGAAGGAACGACCCAATATGGTGATTCCGATAGTCTTTCGGCCGCCGCGACATTACCATACCTACTTCAAATTCAAGAACAATAAAGAAAATATTATTAGTAAACTAGCGTTCGCTCATAACATATTATTGTCAATATCTGGGATTCTAAGCAACGTATCGCGATGAAACCTATACCAGATTGTAAGTTAGACCACACGCTATTACAACTGTGAAAATCGCATGGAATTCCATTCTGTAGATTTTGCGTGATCCGCGAACAAACATACAGATAGACAGAAGAGACAGACGAAAATTCTAAAAATATTTTTTTTGGCTTCTTTTAGTTCCATAAAGACTCCCTTAAATATTACGCTTACAGTTTTATTATATGTAATTGGCATAATAATACTGGGTATTTGATTTTAGAAACGATTCTTTAATCAAGAAATTTGGCGAATGCTCATTTACCCTAACTTGTTGTCTTTCTTATTAAGAGTTTATTTCTTAATAAGTATTTTATTTCCAGGCAAGCTGAATAAACACTTTAGATTAACGGCGCCACAAGAGAAACGGTACACTTTTAAAATTGTCTCCTAACTAAAAATTAACGGCTGGAAACTGCGAGCTGCAACTTTGCTCGTCGCAACTCGCAGGCGCCATTTATAAACTGCAACAAATTGCTGTATTTACTAGTAACGGCTAATGTTCCGTCTGCTACCAGAAGGCGTTTAATATAAAAAGGATGGGATTTGTTTAATACAAATCCACACTAACATTAAAATGCGATAACTTATCTGTCTATTTATCTGTCTGTTTCGCTTTAATGGCTAAACCCAAATTATTATAATGGTGGTGAAGGTTTGTATGAAAATCAAACTCACAGAGTCACCACACATTAAAAATATACCACAATAATGAGACACGCAGGGTCACACGAAAGTCCACTGTACCTTGATATTCCACCGTGGCACTAAATCTCTTCTTCAATATTCGCCAACATCTTTTGTTACTGACACAAAAAGTTAAGACAAATTGTCTCCCCGCCAGAATTAACTTCCTTATCACCGGCCATTACATACAGAAGCCCAATCGTGGCTAATGAGTATTCTCGTGCCCACAAAAACTCGCTCGAGCCCAAAGGCCAAATCCCATTGTTGATGGCATAGTCATTAAAGATAAAAAAATCGCCAAGGCTGTAGAAGCAATTTCATTTTTTCGAAATCTTTGATTTGTTTGGGCTCTGCCAGTTTTTGTGCAAAATACCGCAAATACAAAAGATATAAAAAAAACCTGCTTGCACTCCGGGAGCGCCGGCAGAAGTGAAAACTTGAATATTAACGTTGTGCATTTTTGACATCTTACTAATTTTCGACCAGGGTCACGTGTCCTGACGCAAGTTTAACATTTTTTACCCATCACAAAAAGTGCACAACGCCGCTAAAGAAGTTTTCAGTTCAAAAAATGTGACGCGTGTGTTCCGCCCTAAAATAGGAACACTTCATATCACTATAGATATCGTAAGGGCGACTAGGGATAGCTGATAAGGCAACAAAAGCATTCTAAGGGTTGACGTCAGGCAGGGTCATAATAAAATTTTACTTTACACATCCGATTCATTTTACTTTATTTTTTTTTATCGCTTTATTTTTCGCTGACGCCGGGCCTTACGTCATCACAGCACTGATTGCAACAGGGCTCACGAAAAAATGTGTGTGTGTACACACACACACACGTGTGTGAGAGAGAGATAAGCTCAAAAACGTCCATCTATTAATACGTCCGTGAACACCATTCAAGAAGAAATTTCTCGAACAAACAAATACAATAGTAATCTATGTATCCAAGTAGTCTCTTAGTTTAATTTTTCACCTGCCTTGTTACAGTCGAATGCTACCTATGTTAAATGAAAAGTATATAATGTAACTAGTTTTTGCCCGGGGCTTATATACGCCTGCGTAAATTCCCCATGGGAACAGTTATTTTTACGGGATGAAAGATAGCCTAAGTCGTTCCCAATACTTCGATCAATACGAGAGCAAAATTTCGAAAAGATTGGTTGAGTATATTAAGCGTGAAGAGGCAACAAACAAACTTACTTTCGCATTTATAATATTACTAGCTGCCCGTCCCGTCTTCGCCCGAGTAAATAATAATAAATCTTTATTATTATAATATACACATAGATCAATATTTACAATAAGTGTATCATAAAAAATTAAATAAAAATAAATAAGAAAAGTTACTATTACAATAAAAATATTGTAAAAAGGTACATTTAGTTGGCGGCTACAGCCAGCCAATGTCTATAAGTAAAACCACTATAAATATACATAAAACTACTTCAGTAATCGCACTATCTATTTTAAAAACCAGCCTCAAAATCGGTTGCGTAGTTTTAGAGATCTAAGCATATCCCTATGTAGGGACAGACAGCGAGAGGCGACTTTGTTTTATATGTAGGTAATAGGTAGTGAAGTTATAAGTAGATTTTAACCCGTTTTAATCTCCAAGGTGAAATTTTCTGTAAATTTTACGTGATACGAATTTAATACAGCTTAAAAAATATTGTACGGATCTAAAAACATTTATACACATTTTCTCCGGGCGACGAGTCAATATTTGAAAAGCTGTAGAACTATTGACACAGACGTTAAAACAATATTGTACCACCTAGGGACCATTCTCCTGTACAATACAAATCAAATTTTGTAATTATCGTCTATTTGTTCGACTTTCTAATTTAAAAAATCGGCATTGATGTACAGATTTCTAATTTCCTTCACCGGAAGCAAGTGGTGGTCGATGTCGAAAACTATTACACGAGTCAGTTTGGTATACAAACTCACGTGGCATAAGTACGATTCAAACCTGGGACCTTTCGTTTCTCATGGGCCACCACCGCTTCCAATCTCGAGTTAGCCCATTAAAGAAATCGGACAATTTTACAGAAAATTATACTGTTTCATTTTAAAGCGGCTACTTGCTGGCTATACTGTTACAGCCGTAGGAAACCTAGCGCTCAACGAAAATGGGACTCAATGGGGCTTTAAATTCACATTAGCACGGAATAACCACTTAACACGAGATTCTACGACTGGTAATAAAGGAGGCGGCGCGAACAAACACGAGGCGTCGGGAAAAATAAAGAATATATCTCAATCGCTACATTGGATAACGTTTGCTATATTGGTTAACTTCTGAATACATATTTTGTCCGCGGCTATCGCCCGCGCGAGTTTCTTTGCGAACGCGGAACAGTCATGATTTTCATACAAACTTTCACCCCCATTAGGTATAGTCATTTGGGGATTGATTCTTGAAAAAAAGTAGCCTATGTTTGAACATGCACACCAAATTTCATCAAAATCGGTAAAGCCGTGAAAGGGGAAAAGGATTCGGAAGTGATTCGGAAGAAGACCAATTTAATGCAGTATTAGCAATGCATAGTATTGAAGACGTTTTAATTAATACGTATTTGAAATATACTTATTGTCTGTACTTTTCATCATTCGCCATCCTACTTTAGGCCTTACTTTCATCTGAATCTGGTCTCCGTTCTTGGCTTTGATTCCTTAAAACACGGTGTTCGCTTAAACATAAGCCACAAAAACCATTAAAATTTGGCTGTGCGGTTATCAACCGGGCGCTTGTTTTTGGGATAATTCTCACTTCTGATACTTCTGATATCACTACAATAACAATGTAGAAGAAAAATGTAAATCGGAAAAGGAATGCGTAAGATCTTTACATCCTTTGACCATTAAGTACCAATTTACATTGTATACGCAGCATAAATGTTTTACTATGACGCCTGGTGTTTCAGAGAGGGTTACAGATGCCAAGTACTGTCCCTGGCAAGCATAAAAAGAAGGTTATGCGGCTATTTAGGGTATTCCCCCGCTATAAATGGACGGGAAGATTTTAATAACGATTTATTTATTGGTTGTTTGAGAAAGCAAGACCCATATTTTTTCATGATTACGTTGGTTGAAGTAGGTAAATATAGCATAGTTTAATAATCATTAATGTGTAAATATTTGTTGTCAGTATTTGTAAGCATTATATTTGGGACAATCTGTGTAATGTAATGTGTGTAAAAAAGTGTAATGCTGCATATAGTAGCTATAAAGTCAATTCAGATACTTTTATCCATGTTTCAGAAACAAAAAAATTATATGGGGCTTGTATGAGAGTGACGTCACAAATGTTCTAGTCAAAAAGCGTCAATTATGTTTTAATAATACCAAAAAATACTATAAATAAAAGATTATATTAAAAAAAAACTACTATAAATAAAATTGATTAAAGACACTTGATTACCATGTTTCATTAAGTGAACGCATTTATACATTTTAAACACAGGTAAATTTATTGGAAATATATTTCTTATAATTTTAATTTTCTCATATAAAATTAAGATCAAAAATCCGGCCCGACTGGTGGAAATATGATTTTATCGTTAAGCATAAGCTTAGTTTTAAATGAGATGGATAAGGACATGAGCGTGTGGTCACGCCCTAGAATAGGACCACTCCCGTGGATGTCGCACAATCAGCCTACGCAACTGATAGGCAGCAGTAGCATTCCCAAGGGGGGTTGACGTCAGGCAGGCAGCCGGTTGTGAAATCACAGCGGAATTTTCGAAATTTTAACGGTTTTTTTTTACGCTGACCCCGAGCTTATCGGCCTCACAACCTCGAACGCAACCTGGTTTTGGGTGGGTGTCAAGACCCATATTCTTTATGTGGAATACCAGTGCCCCAAAAGTATGGACAACAAAAATGGCTATAGCGATGAGTTAAGTAAGTATTACTTCCAAAAGTTACAGTGCAAAAATCTAAGTATTTTCAACGAATCTAAATATCTGCAGCGATATTTTCATAGAATTGAAGAAGGCGTGTATTATAATAAAAAAGGGCAAATAAAAGGCGATTTCCTAAAAAGTAAACACTTCGGGGCGAGCAGCTTTCCCGCTGTAATCATAAAGGGAATATTCCCACAACGCGGAGTTCCAAATTCAAATGAGCATAGTTTAATAATTCATGATCCTGGCAGTGTGAGTGCTGCCTCGTTTGCGTTCTGTTTTATTGATGGTGGTTATTGTACAGAAATATTTTCAGCGTATTTTTAACCTGAGCCCGGGATGCGGACGCGAGTGAAGCCGCGAGCAAAAGCTAGATAAATAATATAAGTAAGTTGTCCAACGAATTTTTAAAATCTCGTTCAAAAAGATAATAAATAAATAAATAAAGTCTATGCTTTAGCGATCTTCTACGTTTCAGCTCTAATATCAATTGTCAATCTTGCAAGTGACGTCATTGTCTCCAAAGTTGCCTCTATTACGGACAAGATTTGGCTAAATAGGCTCTTAAAGACGCATTAGTCTCTCACGTATCTAACATAATGTCTTTCAGTGATACAATGACAACAAACGGTACGTGTTAATAGACCTAATTATGATGATTTAGAGATCAATATGGCTTGGCTCGGCTGTAATATCCTCATTAAGGCGCTATGGGTGCTATTATAACAATGTCTATTAGGAAACTTATTAAGATTTCGAGAAGATATTTTATTTTTCAAGAAGCGGTGTTGGTGTAATGGTTAAGACCTAATGGTTAAGGCCTGTGGATCGAAAGTCCCAGGTCCGAATCCTACTCGTGCCATATGAGTTTGTATATCTATCTGACTCATGTAGTTTTCATAGACCACCATCGCGAGGAAACCAGCACACTGATTGATTAAACTTGTATGTGAAATGGAGAAGGCAAGTGCCGAGAGAATTGTTAAGTGAGTTTAATTCCACGTAATGATCACGACCCTCAGCCATGAGGAAACACGACAATGAAGAGCGATTTCAATTTCATGTACCTAAATATCTATATAATTTTATAGAAAAGAGTTTGCAGTCATGGTTTCGTTCATGTATGTTGTCGAACTCTGTGATACATGGTCACGTGGTTATCATGTCAGACTAAGTGGGCCCTGGTCAGGTCAAGAGTGATAAATTTCAGCGGATTATGTCCTTATAAAAATTCCATTATGAGCTTGGATTTTGGGCTTTTATTTGTTTATGCTAAAATATAGGGTAACATAGTTCTTGTTAATATCCTGAACACAACACAAGTCTCGAACTTACTTGGGGGCTAACTAAATCTGTGTGTGTCTAACTAAATCCATATCACTATAAACGCCTAGTTGCTTCCTAAGCTTTCATTTTTTGAACAGCGATCAGGATTTTGATGCAGTTTTATATACACCGTGTGATGCATAAGGGTGATAAAAATTTACTGTACAGGATGAAAAATTCAAAACTAGCTCTTGTACATTATAAAAATATACTAGTATACATTTTTGAAATATTACAAAATATCTCTTATACAGATTCTTCATAATAAAAAGAAATAATAAATATAGTAGTAAAGGTAAATGAAAACAACATCCCACACAGCAAACTTATTCAGTTACCAGCCATTTTAACGAGGCAAAAAGTTCTTATAAAACCGGCCGATGGAAAAACTCCGCCACGTAGTGTAGAAAAGTTCCATTCAATGAATGAATGAACGGACACGCTGTAATGAAAAACTTCATCTAGGTACTCTGTTTATAACCACGTTATATTTTGTAAGGGTTGTCAAAATCGTTTATTCAGGAACTAGGCATTCACACGCACATTTTCACGTCATGTGCTAATGTAAATTAAATATTATTTACCAAAGCTGCAGGCACTGCTGGTTACAAGCATTTCAGAACGACCGCTGCTGAGAAGAAATTCCAAACAAAACTCATTTAAACAGCGTTGGTCCCCATCATGCCAGGAGGGTTTACCAATTTTTAATATAAATATTATGTATATTTTTCTCTCAGTAATATAACAATATAAGTAGACAAATAAAATACACGGTCAAAAGTTATAAAGAAAGAAGAAATAAAGAAAATTTAATTTTATTATCTTATTATTGTTATCGAGTGCTGAACAAAAATTATTGTTGACTTCAATTTATTCGTCTACAAATATTTGTCTAATTAAAGTAAAAAAAATAAATATGTTCAATTCAATTCAAATAATTTATTTCTTTTCGCATGTACATACAATCTCTTATTTGAGCATAATCCCTAGGTTTCTTCCTTAGCCGTAGAGCCCAGGGCCCGTCCGTCCGCCCCAGCCCTACTTTTTTGTCTCCATTTTGCACCGCCGTCGGCATTTCAAGTTGTCAGACCATATATATATATATATATATATATATATATATATATATATATATATATATATATATGACGACCTCGGTGGCGCAGTGGTAAGATTCTTGCCACTGAACCGAGAGGTCCCGGGTTCGATCCCCGGTCGGGTCATGATGGAAAATGATCTTTTTCTGATTGACCCGGGTCTTGGATGTTTATCTATATATGTATTTATTATAAAATCGTTGAGTTAGTATCCCATAACACAAGTCTCGAACTTACTTTGGGGCTAGCTCAATCTGTGTAATTTGTCCTAATATATTTATTTATTATTATTATACATTTATATATATATATATACGACCATTATGACCAGACCATATATATATATATATATATATATATATATATATATATATATATATATATATATATATATATAGTATATACCGATACTCGTAATTGGAACATATCATATAGTAGGTAAACCCAGGGCATTTATCAAGGGCCGCGAACTTAGACCTCGCGAACACAATATTTTTTTACAAAATTTTACAAAAACGGCTCAATCGATTTTGTTGCCCCGCGCACTTAAAAATTATATTGACAGATCCTACATGCCTTTTAAATTTCATCAAAATCAGACCAACGGTTCGATAGTTATAGCGTACAAAAAATTTATATTTGCCCCAAAGAGTAAGAAGGCGATGATTTTTTTAGATTAAATTGATTGAGAACATTTTAGATTTTAAAAACAAATTGGAATTTTTATTTATAGTTGTAGTAACCTACAAATTCCAAGCAGACATAGCTATATAGAAAAAAAAAACGAAGTACGACTAATATACACGTGGTATACGTGGTATATACGTATTAGTCGTACCTCGGATTTTTTCCCGACCTCATTTTCAACATTAAAAAGATTGCAACTTCGACAAGTTAAATGACATTTTTGTTTAAATTTCTCAAATATTATATACCTAGTCTTTTGCAACGTTCACCGTTTGTTCGTCCTCGAACGAATATTCAAAAATGTTAAACGAAGAGAAATTGCCCGCCATTTTTCATAATTTCTGCAAGCTTTCACCTTGTGCTGCAACTAGCAGGATTTTTCTTCCTTTTCACATCCCTCGGACGCATCGTAGCATTTCTACTCAGACAAGCATTTTAATTTATTGTTTTACCTATTTGAAACGCGTGAAAACTTGCTTCAGACTTTAAAACTTCCTGAATTGCTAAAGACAGGTAACAAAACATGTTTTGATAGATATTTTATTTATCATTTAAAGAATTTAATTGTTTATTTCTCTCTTGAATATAAATTTCAACAGGCAAGTGGAGCGGCTTCACTTTTGTTGAATATTAATTTTCTGAATAGTCTAATCTTATGGAAAAATATTTTTACTATACTTTTTCATGAAATTAAAAACCAATTTATTAAACAAAAAAGTATCCCGTTTGCGTTTGAGTTACGAAGAATAGTTACGAAAACAATAGGGGCAATGTCTCAATAGCTAAAATACGCAGTCAAACAAACATAATTCTTCAGCTTTACTATATTAGTATGCTATCATTTGCCCATAGCTCCACTCGCGGAAAAAAGTTATACATTGTCACTCTCAAACACAAAAGGCCATACTAATCACATTGATTTGTTTTCACATCAAAGAAGTTTAAACAAACACGCTCATAAATGAGAAACCCTTTATAAAAAAGCTTTATAAAAAACCCTTTTTAAATGAGAAACCCTTTATAAATTTATAAAATTAATATAGATATGAAAGTATGAGTTACAATAAACGTTTAATTTATCAACAAGTCGTTGAATGAATGCTGTATTAAACACACGTAATTTAACAAATGCAAAAAGTGAAGCTCTTTTGGACCAATCTATACTATTTGTCACTATTATTATAAAAAGGTAAGCGTTTGTATGATTGAGGCGGGTAATCACCGAAACTACCGAACTGATTTCAAAAATTCTTTCATTCATTAGAAAGGTACATAATCCAAAATTGCTATAGGCTATATTTTATCTTAAAATTCCCACGGGAGCGAAGCCGCGGGCAACATGCGTCAGTCGTAAATAAATATGTAAAAGATGTTAAAGTGTAAGTGAGATATCTGAAAAAATCCGTTTCATTCATTGGCTATTTTATCTCAGTCGTAAAGACTGAAAGAACCGCGAAGCAAGTTGAGCTTGCTCTTCTATTATTCAAGGGCTTCAAAGGGATTGCTAGGTGAAGCAACAGGTATTTCCGCCCTTGACTTACATTTCAGGGTTCCGTACCTCAAATGAAATATTTGATCGGAGAAATTGAAGCTAGAAGAGAGGGAAAGGGTAGAGAAGAATTGCATTCATTTCGATTACAGTTCACAGTTCACAGAATCACACTTAATCGAAAGCACGTTTCGCCGAATTTTTTTATATCTCGAGTTACTTGTTAAGTTTATTATCATGTTTTCACCTTACCTAATTAGGTCAAGCAGAACTGAATTTTCAAGCTTGTTTAGATTTTGAGAAACTAAAAAAATTTTCGGCGAAACGTGCTTTCGATTAAAGGTGATTCTGTGAACTGTGGACACACTCATTGTCGCTATTTAGTGGTTTGCTATTGCTTTCACAAGCTCAGTCGTATATAAGTAAGTCAATACAGCTTATTCCCACCACTCAAGTAAATAATTCGTACCAAACATAGACCAAGAATAGCAATAGATGTATGGTAGAACAAAACTGATTATCAAATACGATCGCAGATTGATAATAGTAGCTAAATGTAATTATACAAGCTTACTTACCTTTCTATATATTCTACCCAAAGATGTAATTTTATTTATTGAGTCAAGCAGCATTTGTGGCGTGTGGTTCCAGCCTAAAATAGGACCAATATAAAATATGCTTCCAAGAGTATCGTACGAGGCGACTAAGGGACACTAGCCTTGTTAGCTGATAGGCAAAAATAACATTCACAAATAGGGTGGATCAGACATGAGGTATAGTTTTACGCGAATGAGTAATTATAACATAATTAGCATTTATTTGGATCTAGCGTCCCGGGCCGTCTTCGCTCGGGTAAAAACTTAATAAATTATGTAAACCTTTCAATCACTGGCGTACAGTAATACAGGCTCTGCCTTAACAGTCGAAAGTCTCCATATCCTGTAAGCCATTTTGTAAACATTTTTTAGAGAAATAAACAAAAATAAATATGTACTTTATCCATTGGTAAAAACCGTAAAAAAATCTGTTGCGTAATTTTAAAGATCTAAGCGTATATAGGGACAGACAGCGGAAAGTGACATTGTTTTATACTACGTAGTGATTAGCTAAAAGTTTGGTAATAGTACCCGGCAATATAACATATGCTTCCAAGAGAGAATTATATTGGTCTGCGTAACCTATAGATTTGTAGTCTATGACACCAATTATGTACGAATATTTGTGGTTTCATACTGAGAATAAACACGTGTTGTGACATAATATTGTTTACGAGAAGCGGCATAGAAACCGTGATATAGAAGACGTCTGCAGTCGTTCGTGTAGCTATTGTGTATTATATAAATCATGTAGAAAAGGTATATATATCTGTCTGCTTTGTATTTAGTTTTTTTGTAGATAACTGTTCTTTTATGATGGTCAAAATTGTAAGAAACCCGATTGATCGGACAGTGTGATGAGGGAGCATGTCCTACGTATGGCTTACAGTCCTATAAAATAAATAAATATATTAGGACAAATCACACAGATTGAGCTAGTCCCAAAATAAGTTCGAGACGTATGGGATACTAACTCAATGATTGAACTATATTTCATAACAAATACATTGTATAAATAAACATCCAAGAGCCGGGCCATTCAGATAAAGATCATTTTCCATCATGACCCGACCGGGGATCGAACCCGGGACCTCTCGGTTCAGAGGCAAGCACTTTACCACTACGCCACCGAGGTCATCCTATGTGTTGTCTGTTACGTTTCAGTGCATTAGTTTCAGTGTAATGTTGTCAAGAAATAAACATCCAAACAACGAATAATCTTGTTTATAAACTACTAGGTGCGCCCCGGGGTTTCGCTCCCGTGGGAATTTCGGGATAACAAGCACCCTATATGTTATTCCAGGTTATATTGTACCCGTGTACCAAATATCATAAAAATCCTTCCGGTAGATTTTGCGCGAAAGAGTAACTAACATACATATATACACACATACAACCTCACAAACTTTCGCATTTATAATATTAGAAAGGATAAAGGTTATCTTCTGTCATCAATTTTACCTCCCTATAGGACACGATCTTTGCTTATTCTTGCAACGAATCTATAAATGCCCTTTGTGTCTTCCATTCCCTCTCCGAAATTCTAGTTAAAGAGTACTTTTTCCAGAATAATTCATAAGTGAAAACAATATTTTTAATTTTGGTAAAAAAAACATAAGAAGTTACCATGGAATTAGTAGGTACTGTTGTACGGATTACAGTACAAATTCCACATGGAAATTACTTAATTCGTCATTTTCAAATTAATTACACAAAATTTGCAATTGTCCGAGGAGTCCAATTATGACAAACGAAATGAATATTTTTTTGATAAACTACAAATTTTCTTTTCATTACGGATTTTCAAAGAGAACAACTTTTTCAAAGTCTTATCTTAACGTTGAGAACAACAATTTAGGAGTCAAATGTATTTGCATATCTAAAAACGTGACTGGAACGCTTAACAATACAGAACACAATCGTCTAAAGAAAGCTGAATGAGAGACAAGAGAACGCCAGTAGCTTGGTGCAAGTCAGAAGAATATCGCGACTATTATTTTGTTTATTTACGTTAGTTTAATTTAACGACCACTGGACGACGAATGAACGCTCCAAAAATAAAACCTTTTATAAAATAAATGAATGAATGAATGAACGAACCAACGAACGACGAATGAATGAACGAACGAAGAAAATAGAGAAAATCATTTGCGGCTTACACTTGGACCATCTGGCCCAAGTGTAAGCCGCAAGCGATTTTCTATAGAATTGACAATCCATAAAAAAAAAGTAGGAAGTTTTATATTTAAAAAAATCAAGAGAAAATAGCTTGTGATTCCCACTTGGCCCAGATTGTAGAATGGACGCTCCATTTAACTTGGTGCTGATAATAGACCGGCATCAGAAGTTGTTTCATCTCCTAAATTATTCCCTCGATGTCTAGTCTTGTGACTTTACAAAAGACTTTCCCGTATCTTACATATTGAACGAATTTATTGACGCTAAAAATGGGGACCGACTGATTTATTTCAGTTAATCATTCGGTTAAGAGGTTTCATGGTTAAACTTTATTTGTCGTGGTGTCCGTAAAGAAAATTCAGTCAATCGAGTTTGATGATATTTCATTACTACTTCGATGTCGAACCGTAAAACTGAAGTATTGTGCCAACAGCCAATATTAATTAGGGAACAAGTGGGTTTTCCGTTTGCACATTAATTAACGTTTTCATATTAAATGACTTCGTTATCGACTAGCAATGACCTGCGGCATCGACCGTGTTATTATCAACAAACCGATCGCTCCGACTTCGCTCGGGTAAAACCATAATAAAAAAGTTTCCTATGTTACACTTGAAGGTTTCGTCTATCTATGTGCCAAATTTTATCAAAATCGGCCAAAGTAGTTTTTGAGTTATTTTCATTACAAACATAGAAACAAAAATACATAATAGTTTTTCAAAGTCTTAGGGGTAGGTTGGACCGTCAACCTAGATTTTAACTTTAACATGCGCTGAAAAACGCAAAGTATGCCACTTTGTGTACACGACAGCGGTCATCGACGTCAAATTTGACGTCGAACTCACCCTTACAGAATATATACATCGAGCAACTTCACAAATGTATAAATATTATTGGAATACATTTTCCGCAGCCGAAACCATTAAATTCAACTATCATTCGTAAAATAAATCATACAGTTTTGTTTGTTACGTTTTGAGTGGAATTTGAAATTTATTTGAAATTATAAAACAAACTGGCTCACATTAATTGTCATGGTTCACAATTTTGCAATTGTACTGAATTAAAATGACAAGCGCGAACAGCTCGAGGGCGATAAACGCCGAGTCGCCGTATTTGCATTCACTTTCGAATAACTATCAAACGTAAAAGTATCAGTTAAAACACAAATGGAAAAACGGATTAACCTATTTGATGACCTCAGTGGCGCAGTGGTAAAGTACTTTCCTCTGAACCGAGAGGTCCCGGGTTCGATCCCCGGTCGGGTCATGATGGAAAATGATCTTTTTCAGATTGGTCCGGATCTTGGATGTTTATCTATATGTGTATTTGTTATAAAAATATAATATCGTTGAGTTAGTATCCCATAACACAAGCCTAGAACTTACTTTGAGGCTAGCTCAATCTGTGTGATTTGTTCTAATATATTTTATTTATTTAGTGAAACTCCGCTGTCCGTCCGTATGTCTGTCTATCAGCAGGCTGTATCTCGTAAACCGTAAAAATTAGACAGTTGAAATTTTCACACATATAAGTTTCACAGTTACATCAGCAAAGTAAATATGACACTGCTATAACAAATACTAAAAACAGAAACTTTAATACTCTCTATCATATTTCTTTTCTGTTATTTTTAAAAAAATATTTTTGCTAAGAAATAAAAAAAACTGTGAGGCGCTAGTGTGCGAGGGGTACCTAATCGCCTTAAGCCTCCGTCAGCATGCAATTAGAATACTGCACAATTAAATGAATGCAGCTTTGCATATATATATATATATATATATATATATATATATATATATATATATATATATATATATATATATATATATATATATATATATACTACTAGCTCTTGCCCGCGGCTTCGCCTGCGTGAATTTCCCACGGCAATAGCTATTTTCCGGGATGAAAGGTACCCTATATCCTTTTCCATACTTCAAACTAGATGTATGCAGAATTTCAACAGGATTGGTTGAATTGATATAGTGTTAAGAGGAAGAGAACAAACAAGAAAACAAACTTACTTTCGCATTTATAACATTAGTTATGGTTATCTTGGTGTAAACTTTTAATTTACGTACATGTGGAGTATTTACATACTATTAATGCCAGAACGCGTTGGTATAAAACTAATAGCGTACAGATTGCAAGTAGTATTTTCATTGCGATTTCTCAATCTGTACAAAGGCACATAAAATCTTATAATAGCCAAATTTTTAGGGTATCTACAATGGTGGGTACTAGTGCTGTATACTTTGGAAATAGCACATCCCGTGCCCGTTTCATGGATGTAAAATTCGAACCTGGGAACTTTATGGCATACGGCCTACTCACTCAACTCTTACGTGTAGTAAGCTGAAAAGCTAACAAACAATTTAAATAGAGCACAACAAATCAATGACCTTAATTCAGAAGGGTTGCATGAACAGGAATATTTGCGTAGGACATACACCAATAGGGTAAAACGGAATTCCCAAATTTCCAAACGAATAACCCTGTGTATTCGGCTTTGCACTTCTAGTGGACTTTATCACAGGGCAATAAAGTACAGTTTAGAATGTTTGGATTGCAAGTTGCGTAATGAACTTGGCATTTCGGTAAAAAATTCACAGCTTGATTTGTTGAACCTTATATTATAGGCGGATAGAGTTCATTATTGAGTGGCAATATGTATCAGTTTTGTGATGTGTGTAGATTTTATTTTTCTCTGCTGGAATTCGATGACATCTTTGAGGTAGAATTTTGTTGGATGACGGAACAACTTTGTCTTTGAAATTTTCGACCAAAATAATAAAAACCTCAGCCAAAAAGTTCAGCAATGCGTAAAAAAAAATATGTTATCAATTTACTTCATTTTAACACCACATTTGATTATATTGGTCAATTTTAATTTTTCAGCTTGCAAATTATAAGGTATATATATGAATAATCTGCCAGAATGACGTCACAGCCTTTATAAGGAATCTTTAAATGATATCTGAAAAAAAACGTGGATTCTGAAAACAAAACTCTGTTTTTTTAGGGCAGTCGAGTAAAAAATAAAATTATATCCTTAAAATGTTACACAATTAATTGAGGAAGATAACACTGTAACAGCTACGTAGAAATTGAAACAAATATTCATCTTAATATCTCGTAGCGAATTGTGTTCGCTACGATGCTACGATCGTGCTACGGAGCTACGCCTCGTAGACAAGATCGTAGCACATTAAATGTCTCATTACATTTAGTGACATTGCTGGTTGTTGCTTCTTAATTGGTTTTGTGATCGGATTGTATTTTAGTAGTACTTTTATTTTATTTTTATATTCTTCTTCTTCTTCGTGTTTATTGGGAAACTATAGCAATGTTGGTCAATGCTATCGTGTATTGTGTCTGTTTGACGATGAAGAGACGCACAGACAGTACTGTCTGTGCGTCTCTGCATCGTCGTGTCTCCGAGCGTCCAATTATTTTTTAATGTATCTTTCTCTCTTATCATTGCTTGGTCTTGGTTGTATTTGGGGCTGCGACGTTGTAAATGCCAAGGTTAGCTTAAAAATGAAAGCTTAAAAATAAAATTTCATTTTTGGAGATTCTGATGTGGTTTTATATCCAGCCGCGCGAATGACTAAGAAAGCGACACCGAGACCCGGCTTCGCTCGATTAAAATATAATAATAATAAATTGGACATCTAAACCTTCTTCAGTTTCTTCAGGATCACACTATCAATTGGTGAAAATCGCATGAAAATTTATGTTGAAGACAGACGCGGCAGAGTTTTTTAATATGTATTTTTCTAACTGAACTAAAATATCTTAAAGAATCCATTAGAAAAAAAAAATTGAATTACCATTCTCAGTCACATTTAAAAACAATCCTAAAGTATTTTTCATGGGTCATATTAACACTACTACTAGCTTACGTACTAGCTTTTTCCCGTGGCTTCTCCCGCGTGAATTTCTCTGCAAAGTCGAAACGAAACAGACGATGATTTTCATACAACATTTCATACGCATTATTAGTCTTTTGGGGATCGATTTTTGAAAATAAAAGTAGCCTATGTTTGAACGCGGTTCTTTAACTACACATCAAAATCAGTCGAGCGGTTTAGTCGTGAAAGCGGAACAGACAGACAGACTTTCACTTTTATAATATTAGTGTGGATTAAAACTGTAAAAATTGGTACATATTGTTAGCAAAATTTGTGCTATAAATATAAGGTATAAACCGTGTTTCTTTTAACCAAAAGTAATGTACTTGTAACGTCACACTATACTGCTATTTCGGAGTTGCGAACGCACACGCGGAATAACAATCACCTCGTATATTATATGAAACGTGGAATATTTCTGTCAAAACGCAATTTATGGTTTGCCTCAAGTTTTGTTGATTTATGAAACGGTTTTTTGAAGCTCTTGTAAAAATATGAAAAGACTAGATGTTGCCCGGGGCTTCGCTGCCGTGGGATATTTGAGATAAAATATAGCCTATAGTAATCTTGGATAATGTACCTTTCTAGTGGTGAAAGGATTTTTGAAATCGGTTCAGTAGTTTCGTTGATTACCCGCCTCAAACTTACAAACTCATAAACGCTTACCTCTTTATAATAATAGTATAGATGTGTGATCTTGAGGAATATGGGGGAAATTTCGAGGCAAATTCAATAAGACAGGTTCTAGGTTTCCGTGTTATCAATTTTTAAGACTGTTTTTTTTTTCTTTTTGACAATTAAAAAGGCGGCATTTTGTTGACATTGACAGCTATGTCGTTGGACAAATTAGATGGAAATTTCTTGACTTCATCCTGTGTTGGACACATGGAATTAGTAGGTACAGGCACTTGCTAAATCCATGGTTGGACCATGCTCCGTTCGCATTCCGCGAAAATCCCTCTTCGTAGTAACTTACACTTATACCCTTGTATCATAATATACTATGGATCTCCGTGGCCATCATGCCGGCTACACTGGAGGTGATGATTTCGATCCCGGTCAGGTCAACATGGAAGATGATATTTTTCAGATCGATTTGGATCTTGGATGATTATTGATATATTATGTATATGTTATAGAATATAGTATCGTTGAGTTAGCATCCCATTACACAAGTTTCGAACTTACTTTGGGGCTAACTCAATCTGTGTGATTTGTCAATATATATTTATTTATATTTATACTATATTCCGGCTTCGTTCGGGTAAAACCATATTAATAAAAATACAATGTTAGTACTGAAAATTTCCAAATTTATGCCAAATCTATCTAATCTATTTATCTATGTGCCAAATTCCTTCGAAATCGGCCCAGTAGTTGTGGATTATTTTCCCACTTAATTCCACAAATTCTAATTCAATTATTCATTTTTTCTGACCACAGATTCGTGGTCACGAGAATTTATTGTAATAGAAATATGCTTCAGGCTAAAAGGAAAATTTAAGTTCAAAAAAAGAAACACACGTAAAAACACTTAGCACTTCTGACAGCGGTAATAAATCCCTCAGTGTTGCCAGTGCTACAGCTCGGGATAAGCCCTCCGGCCCTCAGGTGTTTGGCTATTTTGTACTGTTTTGACGTATGTATGTAGTTTGTAAGCTTTTGACTTATTTATATGAATACTATAAATAATAAATGAATTATAAAAATCATCGTTGAGTATAGTATCCTATAATACAAGTCTCAAACTTTACTTGGGGCTAATTTTGTCTGTGTGAAGTAGAAATTATTCATAGCAAATTAAAATTATTATAAAAAAATATAAAAATAAGAAATTTGAATAGTTTAATTCGCGCTGAAAACGAGAGGTAACATTTACATCACGTCACGCATTTTGCATTGCGTGACAAAAAAATAATGTCCGTTGAGGAGTTCCCTTGTCAGGAGCCATTCCTGGGTGCACCATCAGATCATGCTTATCATAATAAGGATTGTCATTTAAATTAAACGTGTGTATAAAATTTCAGCTCCATCGATTGAAGATATCTGTTTCATATTTGAGTTACAACATTCCAACTAAATATGGAAACATTGCAAGTTAAATACACGCTTGAAAATATTATCAAAGGTTAATAATCACTTTTGTTTTCATTATATTTGTTGACTCGAAGAAGTAACTATCAGTCTGCTTTTGTACTTGTTTTTTTTTATAGCTCTGCACGTATATATGCGTGCAATAAAGAATTTACAAACAAACAAACATTCAATTAATTGCTTAACTTTGTGTATTTCACGATAAAAAAACACAAATTGCTCTCAGTGAATTTCGGACAAACTATTGCTCTGTATGGTATAATACTCATATCCGGTGATCCGCTCGGAGAGCGGAAATTGTTGAAGTTTTGTATACCGATATACAAAGTACCGACATCCGATAGCCGACATGGTAACAAATACTCTCACTACGCATACGGAAAACTGAAACGATAATATATTGTTATTATGGTAATGTTATAGGTATTATGATAGTTTGACGACCTCTGTGGCGCAGTGGTAAGGTTCTCGACACTGAACCGAGAGGTCCTGGGTTCGAGCCCCGGTCGGGTCATGATGGAAAATGATTTTTTTCTGATTGGCCCGGGTCTTGGATGTTTATCTATATATGTATTTGTTATAAAATATAGTATCGTTGAGTTAGTATTTCATAACACAAGTCTCGAACTTACTTTGGGGCTAGCTCAATCTGTGTTATTTGTCCTAATAAATATATTTATTTATTTATTTACTAGCTTCTAACCGCGGCTTTGCCCGCGTCAATTTTACGTAGGATAACGATAAGGATGTACTTTTTCCCGAAATGAAAGATGCTAGCAAAATTAATGCCTAAGTTATATGGTCATGAGTCACCTTATAGTATATGAATATGGAATATATGGAATAGAAAGAAAGAAGAAATTTATTTGCCAAAAACATGAGTAATACAAATTGATGTTGAAGTTAAACGATGTTAAACGTACACGTTTTTCCGAATATAGGTATGCAAATATAAATAAATAAAGAGGAGCATGCTATCCACTACAAATAACAAAAAAATATAATGTTTATACTAGCTCTAAATTCTATCTGAGTCTATCATTAAAGAAGTCATTTAAAGTATAATAACAAGTATAAAAAAATATACATGAATTTATATTTAAAAAATGTTAAGCCCTTCTGGCATAATAGGGACCAACACTGTTTGAATGAGTTTCTTTCGCCATTTCTTCTCAGCAGCGGTCGTTCCGAAATGCTAGTAGTTTGTAATTTTGGTAAACATCATTTAAATTTAGAATATGACGTGAAAAAATGGTACCATTTTTGATTTAACATTAACAGTTAATACAATGCTGGGGTTCTTTTTAAATAGATTTATATATAATAAGTTTAAGCTTTGATATATTTTTGGAATTTTGTTATAAATTTTCGGTGCCATACATACTATATTTATTACTAATTAGTACCGATAATAGTCGATTCCTAAAACAAAAAACTACACGCCACAATACATCAAAATATTGTATCACAACATTCACAAAATGTAAAAAGTATGGTTGCGCAGTCTTATTACTTTCAAAAACCGTGGTGCCCTGTCAGTCAGCTTATTTAACAGCTCATATCAAATGGCTTTATATTCAAGCTATCTAAATGCAGTTAGCATGCGTGTGCATTATTGCCAGTTGAATTTACAATGTCGACTCCGCAGAGATAATATGCGCTCGCGTCACATAATCATTTCCCTACCCTCTTTTCATTATTTGCTTCCGAGACATTACGTTTTCTCCCTTGATTAACCTTTATTACGTTGCCATGATCGCTTCCTCTAGGGTTTTTTCTGTATGTTTATTTTTTAATACATGCGTTAAGCTAATAATACACAGTTATATATATTTACAAATGTAAGAAATTTTTAAAATAAAATCTTTTTGATATTTATAATATCATGGGATCGATAAGTGTTCGAAAAAATTGGCGATGGTAATTGGTACCTACTGGTCTAATTTCAGATTTCATACATTCAAATAGCTTAAAGGTATTTGACATGATTTTCAAGAATACCGCTTGTTTGCTCGTAAACGCCACCAGAACCAAATTGGCTCCCGCTCAGCATAATGTCACGGTCTTGGTTACCTATAATCTATGACAGTGGTCTTCTGCGGGTACCATAGTAAAAAAATATAAAGTATAATTTAAAATTACCATTACTTATATTTCTTACCACATAATGACTTTGCAATGAATTTGGATAGGTTGATTTGCTGTCGACTGTACATAGGATTATTTTCTTCGAAACAATTTGTAAGACAAGATACTCTCCCAAGACAGTAACAAATAGGAGCTATCCGGAGTGGACCTCAGGCCGCGCCATCCATCCTCCTCGGACAAATAGAAAACAAATATTTAAAGCTACTATTCAAGTCTAAGTTACTGGCGACTGAATACACGATCTTTCTTTGTAGTTTAGTTTTTCATTAGATTGAGTTTCACCTGTATCGTTGTTTGTCAGTCATACAACATCAGACAGTCGACAGGAAATCTTTGTACGATTTGATTTTGATGTACCTACTTTAGCTTAGAATAATAATCCTGAAAAGTATGCAGTATTGTATATTTTGATGGGTATGACTTGATTCGTGCAACCAAGATGGAAGATGAAATATTTCTTTATTTATTTAACTTTATTTATTACAAAGACATCTCGAGGTCGGATTAAAGATTTATGATGACAATCAATGCTTGTGGCAAAAATAATATTTTTGTATAAAACTTGTTACAGTTACAGTTCTCTTCCATACCCCATCTTTCCATATGGACAGATTAAACAATTACAAAAAATTAGTTGATATTGGTGATAACTTAATCTTATCGAAAACGTTAAAACTAAAACGGAAAATTAATTTTGACAGAAGCGCTGTTCAAAGAAAAAAAGGATGACATAAATAAATACATACATACATAATTACATAAATGAGGACAAACCACACAGATTGAGCTAGCCCCAAAGTAAGTTCGAGACTTGTGTTATGGGATACTAACTCAACGATACTATATTTTATAACATATACATATATAGATAAACATCCAAGACATAACTGATCTATGAACTTGTCATAGATCGGTTTTCCCTTTTTTTCCTTTTTTGTTGATCGTTGTTCTTTCCCATAGATCAACATAAAAGAAAAAAAATATTGTGAAGTCGTAAAAATCGTCGAATCGATCGTGCCCACGATTTCTTGTAACTTGGGACGGAACGTGATCAAAATGCGTTTCTCTGGAGGAAGACCGCCCATAAGTTTAGCTCTCAGATTGCAGGACCTGTAAATAGACTGTGGAACTAGTAGACCCATAGGTTAGAACAGGTGTTGTAAATATATAGTGTTAGAAAATTAACTTGCTTAGTATGGTGTTAGTAAATACAAACTTCTGTTAAACTTAAAAACAAGATTTTCACAAAAAAAATATTTTTTGAGTTTTTGTGAGTTGATTTGTTTTGTTTGAGAGAGAACTTTTTGCATTCAACGCGTGAGAAAAATCATATCAAATCAATCAATGTTTGGTCCGATATTCACACTCGCTCTATATCACACAATTTAATTCCTACTTTTTCCGAAATTTCAGGGAAATCAATCAAATATATACAAGATTATTCTTATCGAGAGTGTTATTACCAATTATGGTATTACATTTTATTCAAGTCGCCTAAAGACATCTGACAGGACTTTTATTGAATACACGCTCTTTTATTGTAGTTTAGTTTTTTATTAGATTGTATTATTATTGCTATCTAGTAGTAGAAGCATAGATACGTACTCTACCAGTGAACGGGTTTCTTTACGACGTTTTTCCTTGACCTGAAACAAGTTTCCTCTGGAAACAACTGTACGTGAGTCAGTGTAGTATAAAACTAATATGATACGAGTATTCAACCAGGATCAATCAATCAATTCAAGTATCAAGTATTCAAGGATGAGGAGGAGTATTCAACCTTTTGGTCCCAAGTGGGCATTTTTCCCATAAGTCCATCGCTCCAAAATTGCCACATGCTTGGAGCGCAGTTAGCAGAGACAATGCCATAAACTGAACCTCTCCCCTGTCTATTCCCTAAAAGCTATTCACCACTACAACCAGTGGATGTGAACAAATTTTATATGTCGTCGATTGCAGACTTGGCTCCTAGCCACAGCCTGTGACCCAGATACCGGGGTCAACGCACTCTCACCCATAAATATTTTTTGTTTACCACCCAATTATACCCCTGTTCTGTGCGAATGTCGAATATGTCTGTTACATCATGTTCTATTGCTTTGTTTTTGCGTGCTTGGTCGGTGTTCTCATTCATTTTATCGATTAGTCCATCCCACTTCTGATATCGTAGTTGTTCATGGTCATTAAACTCAAAAATTATAATATTCTGAATTTATTCTGGTTGTTTTATTGAACACAAATTAAAATAGGCTATGTTAATGTAGTAAGGGCTATGTTGATAATGTAAGCTTCATATAAATAAAATATCTATTCGGACGCGCCGCATCGAAGCAATCTGCCCAGAATGCTGGCAGCATTTCCTGAATTGTCAGACTTACACGTTGAGCAAAGAAAGCGCCGGCTCTTGGATCTCTAGTTGTCTCGATGAGACGCGCTGCAATTTCCCAGATGATGTTCTGAATATGATCATAGCTACTTCAACTAGGTATGACATATGCTCATATCGGGACAGCCTCATTGAAATTTTTAACGTCTTCTTCATATTTAATTCGTATTTATTGTTTCTCCATTTGGAAGTGGAAACATCTCGCCTCGGCCTACTTACTACCTTTATGGGAAATAGACGCGTTAATATATGTGTATTTATGATTTAAAAAATCTTTGCCAGCGGTGTCGTGTTGGTGATACACATGCACTGAATTCTTCTCCATTTCACACATAAATAAATAAACTAAATAAAAATCACTTTATTGCCAAACTCAGTATTACAATAGTTTAACATATTGATATTTATTTTAGTTTTAGACATACATTTTGTAATAACAAGGTGACAAAGGAATGTATCAGCTTCTGTTAACCTCAACAGTAATTTGTTGGACAAGACGCTGTTTTTCAGACACATTTGCTGATCTGCAAATTAGAACATCGGAGTAATTAACATACTAAGATAGTTAATTAGCACTAAAGCAAGAAGCGGTGGTGGTGTAATATGGTTAAGACGCCCGCCTGTGGATAGGAAGGTCTCAGGTTCGTATCCTACTCGTGTCATATGAGTTTGTATACCCAATCTGACTCATTATATAGTAGTTTTTATAGACCACCACCTTGCTTCCGGTGAAGGAAAACATCGTGAGGAAACCTGCTTACTGGTGGACAGTTTAGTTCACTAGTGTGTATGCGATTACCTGCCACTAGGTGCGGTAAGTAGTCGTAAAAGTCATGTCAGATGTCTTTAGGCGTCTTGAATAAAATCTGACACCAGTGTTAGTAATAACACACTCGACATGATGATGACTACAGCAGTGTTATTGAAATCTACACATAGCCAAAAGTTGTGCAATAAGAAAGGCACGTTTTATCGGTGGTTATCGGTGGGATTGAGGTTAAATAGTGGCGTGTGGTTCCGCCCTAGAATACCACTCCAAGTCCTCTCGTGGATATCGTATCAGGTGTCTAAGGGACGCAGCCTAGGCAGCTGATAGTCAATTATATTCATTCACGCATTCCCAAGGAGAGTTGACGTCATACAGGTGGCCGGTTGGATAATCACAGCCGAATCTTCAAAATTTTAAGGGCCTTTTTTCCAGTTTATAGCCCTTATTTGCCTTTTACCATTTGAGCGGGGGGAGAAGCAGCTGGCACAACCTAAGTTTTATTTTCGCTCGCAGATGGAAGAAAAAAAAATTGTAATCTTAAAATCATAACATTAAAATTAATGAATTTCATTAATCGCGCATCGTTTGCCAATTTTCACTGGAGTGTCATGTTTTATCATAGATTACAAGTAACCAAGATTAAAGGCCCGTAACAAACGATGTGGCAAAACGGATATTCCTGGAATGTGGGTCACAAACGTGAGCCAAACAGAATAATTTTTAGATAAAAGTGAACTCAGATTTGCGTTGCCCGTGTAAAACGCGCCTAGAGCATAGAATACATATAATAGTATCAAATTACAGAAGGTTCAATTTCGAAAAAAAGTTAAATAAAAACCCATCGCGCTGTAGGCCCGAAAGCTTATGGATAATTGTCCATAAGGATGTAGGCATGTATAAGATTATAGCAATCGACATATATTCGTATACGTCGTTATCAGTTGCAAGCAAATATTGTTTGATTGACGAAAGAAGCAACTAAGAGACACGTAGCAAGAGATAAGCAACAATAACAGTCCCAAGGAGATAAGATACGATAAGAGATAAGCAACAATAACAGTCCCAAGGAGAATGGATGTTGCAGTGGGTGCCGATAGGGCCCTGCTAAGTAGAAAGCCACAGCTTGATGCACCGCAGCGCTGATATCCCTCTAATATTTGTTTGTAATATATTTATTGTAATAACATACACAACCTGAAGGTAAATATACAATGGCGGATTTATCCCATTGAGGGAACTCTTGAAGTCAATCAGCGGTAGTTTGGGCGGAGTTATATACTACACTAACATTTTTAAGTACACTCATTCCACAGGATTCTGCTCGTTACATGTTTATTACTCATGTCATTACATAGTCACATTTATTTCTTCACCTGTATCAATTGACTATATTATTGTAATAGTGAGAGAAACATTTTATTGGCCTTATTATTGAACTAGCTTTTGCCCGCGGCTTCGCCCGCGTGAATTTCATAGCAAAATCTCAGTAATTTTTTTATCGCGTACTCTGTAAGACTGGTAAACATATATGATTCAAATTCGCATATTTCTCATCTTTAGTTTAATTTTCTGTTTCCCGCTGCGTGTCTCGTCCCGCAAACTTGTCCAATCTCGCTTCATGCTATGTAATGTAAAGTAGATATCCCTTACAGTTTCCTACATATTGTGCCATCATGTTTTTTGCAATGTGTCCCGTCCTGTTTCCCACTATGTGTCTCCTTCCCATTTCCCGCTTCTACTCCCACTCCCGCTTTCTGCAACGCGTCCCGTCCCATTTTCCATGACGTTTTACGTCCCGGATTTTTATTAACCACAAACGTAATTTTTTGTATTTACTAATATTGTTATTTACTACAAAAAGTAAGTATGCCAATTTTCAGCTTTTTATCTTGAAAATTGTATTAAGTCCCATACAATTTTTCACCCCCCTTTTTTAAGGGGTTGTGGGTATATTTCAGAAAATTCTGAAACATGTTTTCATAACTTTCTTGTAAACAACCAAAATCCAAATTTTCAAGTAACTTCAACGGTGTAGAACTTCCATATTTACAGCTTTTCACCCCTCTCACCCCCTTCGGAGTAGAATTTCCAAAAATCTTCTCTTAGTGCTCATCTACATGCCAAATTTCAGCTTCCCGCCCAGCAGTTTCAGGTGTATATTGTCTGTCAGTCATATATATTGATACATACTGCGCCTATATATCAGACTTTAATCGATAAAAACAATTTGTTTATATTTATCGATAAAAACAATTTGTTTACACCTTTCTACAAAATTTTAAAGTAAATTGGCTCCGTGGATTATTATTTTAATTTCCTACAGGACGCCTCTCTATTTCCGGGTTGAAATGTCTAGAAGAAGTTAACCCGGGAATCCGAGGAATTTTTGATTCATAATTAGTTTTTCAATTATCCTACGGAATCTTGACCATTTACCGGGATGAAATGTATCTCAGGTGTTAACCCGGTATATAAAGTACCTACATTCCAAATTTCAAGCAAATCGGTCCAGTACATTTCTGTCTGTCTGAACGCACATCAGACAGACAGACAGACAGACAGACAAAAATTTCCAAAACTATATTTTCGTCATCTATATCAGTAACTAAGTATATTCCATGAAGAATTAAAAAAATATATCCAATGTACAAATTTGACCTTTCTTCAATTTTATTATATGTATTGATGATGATAAGAATTTGTATTGTATCCTTTTGTAAACGCAGTTGGTTTCTTTAATTAATAAAATAAAAAAAACAACATACGAAGACAAGCGACACACACCCCACGTGGGGTCCTAGCCATCGTACCTAGCTTTTACAGGGAAACCCCCTCGATTTAGTTATTCCGATCACAAGTTTGCTCACTCACAATTACAAACGAGTCCCTGGATACAAATGTGCGGGTCCCATCACTTTTTAGCGTAAATTGGTAACGAGGAAAGTATATATATAAACTTTCAAAGTGACGACCGACAACGTTGGTATTTTTATTCAACCCGTATGTTTCCCTTGCGAAGTTTTAATTGATTTCTAATTATATAATATTTAACTAGCTTTTTCCGTGGCTTCGCGTTTATTTCTCTTCTAGACAAAAATCAAAATAAAATTTCAATTTTATTTTGCGTTATATTCTTCAACGGTCAAATTAATTTAATTCGTATAGTCGCCTATCTTATATATATATATATATATATATATATTATATATAGGTAATTATATCATTCCCAATGAGGGTTGCTTTCTAGCATTTTGTAAAATCACTGCCGACCTTCGATATTTTGATGGTTATTTTTTACATTGACGTCGGGATTCACGGAGTCACAGCTCCGTACGATACCGGGAACATGCGGAGAGAGACTATAATCTAGATTTGGTGCAAAAAAGAATAAAAAAGGGACCGCTTACCACGCACGTTTCACACTTCGTTCATTCCTATTGACCATTAATAAAAATAGATATTAAATGTACTCATATAATTCATCGTAGGATTACTTTTTCTAAAGTATTCTTCTATAGTCAGCTTCACACTATCGGGGAAAAGTTCACCGAACTTGGCGGATTTGGCATACATTACTGGTTTTTCATTGCGGTAAATAAAAGTACTCGTAAAAACTACGGAATGTTTATGCGTTAGATAGCGTTTTCCTTTAGCGTTCGAAGATAGTGTGGAGCCGGCATTTAATTCTGGCCTCGTAAAGTTAACCGCAGATCAAGTTACCTTGAATGAAATTATCTTTCTCTTCTCGCGTTCGAGGCTATGATGTCCTGAAGCCCGGGGTTAGCCTGCATCCCTCTTTCTCATCTGGGTGAGAAAATGGAGTGTCTCAAGTGGAGATGAAAAAGTAGGAAAGCGGACCCTGGTCTCCGACGCTCAATGACTGGAGAAGAAACCTGGAATACGCTCAGATGAAAGAGCCTGTATGATTCCCTATGTATTAGTACATGTGTTAGTAATGTATTAGGTAATTAAGAGTAATGGCAGAGTTTAAAGAAATTCACAAATTTGTTCGACGGCCCTGCTAACGGTGGAAAAGTCGCCAGCGTTGACAATTCAGTCAGGGCCGTCGCAAAACATGTAAGATGTGATACTAAATCTGTATAAATTTTTCCCAACGTTATTTAACATGTTTATCTTCGATATTAGGTAGTACCTAACCGAGGCTAAGTAGGTAACATTAAATCAAAATCTGACTATCGCTCGCAAGAATGCGGTATCTAAATGTTAATTAGTCTATGGTAAATCCTGTTCGTGAAACACGCACACATGACGTGTTATTATTCCCGCGAGAGCAATGTACAGTCGAGTACGTCAACGTATCGCCATTGCGAAATCGACGTTAATACCTTCACTTAAGGTCACTGGATAACTTGAAGTGTAGTTGACTGACTGTACGTAGTATGCCAACCAAAGAACAGTCGATTTTTCGCTAGTTTTGCATGGAAGCGATTAAAATGGATACTGGTGTGTATTTTTCACACGGGAGTTTTTCAGTTTTGACTGACGCTGGTATGGGGTTGTCTATTTGTTGCTTGCAGCTATTTCTATTTTAGGGTTCCGTAAGTGTAAGAAATGCTATTATGAAAAATAGACTTTATGACTATTAGAGGCCTCAATTTCATAATATGCAGATATTTAAAACTATTTTTTATAATTCGCGAAAGTTGTATGTGGTATTTTATTAAAATTGTACTTACATTACCTTTATTATTAATTTTAGATTAAGTTCTTCATTTCATTCAGTTTAATGCCAAAATTGTATGGGGTTTCGACGTAGATCAATGTCAAAATGTATGTAAAACAACTGAGCCTAATGTACGTTCGGGTGAAATTTTGTAAACTTATTTTGAAACAGATATCTGTTGACCGGAAACGGTTGACCGTTTGAGTTGAAAGCGTGAGTACGAACTCACGCTTTCAACTCAAACGGTTAGTTTAATTAATAAATTCGCTTAGTTTAATTGACAATGCATTATTATGAAGAACATGAAGTGATGGTGCAGCAGAAACGGCTCTCGACGCGGGAATTCCACCATTTGCTCGGACATATTTTTTTAAATGCATTGAATTAAGATCATTGCAATAAGATCTCTCTGACAACAATAAAAGGTTGAGGCAAAAATTGTATTTTTTTTTGTGATAATATTATTTGGCATTAGTGTAAAAATAGCAAAATGTTGCAGTTGTAGCCATGCCTGCGAACACCATTCTCAGTCATTAGCCGTCAGGTCAAGGGGCGTCGCGGACGGTTACGAATTATGCAAATGTTTTCATTTCAGTTTGTGTACATATATTTTTGTGTATTTATTTTCCTTTCGAGGCAGGAGATAATAAAGACAATTGAACAAAAATAGTATCGCAGCCCGGTCGGGCAGACGACCTGTGCACCAAGGTCTGCCTCTGGTTCCTCCACAAATGTCACTCTCCACTCCATTTTCATATCCTAATATGAATATAGATACGGACACTATAAAAAGGTGTATTGTTGTCGGAATTTTAATAAATAGCTTGTAATAAAACTTGAGTTTTAGCTGTTAAAATTGCAATTTCAAAATTTAATGCCAAAGTTAAACGTACCGCGGTACTTCCATATTCATAGCATTAAACTAAAGAGATATTTTCGAAAAGTTACATCTCACTGAAAATTAGTTTTAGCGACACATTTACTTAAATATGAAATATGTAGTGTTTAAAAATTCTATACACTATATAACAAATGCATATGTCATTAAATTTATCATTTAGGGGATTTATTTTTTAATTGATCTATACTTTTTTTTATCTAAAATGAAAAGTGTCTAATTGCTGACAACATAAAATGACTACATAATATTGCATATTTTCCTAAATCTACAAGGAAAAGAAACGAAAATCCAGAATCCAAAAATACGCGAGAACTGTTTATACCTAAGTATGTATAAATTTTAATAGACACTAATCACACAGATTGAGTTAGCTTGTATTATAGGATACTTAATCTTGATCCAACTGGGCATCGAACCCGGTACCTCCGAGGTAACAGTCCGGCATGATGACGATTAAGCTGTAAACAACGTAATAAAATAACTAATTAATATCATCATTTCAGTTTTCGGTGAGTTCTAAAGTACAAGAATAGAGCCCCGAAACTATAATGAAGGCTACAGCTCAAACTCAGTGTCCTGAATTCTTGGAGTATGCGGGAAATTACTCCAGTGAAATATGCACTACTTTATGACTCGTCAAACAAAGGTATTCTGGGTTTAACTACAAGAATTATCTGTTCGCGCATTCAGTTTTCCAAAGAGGTAAATTGCAACGAAACATATTATATAAACGTATTGGTAGATATCAATAAAGACATGTTAAACTTAAATGAGATGGAATGAATTAATTTGTAAATAAGGGACATTAATTAATTTTGGGCTCATTACAGCTATCCCTCCGCTAAAACAAAAACAAAATGCAAGCGTTATCAAGCCAGCCAATAAAACTAAATGGATTTAGATTCCTAGCTAGATCAAGTCGACCGCGTGTGTGAATAATCACTTGGGAGTATAAAATAAACATAAAACACGCAGTAGAGTAAAGAAAACGACGAAAATGACAATAAAAATTCGCATTTATGATTTAAAACCAAGGAGCCGACGCCTGAGGGCTGCAACAAGCATCTTTAACAAGGGATTATGCTACAGAAGTCAACAAGACCCGACGGTCGGGAGCATTTCGTCTTTTTGCCCCCCTTGGGATCTTGCTTGCTGGAGGGTGGGCCGGGAAATACATTCTTTCCGCCACTAATATCCGGGCCATAAATGCTTAGTTTGGTAGCATCTGTTGCAAGTTTCTAAAGAATCTCTAATATTCAATTTTATCATGAAAATCGGTCTTTTACTAAGTTTTTACAGGTGATTTACATCCTAAGTACGAAATGTGTACTTATATACCTACATTATATAACAATTATATATTTATTTATATACGCTATAAAGTTATTTATATACAACGAATAAATCATAGTTTTCTTCTTAACAAAAGACTAATAAGAATTTAAGAAAAACTAATTGGAACTTCAATTATCAACCGAAAAAACATTAAAAAATGATGAAATAATAAAAAAAAGAACGGTTACCTCTTTCTATTTCTTTACGGAATTGTATCAATCGGATATGAAATTTTTTTCAAGAAAATTTTATGCTTTGTATTCTGTCTTCATATGATGACAGAAGACAAAGCATAAAAATTCATAAATTTCGTCGTTTCCATCAAACTTATACTCAAGAGTCCATACTGTTTTCGTGGCCACATTGTGTAAGGAAATTATCTCGTTAACCTTTCGCACGCTGTAGTATGAATTTTCAAATTACTTTTGAGACGGTTGGTGTTCCTTGATTTTATTACCGTGCTATTTTAGACTGAAAATATTATCATTTTTGTGTACAAGAATATGAACTGAAACAGCTTTTATCAGTAGGACAACTGAGCAGTTTTACCAGTTGAACTATTGAAATGGGAGATTTATTTCCCAATAGACTTACTAGTAAGACAAACGTACCTTGTATATTTATTAACTATCGACCAAGTGTAGTGGTTTTGAGAATGTTGGAAAGCTAAAGAGATTATTTATTGTTGTGTGCGGAGCTGCGGATAAATTTGGAAAACTATACTTAATAGTAACCTTTATACTTATATAACTGCTAGACCAATTAGTCAAGTCGACACGAAAAAGAAGAATCAAATATAATTAATATCAATAATTTTCGTCATTATATTTCTTACTCTTAGCTTTGTTTTAGCAATTACTTTTTGTTTGTACAAGATTATCCTCAGTAAGATTTTTCATTAAAATGAAAGTGTAAATTAATTCTCGGTGATTCAAAAAAAAAAAGACTTTTTACGATTTATTATGTTGCTGAAATTTTATTACAGATCTTATTTCTTAAGTACAGTCAACAGCACATCAAGTTATCCTGCATTAACCTCTACAGCGCAGTAATAGCGGCGAGTTTGCAATGAATTTGGATAGGTTGATGTGCTGTTGACTGTAGTGGCTTTTTTACTTTTTATTCTCATGTTTGCACGGTATTCTTTAACAGATCACCAGACACCATAAAATGTTTGTGAATTCATCGAAAACGCCCGGCTAAAATAATAAATAAAAAAATGCCTATGTTACTCCAGAACTTTTTGTCTCTGTGCCGAAATTCATCAAAATCTGTCCAGTAGTTTTTAAGCTTATTGATTGCAAACGAAAAAGAAATTCTCCATAAATTGTATTAGTATGAAAGTATGGATAACAATTATTCTGACAAAACCATCGAAGGGAAACCTTGTCCAATGCTTGATGATCCAGTCATTAGCATAAAAGATGAGCGAGCCTCCTGACAACTTGCGTAATGAGATTTGCATTTCTTGAAATAAATTAAGGAATAATTTGACTAAATTCCTGTGACGAACTCCGTCTAAACGACACTCCTGGAGTTTCATGAATGGATGAAGGATGTTGTTGATGGTCTAGTGGTTATGATTGGAAAGGCTCAGGTTCAAATCCTACTCGCGCCACATAAGTTTGTATACCAATGACTCGTATTTTCATAGACCGTTTGTTTCCAGTGGAAGAAAGTACACAAAGGCAGCCTTGCGCATATAGTTCACTAGTGTATATGCGACTATTTGTCACTTCAAAGTAGGCATATAGTCTACACTATCTAGTGTAGACTATATGCATATAGTCATATATAGGCATATAGTCTACACTATCTAGTGTAGACTATATGCCTACTATGACTACTAGACTATACTACTATCGTATCTACGAAAGTCGTAAAAGTTACTTTAAATATAATTCAATGTTAGCAACATTAGATCTGTGCAACACAATAGACAGTGCTATGGAAATGGCGATGAATTGGTGACAAATTGACACTTAGAGTTGACTCATTAAGATCTCGATATTCAACGGCCGTGGAGGCAACCGGGTTAAACCTCAGGTGAGAGAAAGTCGATTTGCTATGAAGAAGAAGAAGAAACAATAACACTATCGATAAGAAAGCATATGTAGCCAAAGGATATGTAGATTGGACAGGCCATACACGGTGAGTTTGTAAATTTCATCACAAAAAATAGTAGTTTTATTTACAATTAGTTTTCATATAAATTGTTTCTAACTAAACTTCAACTAGGTACTTAAAAAATCTATAATTATAGAACAACTAAACTAAAATAAAAACTAAAGTATTTATTTTCACATATGTCATTTTTATTAATTAAATCACACAGATTAATAAAAATAAAAACAAAACCACGATCCAATCAAACAACAACCAATACTTAAATTAGAAAGTATTGGTTGTTGTTTACTCGCAATATATTAAAGTATTAGTGTGTATATTCACGTAAGTACTCATGTCAGACCCGATTAAGAAGTTTATTAAGTAATTCCTAGAAATCCTTTTGACTTTATGAGAAACATATGTAAGATGATTAATATCACGAGAAACGTATTAAAAAGGTTCTAGCACACTTGTAAATAAATTATGTAATCTGACGTTTCGTAGAATTACGCCGAAATTTCTCATAAAGCTACAAACTATTGATTGATGCTGTTGTCGTCCAGATAGATTATTCTAACTTATAAAAAACAGGAATAGAGGTACTTATGATTTATAATCATAAAGGTATAAAACTTCAACAATTACTTTCATAACTCTAATTCAAGAGATCGAAAGATGCAAAACTATTATATATTTTATTAATGACACTTACCCTCTTATTAATAAAAACGTTATTCTCTGATTAGCCTCGGAATAGTTATTCTTTGTATTGTCTCGTTCTTTCAATGTCAAATGCTGAAAAGAGAGAGAGGGACAAAACAAAGATATACACTACTCTCAATAAGGCGGTAAGATTTTACATTTAGATTAAGTGTTTCTCAAGGTAACGAAAGCGTAAGCAAAATTATTTGATTAGGTAGATCCATTCATAACACTTTTAAAGATATTACCTAATATTGACAGCACCAAATAAAAAAAGTTATAAAAAATAAATGTACGGGGAGCAAAAAAAAAAGTGTATTGTATAGGTTTCTTTGGGACTAATTTGTGTACTTATTTGATTTTATAAGATATATGTGGAAAATACGAGAGGACTTTTTGATTTATCTGTTAATCTTGATCCGGTCCTGTCAACAACAAAAGATATCTTCCGATTTTGAACCTGAAAACTTAGTTATAAGATTGAATGTCGGTTGGCAAGTTCCAAGTATCAGTTAAGATCGAAGGTTTTAATACTGGTAATAATATTGGAACGACGATCCTCTGGCAAGTGATAAATTATAGGTGACAGTGAGCCCTCTTGGTGATTGAGCTGCTTTCATATCTGGGCTCGTAATGTGAGTTTTTATAAACGTACAAGGTTTATGGTTTCAAGGATGCTTTTAGCATTTAAAAGTTGAAAAATGTTTTTATCCTTGGAATGGATTTATCTTAACACGTCTGGATCGTACCAGGGACATACTGGTACAGTTCTATATTTTTTTAGACTCCTGACAAAACGCTTTCTCAGAACTCTAAAAAAATATGGTGCCCGAATCTACGCATTCAAGTTTTCATCAAATTACTTCAATTATTTTTGCTTGAAACTACGTACGTACTACTACTACCTACGTAATCATTTGAAAGTTAGTGGTAGGTTTTATTTATATAGCTAAATAATATATTTAGCTAAATATATAGCTAAATAATATATATATAGCTAAATAATATATTTAGCTATTATTACTAAATAATATAATATCCCACTGCTGGGCAAAAACCTGTACTCTGTTTCCATCCCTGTCTCTGGTTAGTAAAAGTAGATAGTAAACTTCTTTCATCGCTTTCCATGTGGGCCAAATAACTGTAAAAGATTCAATAATATTTTATTGTAACAAGCGCGGCTCATTTTTCATACACACGTGTACTTGTAAAATTTTATGACTTTTTGCTTCTTGGGATACCAATGTTGATAGCTTTTTGTAGAAGCATACAACAGGTTTAAAAATATGAGAGAGTTTGTAAGTAGGAATCTCTCTCTCATTATTTGAGTATAATGATAAGCCATTGAAAAATAATTCAAAGAAGCAGTATTAAATTGACTTTTAAAAATCCCATCAAACTGCGCTAAAAATAGAATTGACTGAAATGGAATATCGCCAAAATACTAAAACCGAATGAAATGTTTTTTAAATAATGTATGAAATGATTGGGTTGGCAAATTGGAACTGAGATTATCTTGTGGCCAATAAATGGACGGGCTCCGGGGAAATCCAGAATTTAAATCGACATGGTTCGTGGCAGGTTTGGACGCCCGTTTTGTACGTGTCACTATGATTTTGGTCGAATAGTTATTTTTAGGCAGAATCGTCAGGATGAAAAAGTGCCGGCTAGTAATCTGACAGCTAGCGATGCAGACGATCGCCGACGTGGAGATGAAAATGTAGGAACCTTAGCCTAATTTATAAGTTTAACAGTTTTTTTGCCCAAAAAAAAATCGAAACTAGGTGACATAATTGGCACATATATTATATATAGCTATTTCTTTTATTTATGTATTGTTTAAGGTGTTCTTTTTCATATTGACATGTCCAGTTGCATTGCACAAATCCCAGGGTCAACGCAAAAATTAACTTTGACCGCATGCCTGACTTCAACCCTTCCCGAGAATGCTGTTGTTGTCTGTTCATTGCATAGAAATTCTAGGGAACACAATAAAATAATGTGTTTTTCCTATAACCCATTCATCATCATATCGAGTGCGATATTGCTATCACTGATGTCAGATTTTATTCAAGTCTCCTAAAGGCATCTGATATGACTTTTACGACTACTTACCGCCATCTAGTGGCAGGTAGTCGACTACATATTACACATTAGTGAATTTAAACTGTCAACCAGTGTTCAGGTATCCTCACGATGTTTTCCTTCACCGTAAGGAAATGGTGGTCTATTAAAACTACTATATATGAGTCAGATTGGTATACAAACTCATATGGGACGAGTAAGATACGAACTTGAGACCTTTCGATCCACAGGCGGGCGTCTTAACCATTACACCACTGCTTCCTAACCTGTTAAGGTATTTTGTTTGATAAAATCAAAAATGTTAGTAAGGACTTTAAGACATAGGTATTTGATGTATACAAGTCTTTGATCTATTTTTTTGGGATAAAGGGAACAGTGTTCCTGATATTTTCTACTTCGTTGCTCGAGGCCAATGCTTAATATCTCATTATATATATATGCCATACTCATAGATATAATCTAAAATGTATAGCAATATATTATGATAAGTTATTTGAAGTTTTAGCTGTCTATTCCACAATAGTACAAGAAGTAAAAATAATAATTATTAATAAAGTAGGGCAATATATAAATTATAATCATTCGGTTTCGTAAGTTTATTTATCTATTTATATTTTTTTTTTCTTTCATTCGCTCTCACTCCAAAAATATTATGTATTATATGCTTTACCTGTTTACTGGTTGAAAAAGCCTTAGGCTTTATGTTTTTCTTCGTCTTCTTCTTTGCGTGTCGAAGCTCTCCAACGAATTAATTTAGCTAGCTACAGCCTGGGGCTTAGCTCCCGTGGACATTTCGGGATAGAAACCCTATGTGTTATTCCAGGTCACATTCTCTACCCGTGTACAAAATTTCATAACAAAGACAATTTAATTTATATTCATTACATTCATACATTCAAAAATAGGCTACGTTATATTGATTACTTTTTTTTAAAATCAACTCCCAAACGATTATACTGGAACGGGGGCTGGATGTTTGTATGAAAATCATGTCTGTTCGCAGTTAAATTTACGCGGGCGAAGCCGCCAGTAAAAGCTAGTGAAAAATAAAATAAAATTTCCGGCTAATAAATACAATGTGACTTTACAGACAAAATAATAATAACCTACTGCTCGTGCAATCACGTTTAACGACGTTCACTTTTTATCTTTTCAAGCCATCCGTAACTGAACAATGTATTCTTTGGAGTATTTCTGAATTTACTTCAACATTTACAACGCACTTTTCATAACCTACTCATATTTTGTGTTCGTTCATGCTTGGGGGTGTCTTGAAATATGGCAACTCATAAATATTGATGTTATCCCGCGTTTTATTCGTCCAAAACAATGCTCTGCGTTATGTTTCATCTCGATGTTTTTGCTGAAAAAGGGTCTTTGTGATCTGGTGATTAATCAAAAAATTATCAAGGTCAAAGAAGAACTTAATTTTTACCTGAACAAAAACTGTAAAATCAGCACAACCTTTATTTATTCGAAGGTATTATTGATTTTAACATTTTTTTCCTGCTACAATAAAAAAAGAAGTATTAAAATCTGTAATGTTACAGATTTTTACATATAATAATATAATATAAATAAATATAAAAAACCTAATTCACACAAACTGAGTACTTAAATATATTTGCCTTCTTGCACTTCGTGTTGGCCGCTCGAAGTGGGTCGTAAAAGTTATGCCGTCCGACTTTTACTGGCGTACAGTCAACATAACATCAACCTAAGCAAATTAATTGTAAATTCACCTCTATTACAACCGCATAGGTCAATGCAGGGTAGCTTGACATGCGATTGACTGTACTCTTTTACTGGTGGCTTCTCCTATTTTAGAAAAGCGTCCGCAGACTGTATACCACTTACTGTCTTCTATAAAATATGTAGTTCTCAATAGATTGATTAGTGATATCTGTTTAGTACATTCACAGAAGAAACATAAGTTATAACAAATAAATACACACAAAATAAATAATTGTCAAATTCAAATTTCAAATTCAAAATTCTTTATTCAATTTAGGATGATATACATCACTTATTGACGTCAAAAAAAATACTTAAACTAAGTCTACTGCCGGCTTCCAAAGCGCAAGTGAAGAAGAAGCGGCGCAACAAACTTCACCGCAGCCTTTTCTCCAAGGACGTCAATTATAATTGTCAAGGTGGATAAGTATCGTGAATTAATATCGTGGCCCTTACGAAACATAATAAAGGAATTTTTATTGTCGTGTGTTGTCCGCGAATGTGAAATGATTTATGAATGGATCATTGGTCATTGTAGCCATTAGCAATATCTTTTAAAATTAAAATTGCGTTAAAAACTGAGATTATTAGAATTGGGCAACTGTAATAATAACTACATAAAATATATTAACGGGACTTAGCACGAACATTCTTTAATGTTGCTGACGTTTCGACGAGCTTGTAGTCGCCGTGGTCGCAGCCAGACTGGAGTATTTACGGTGGTGGATGCAGTTTCTCGACAATCACACCATTAATCCCGTTAATATAACGTAGTTATGTGTTAAAAGCGTGAAAGTTTAAAAAAACACTAACTCGAAACTCCGTTTGTAACTAAATCCATATAAAATCCAAGTAACCAGGATTGTACCTGGTGCCGTTCAGAGCGGAAATGCAGAGAGATTAATAGTCACTTTTTGTACTATTTGGGGTGGCACATTTGTTTAAATTTGTTATATTTATTTATTGGCTTTGTAGTTTGCGTTGCGACTGTCACTGTTGTGTTATGTATTTTTAATCAATAAATGATGTTTATGTTGAAAGTAAATCCAGTCTCAAACTTATTTACTTTAACCGAATAAAGTAACATAGATGCGTATAGATAAATATTTTCTTACGGCCGAGACTTTGGAACTAAAGAAAAAGATATTTATCCTATTGTTACAACGTCCCAACCTATGTAGGATAACAAAGTGACAGAGACACTTCTATAGTAAATAATGGCCATATTTTCGCGAGTCATTATAAGAACCCATCAAGGCAGCAAGAACAGTTTTTCGTTGGCCTTGTTTATGTCAGTGACAAAACATATTTTCTTAGTACTTAGCTACTTGTAAGGCACAACGACGCGTATACGTGTTAGATATATGATAAACTTTATTCACTATCATTTCATACATTTGTGGAGTTTTGAAATTGCGATCCCTAACGGGGTAAAAGGGGGTTGAAAGGTTTTTGAAACTGTCAGTTTTCAGCAATACATAGTATGGTTAACAAAAATTGTATGTAAAGCACGCGTAGACGCAGTCAGCCAAAATTCCGTACAAACACGCGCACGCGTTACGCAGTCTTTATTATGGTAGAATACCTGTACGTACATACAAAGGCATCTCAAGTTAACCTGCTGTTGTTTATTACCTGCTTTAAGTATAATTAACAACAAAACGCGAAAGTATAAAATTAGTTATATAATAATTAATCTTGGAAATGTATAAAGTCATATTTACATGCGGTAAATAAAATAAAAATCATTACTAATATGTAGTCGATTGTACTTACCCTTTTTGTAATTGCGGCCGTTAATATCGTATTGTTGGCATGAATAATAATTTTTCTCATCAAAAAGTACTGCAGCATTGAATTTTATCTCTTTTATCCCATTTTTCGGTTCAGACGAGCTAATAAATTTATGTTCCGCATCACGCCATGGTTTTATGAGTGATATAATGTGACTTGAATGGGTTCTAAACCAATTTATGCGATTTTCATGGCCACTTTATTCTATTCTGCCTAATACGTTTATGTTATAACCATGGGATGGAAAATGGATACGGAAAATTATGTGCTTGTATTTTTCCTTTTCAAATTCCAGATAATTCTTTTCTAGCACTGTTGCTGGAACAGGATAATCTAGCACTGTACCTAATCAAAAACTATTGACACTGTCTAATTGCAATTAAACTATTCGCGAATCAAATGCGCCGACAATCGTCAAATTGGGGGAACTGTCCGAAACAAATTAATAATGGACGCAGCTGCGATGGACGGTAGGTGATTCACAGAATTGGCAATATGTATTTGCACTAATCAGAAATATATTTTAGATAGATTACAAGTTAAAAAAAATCTCCGACTCTGAAGTTACTAGGCTCCTATTATCCGCTGGAAAAGAGCTGACAGCTTCCAAACGGCTAAACACACATTTTCCAAACATAGCTAAGAACACTCTCGATTAAATTCTCTTTGAAATAAAAAAAAAAGATCAGAATCGATTCAGCCGTTTGACATACAGACACATTAAACTTATAACTCCCCACTTCTCCTTCTGTCGTTGGGGGATAAAAATCATTAACCAGCTGAATGTGAATGTGGTAAAGAGTGAAAATTACAAAATAGTGAAAAAAGGCGTGAAAATTAAAATTTTGGTTGACCGACGCGCGTGTGACAGCCCTGGTGTTCCAGATATCGATATGTTGCGGTGACCACTTCCCATCAGGCGGGCCGCATGCCAAAATATCTGTACAGGCTGACAAAGATATGGCCCAGAGATCAAAATCGAAAAACAAAAAAATTTATTTGTTTTGCATCGTTTACACTCTACAGAAATAAGGAAATAATTTACTTGTGAAGGTATACCTTCACGTGAATTATAATTCACATTTCCATAATTACATTGTAAATACAAAAGTCTGCCTCAGCTTAACCGATTTTGATGAAGTTTAGTATGTATTTAATAAAGACCCAAGTTTAAAGTTACTTTTCCAATTTCGATCCCTAGAGATCAAAAAAGGGGGTGAAAGTTTGTATGAAAACGATAAGGGAAATAGTTTCTGTTTCTGTTTATGAAGAGTAAGAAATAGATCTTGTTTATTTGTAAGGTAAACAGGATGAGGAAAATGTCTAACACACACAACATACAGGATGTCCAAAAATATCCAGAAAATCCGCATTGCGTATAAAGAACATACTACAAACAAAAATACTTATGAAGTTCCGCCAACAACTCCAGTTGCTGTCGATATTGTTTCAAATATATTGAATTACTTTTACGCTGTGACGTCACGTCGGCAAAGAATCGTCCTTCTAATGGAAGTTTCACCGACACTAGTTTATTTACGGGGGTTTGCTCACTTTGGAAATTGGGGATTCAAAGTAGCTACATTTCTTGTTATAAATAATAAATAAATAAATTTTCAACTACACAGATTCTGGTGGCCATCGTTTTTTCGCTTTTGTAAATTGTGTCCAATAGATGATTAAGAGTAATACTTGCAATCTTATACATATAATAAAACTTTACATAATAAGAAAAAAATATAGGGGATCTTTATAGGACTAATAAGAATAATATATAAGTTACAAACATTTTTTTTTGTCTGTCTGGCAGTATGTTTCATTCATTCATATGTCATTAATGTACATATTATATTCTGTGACTGAATAATATAAGTTAAAAACGTCATTAATTTACCTATATGAAGACCCTAATTTTTGGATTATATTATACCTAATTTTATGATAATTCTTTGAAAAGTATAGCATTAATTTATCACAGACCTAGAACTAAGGAACATTAAGTTTCAAACTACGTAAATATTAGGGCAGATTTTGTCTCCGAAACTTGCAGCAGCTGATATCAAATTGTTTACATATTCTAAGCCGTTTCCCAACAACTTACACAAGAAACACATTTACCAGTTTAATACCCTTTTATTTGCACAAGGTTGTGATTTTTGATGCGAAACAGTCCGGCCGTATATGGTCTTTTTTGAGACACTTTTTGTTCATTGATGTAAACAAGCTTATTTGTTACACAAATTAAAAATAACCCCGACTTTCAATATCATTTCGCTACAACTTTTGAACGGCTGAACACATTTTCATGAAACATGGCTCAAGAACACTCGATATAAAATTATCTATGACACAAAAAAACTAAACGAAAATCGGTTCATCCGTCAGACACACAGATACATAGACAGATGACATGTTAAACTTATAACACCCCTCTTTTTGCGTCGGGGTTTAAAAAGTGTCTTCTTTTCGAGTCATTACTAATCTATACATACTTATTATAAAACTAAGTAAACTATGTCTGTACAGGGAAGATATTAAAGAAAAATAATTAAGGGAGGTCTTTACGGGAGTAACAGATGCCATAACATGTTTTTTTTTAATTTTTGTTTCAGTTTTTTTGTTTGTTCCCGCATCACTCAGAAACTACTCGATGGAATTTGATTCACAGTCGTATAGCAAATGGTCTAACTTAAAATCTGGCATAGGTCTATATTATTGTTGATATTTGTGGCTTAGGGTGGGTTGCACCAGGGAACTTTGACGTTAACTTTAACAAAAACAAAAATTGTAACAGTCAAAGACTTAACAAGGTTGTGGTAACAGTAAAGCATAACAAACACGATAAATATAGAAAAAAAATATGTTTTTTTGTTACCATAAGCTAATACACTCCTTTAAAAAACTGGGCGTTTTGAAAAAGTCCTGTTACAAACGTCTTTTGGTCTGATGGATGCCGCGAAATTGCTTTTTGGGTGATCATAGTGCATGATAAAGTATAAATAATGGCTTATGTGACAGAAAAGATGTATGATTCACCACAATTCATACTGTTACAAAGGGACCACATCATTCATGTGCATTCTGCTCCCAGAAGACAAAATATCAAATTTTCAAACTTATTCTGGCATGTACAGGAGACCAAATATTAAATTACATTTAAGCGATCCAGATGTTATCGCAATCGAATTTTTAAAATTTTATGGTTATTTTTTTAGACAGACCCAGGGCTTTGGGGCGTCACAGCCCCGAATGACCTTAAACATGCGGAGATGGGAGATAAATGTTGGTTCATAAACAAGATAAATGCGATGTCTGTAAATAAGTGAGTCGCGATGTTCCTTAAGGAAATTGTCTGGAGATTCGCGATATGGCACGTGCGATGGTAACCACGTGGCGAATGTTATGAAATTCCCTTTAAGTACGTTGTGTTGAAATAGCTTTAGCCCGCGGCTTCGCCCGCGTGCATTTTCTGTGGGAACATTTATTTTTCCGGGATGATATGCCTGAGGACATAAGGTAGGGCAACCCTATGTACACCTACATGTATGAAAAATGCACTTTGGGCAACCCATTGCTTTTAAGCTTTATCCTGGTGGACGACTCGTGGCATTGGGGAGACTATACCTTAATCGCCTCGTACGATTTCCGCGGGAGGATGGTTCGCAGAGCGTTTCGATCGCAGCGGCCGCGCTGTCATAATAATTTATCAAACTTTAACAAAGACAACAATTACTTTTACTATCTGACTTTAAAATAATCTGTACTGTGGTAGTTTAATTTTTATGAAATGATTCCTTCTTCAAGGAAACTTATGAATCGTCCTATTTTAGGGCGGCAACCATATCGACAGTCTTCAACTTAAAAATTCTACGAACGACAAATGTAACTGTTTACATGTGTTACGATAGCAGATATGCTTTCATATCGGTCTGACGCAAAAGTTACAAGACTGAGTGGAATAAAAATGCATTTGAAAATGCAATATCAAGCTTGGGGCTATAGGATAGTTGTAGCTGCATTCTGATGCACATCATGTCAATGGATTCTGTACCGAAGAGCTTTGTACACGTAACTTAGGTAAATCTATACTTTGTCTTAAAACTACTCATAACTATCATATCAAGTGTGTTATTGCTAACGTTGGTGTCAGATTTTATTCAAGTCGCCTGAAGGCATCTGACATGACTTTTACCACTACTTACCGCCTATCTAGGCAGGGCAGGTAGTCGCATACACACTAGTGAACTAAACTGTCAACCAGTGTGCAGGTTTCCTCGCGATGTTTTCCTTCACCGAAAGCAAGTGATGGTCTATGAAAACTACTATTAAGAGTCAGATTGATAAACTCATAAGGCACGAGTAGGATACGAACCTGAGACCATTCGATCCACAGGCGGGTGTCTTAACTATTACACCACCACCACTGTAAAACTTCACCGCTGTAAAATTACTATATATATATATATATATTCGGATCGGTAGATTCGGAGATTACCCGCCTCAAACATAGAAACTAATAAACGCTTATCTCTTTATATATATAGTTCAGATGATGACCAATTGACTATATCGAAATGACAACAACAGATTTTAAATATGAATATGTGTATTTTTGTTCTCAATTTGATATATTTCTATCCTTTATAAACTCAATTGTGCATAAACAATACTAAACGAATAATAAACAAACCCATGTTTTGTTTATTGGGGAGATAAATTGGGAATTTTCCGATATATTTTACGAGCACAGATAGTTAATATAAACGGAACAATGAAACAAAGGAAGGTTTAGGGTATTTCCATACATTTTGGCCAACAGCGGTGTCATTAACCGAACCACCAATCTGAGCTTCCTATTGTCTTTAACGACACTTAACTGAGAACCTATTTTGTGCAAAGGGTCGTCACTAATTTGAAATATTGCTGCGAATGAGACACAACTTTTTTTACGAAAATGTCATTTTTGACACGAGCTTTTATTGTTGTCAGAGAGATCTTAATCAATTTGTGACCATTTCCTTGCAGTAAAACGTCGAGGATTTCCCTCATCGGGAGCCATTCCTGGTTGCGCCGACTGATCACGCTTATACGCATAATAATGCATTGTCATCCACAAACTTAACGTACGTACAAAATTTCAGCTCAATCGGTTAAAGATATTTCAAAATTGAGTAACAATTACAAAGATTTCACCCGTGCATACCTACATAATCAACGTCATCATGATCATCTGCAGTCCTCCGTGACCCACTGCTGGGCATAGGCCTCTTTCCGTCACCGCCAGCCATCTCTGTCCTGGGCCATCCCCGTCCCGTTGTTGCCAGCAATTTTCTTTACACCTTCGACCCGTCTAGCTGCCGGATGTCCTACGCTCCGTTTTCCAGTTCTGGGGTACCACTCAGTTACAGCTTTACTCCACCTTCCATCATTCCATCTAGCCAGGTGCCCAGCCCAGTTCCATTTTAATGTGACGCGACTCTGAAGACCACATAATACTGCAAGTTAAATAAAAGCTTGTAAAAATAATATAGTCGTTTCCTTTACATTGTCGATCTATCTAGCTGTCAAATTGTATGTTATGTGGCAATGCATTACAAGATATACAGGGTTACTGGTATCTAATGCATAACCTTCCGAAGGTGCATAAGGTACATAGAGAATAACATCTTTTGTTCTACGATTTTTGTCTAAACGTAATAAATACAAGAATTTTCCTTTTTTTTAGTTTCGATGTCGTTTCTATAAAACGTTAACTCTATCTTCGATTCCGCTACATAACGCTACTGTACTGTCTCGTGTTGCATGGCTATTACATAGAATTAAGATGTGAAGAATCGCAAATTAGTTTGTATTTTTTTTTTTCATACGAAAAAAAGATCTACGAATCACGAAAAGTCGTAGAATAAAAGTTTCTTGTTCTGATGTAGGTACCCGAGTAGTCTTTAAGAGGTTATGCGTTTGATACCAATAACCCTGTATAGTGAACTGATCAACCGAAGGTACAATAGTGCTAAACAATCCTGTTCTTAGACTGCATCCTCGCTGTGTGACGGCACATCGCCGTAAAACGAACCCGATCCACATGTAACGGTGTTATGATCATAGATATGAGGCGACTAGCAGTTGACCACAGCTTAACCATATTTATACCAAACTAGTTTTTGCCCGCGGCTTCGCCTGCGTCAGTTTCTCACGGGGACAGTTCAGAGATCTATCATTTTTTGCAACATTTCACGAATTTCGATTGAATATATGTATGAAGAGGAACATATAAACTCACTTAACATTTATCGTAGATATTAAATGAAACAGAAAAAGTGGAATAGGATTGAACAAATCGGAAATTATTTTAGGACTCTGTTGTATAGAATATTGTTTGTTCTCTCAACACTACAGGCCTGGGATGGGAAAAGTTCTAGATGTACTTACTTACTTCTGCAATCTTCTGTGTATAGCAGCCTTTTATAGCAAATCCCACGGCAATAGCGGTATTTGTATAATTTGGGAATGTAAATGCAAAATTTCATGACGCCTACTTCTAGAAAGACCAAGTTTCATACAATCACGCCCTTAGGGAAAGAAATTCTAAAATTAGCGGACGTCTTCACCTTCCCGTTAATTTTTTTATTCATTGATTCAAAATTCACTCAGCGCGTTTAGCGCCACCTCTTAGAGAATACAGATTTTTCGCATCCCAGGGGAACCATAGTTTTTTCCGGGAAAAAGGCACCCTATATCCTTCTCCATACTCTTTCTTATATATATATGCGAAATTTCAAGGATATTGGTTGAATAGATATATGATAGAACTTTGAAGAGGTAACAAATAAACAAACAAATACTTTCGCATATATTACTTGGGATTGGGATTAGTTACGACTGGAATTATGCAGCATATTCTGCAGAATGCGTACCAGACTTGGATTCAAATCCTAACTAATGTTATAAATGCGAAAATAAGTTTGTTTGTTACTTCTTGACGCTCTATCTACTCAACCACTATTCTTGAAATTTTGCCTATATGTAGTTTGAATTATGGAGACGGACATAGGGTACCATTCATCTCGAAAAATAACTGTTCCCGTGAAGGAAGGCGAAGCCGCGGCCAAAGCGTTTGGAACGCGCAGTTGTAAGCCCATATATTATCCAAGAAGTGTTTTTAATGCAGATGTTCTCCATATAATAACTGTACCATTGGCAGTCCAACACATTCCTTTAGTATCCAAACATGATTCCCTTACAAAAAAAGTATCTTCTGATCGAGACGATGCACTCCTGAAACGCCGGTTGCCTTTCTGTCAACCTTCTCGTTCGTGCGCGTTTAGCTTGAGAAACAAACAACGAAAAACGAAAGAAAGATTCGATCGTTTTCGGCAAAATAAATCGTGTAATGTATTTATTCGAATCTTAAATTCAAAAGGTCCTATATGACGATATAATTTGCCGGCGGACACTCGAAATCACAATTGTATGTGGCGCCATCTTGTATCAGATTTAAATTGCAGCGAGTTCAGCTTCTATATTCAATGATAAAAGCTCGACAGCTAGAGTAATATAAACTGTAAATTTTCATTCTAACAGAAATTATTTAAATGCGAACTATAATTATAATTTAACAATTTGGATCATGCGCGATTTATTTTTCAATTTTATGTGTTCACATGTCATTTTCAATTATTATCAGGTAATGAATTTAATTATCCGTGCGCCATCTATTATCAGATAAAAAAACTAATAAACCAGATTTTTATAATTGAAATTCTAAGTATTTTTTACGAATTTAAGTAAAAACTAAATAATTACAAACTTATTTCGTGTCTTGCTTCAAAAATAACGAAGTTTCATAGAAATGTACACTGCCTATTTTTCCCCTTACAAGATAGAATTTCGGAATATAAAGTAGCCTATATTCTAATCCAGGCCACAACCTATCTCTGTGCCGAATTTCATTTAGATCCGTCCAGTAGATTTTGTGTGATGCGCGTACAAACATACAGACAGACAAAAATTCTTTAAAAAATTGTTTTGGCTTCTATTGACCCTAAATAGTCCTCTCCTATTTATTTTTCGTAAATATCTCCAATGTACAGACATAGTCCAGTTACAGTTTTATTATAAGTAATAGATTTCATTAAAATTGGGTCAGCGGTTGAACCTGACAGGCGGACTGACAGAGTTTCACATTTATAATATTAGTATGGATATCTGTACTAAAAACGCATAGAATAATAAGCTAAACAGCTGTTCAAGCTGTTGTGTCAAGTTGGTGGCTTATCGAAATCTACGTAAAGAGATTTGCATAGTGCCGAATCAAAGCTTTTCATTCCTTATTCAGCAATGAATAAAGTTTATTCTTTGAAAATCTATAACGTTAACTCAAAGAAAATCAAGGGCATAAAATAGGTTTTTCACCCTATGGGTAAATAATTTATATAAAATTAAATAAAGCAACCAATGCATAATGTTTTTTTTTTCACACAGTATATACCTTACGGGTAAACAGGCCACATTTAGCTGTTAGGCTGGCTAGTGTGTTGAATTGAGCTCAATAGTTATCATAATTTTATCAGTAAAGGATTAATTAAAAGGCTACCCAAACCCAGCTAGGGTTTATGCCATATCTCCTTCTTATCTTATCTGAGGATGCCATATAGATGGCCCCGTATCTTGTCACCTGTCGCATCGGTCTAAGCTGAGTGAAATACGGTGGCTTGGAGAATTAAACACGCTTATACTAATATATACTGAATTGTTGGTCGACTGGCCTATGATATAATAATCTATATGCTGGCTCTACACTATCGTAGAGAAGTTCGCCGAACTTTGACGGATTCGCTATAAATTTCTGGTTTTTCATTGTGGTAAATAAAAACACTCATATAAACTACGGAATGTTCTTCATTCGCGTTCGACGATAGTGTGTGTGTGGAGATAAAATAGATAGCCTATAGCAATCTTGGATAATGTAACTTTCTAGTAGTGAAAGAATTATTGAAATCGGTTCGTTAGTTTTTGAGATTACCCGCCTCAAACATACAAATTCACAAACGCTTACCTCTTTATAATAATAGTATAGATAGCATTCCAAAGGTCGGTTGACGTCAAGCAGGCGACTGGTTGTAAAATCATAACCGAATCATCGATTTTAAGGTTTATTTTTTACAATGTCCCTTGACTTTGCTGAGTCACGTGAAACAGAGAGATGCATGAGAGAGTGACAGAACTATCATAATATACTTAGTTGCTAAATGACAAAAAATTGGCAATATTTGAGATTATGTTATTTTAGGGCGTAACCACAGGCCTGGGGACTAATCTATTACTACTATTAATAGTTTCACAATCGATAGTTGTGCTTGAAGATCATCAGGAATATCGAGTTATCGATTGTATCGTCACCATCGAAAAGCGGAATTTCGGTGACGAATTCAGAAGTGTCTGTTATTGATTGAACTTTCCTATTTCTCTTTTTTACAACTTAACACACACTTCGAGAAACAAAGCTATTGAAACGGAAATAAAACTGTGTTATCCAAAATCATATTCCAAATGTCATATATATAAGACAGTCAGTCCGTAGGGACATATAAATATTAGCTCAGTGTATATTTGACGCGTACGAATCCAATATACGGAGGCAATAAAACTCTCATGGGACTGCTACACGAAGCAATATCAATATTTATCGTATTTTCAATTATATCCAGGGTTCCGTATGTTCCAAAGATTAGAACTGTTTTTTAAGAGGATAACCGACAAAAACGACATTTGCCAAAAATCTAGTTTGCACCAGTCAACTTTGAGGTTAACTTTTACCTGTGCAGGACAACACAAACTTATTTCATCTAATCGGCGACGGCGCGTTGTTAAAGTTAAATCTAAGTTGATTGGTAACTCAACCTAAAAAACTTTCAGAAGTAGATCCACAAGCACAAATTGTTTCCAATATTACGAAGGTAAGAATGTGTAAGTAATTGATCGCACAACTCAAAGAACTCGATAAAACGAACTATTCCGCACAAAGAACAGAATTTGAGTAAATATTTATTGCACGAGATACTCGTAGTAAAAAGCTTTATTTTGAAAGACTTTCACAGGAATCTAGGTCTGGAAGCATCCCTCGGGGATCACAAAACGGAATAGATTTTTGTAATTTAAGCGTTGGAAATGGTGAATTTCACGAGCGTTATTCACTACTTTTTTACTTATGAACTTCGGTTATAATACTAAAATTGCAAAAATCATCTGAAGTGTCAATAAAATATAGCATTGTATACTGTTATGAACTTTAGTTCATAAATAAAAAAGTAGGGAAAATATCAATTTCTAAATAACAAAAATCATTGAAACTGTTAGTGAAATATAGAAATAAAGAAGTATTCGGAATATTTTTTTTCACTGCACAAATATTTTGAACAGATTTGTAAAATGAGAACGCATACAAATTAATTAATCCCTTACTATTTAGATGTTCATTACTTTTAACATTGAATGCAACATCATTATTAAGTTCCTTTTTTTTATTTGAAAGTTTTTGATTATGCCTTCTAGTCCCACAAGGCGTCCATTTACCAGCACTTTAGCTAACTATCGCCTTTGAATTTTATAAATACGAAAAACTTAAACAGTCTGTCAAAAATTGATGTGTTCGCTCCTTTATGTGCTGACGTAAAAATATGATTTATGATTTTGGGATCTCATCAGGTAACTGATTTCGTGAACAAAGCGAGGGAACATATATTGTACTTTTGTATGAAAGTATCTATTTCTATGCCATTAGTCACGTAAAGTCTGAATATCAGTTTTGTTGGCGAAGGATCGAAAAGTTTCTGTATTGAATGGACATATATTTGTTTTGCGAAATTTTAGTAACGAAGCGAGCCCTAGGGCTTTTCATCCGTGGGATTTTTAGAAGGAAAACACAGGTTAAGCTTATTATATGAATTATCGTCACTTGTATTTGTAAAAGAATGAATCCTAATTCGGATAAAAATAAATCGGTACTAAAATGAATCCCACATTAATAGTACAGTTTTATTTTCTACACCTCGAGTTAGCATCACATATATGTAGGATGGCAACATTAGAAAGAGAGCGAGATAAGGTTAAAAAGAGATAGAACTAGAAGTTAAGATGGCGTGAGGTTAAAAATAGGAAAAGACGTGTGATACGATGGGGTGGCGAAATAAAATATAAAGTTGCTCTATGGTCTTTATTTTTGGATCGCGTTTTCTACATATATATTTCGGTGGCGCAGTGGTAAGGTTCTTGCCACTGAACCGAGAGGTCCCAGGTTCGATCCCCGGTCGGGTCATGATGGAAAATGATCTTTTTCTGATTGGCCCGGGACTTGGATGTTTATCTATATATATATTTGTTATAAAATATAGTATCGTTGAGTTAGTATCCCATAACACAATTCTCGAGCTTACTTTGGGGCTAGCTCAATCTGTGTGATTTGTCCTAATATATTTATTTATTATTTATTTATTATTATATAATTATTTATCTAATAGATCACAAAAGGCATGTCTACGCCGGGATCAAAGCACAATGGACGACAGTGCTGACACGTACAATCCGGATTAGTACGGTTTTTAATAAAAGATTCGTAAAATCAGCTTTTCTATATGTGCTATGTACAAAAAGCCTTTTGATATGAAAGCTAACATTGGCATTAATATTGAATACAGCTTTTTAACATAAAATGGTGAATTTCACGCGGTATGAACTCATTACTGTTTATTAAATTGTACCATACACAATAATTCATTACAGTAATTAGCCACAGTAAACCATTCGCAAATAACACACAGTAATCAATTTAATTATCCTATTTTTTAAATAAGTAAAGTACTGGTAAAAGTTTAGTTTTAAAAATGTTTAATTTAATTAAAAAAACGTTTCGCTTTCAAATTGTTCGACGGCGTATGACCTAACCTCTAAATTATTCATATACGTAATGATATTGTAAGTCATAGTTCTTATAGTCGTATTCCTCATGGCTGAGGGTCGTGGTTGTTACGTGGAATGAACACACACACAACAACTTTCTTGGCATTATTAATGGAGTGGTTTGGCATTGCCTTATCCATTTCACACACAAGTTAAGTTTCACACACATAAGAATCAACCAGTGTGCAGGTTTCCTCACGATGTTTTCCTTCACCGGAAGCAAGTGGTGGTCGATGAAAACTACTTTGTATACAAACTCATGTGGCACGAGTAGGATTCGAACCTGGGACCTTTCGATCTACAGGCGGGCGTCTAAACCATTACACCACCACCGCTTCAAGTCATAGTTATCCTTACATAATATAATACAATAGCACGGATTTCACCAATAGTTAGTGTGAAGGTTTAAGTGTATTGTATATATAGGTATTGTTTTTATCTGAGTTAAGACGGGACGGGATGCTAGTTTTAAAGAGCTGATGAATTTCAAACAAAACACTCTCGATTGAAAACAATGATTCAAATTACAATTGGTTTATCCATTTGGGTGCTACGATACTGCAGACATTACATAGATAAAAACGCTCATCAAATTTGTTATCACCCCTATAATTGCACCGGGATTTAAAAATAGAAAAACATGAAAATCCATTTAAAAAAACACTAAGTTTTTGCTACGTAAAATGAAAATGGCTGACATCAGAACAAAGTGAGATAAATGGCTTTTTTGTCGCCATTATTTAATGATGAATAGTGTTGGGGATATTTACAATCCCGTTCACACAATTTCAGGGATCGTCTGGAATAGAGGGATTCGAGAGATGTGAAAAGGAGATAAATGTGTCGTATTTTGAATCAGATTTATTTCTCTATATTTGAGGGTAGAAAAGGGTTAATTTATTGATGTTTTGTTTCAGTTTATTTATTTCTTGGAAAAGTAATATTTTTTTTTAACTATCGTAGTAATTTTTTGCACACAGCTCAACTTTTAAAGTTTTAAAATTCCTTGAATAATCTACATTCACATTACTTAATACATATAAATTCGAATGGCTGTCGTTTGTCGTGCTTTTAAGGCCGATTGGTGAAATTTCGAATTAATATCCTAATTAATGGTATCTACTTATTTAAAATAAATTAGTTACATGATTCAATTAATAATTCTTTACTCAACATGGGATAACATAAGTACTTACGTCACAAATTTTCGTCAAAAATCTAGTTTATTGGCAACTTCCAAAGCGCAGGTGAAGAAAAAATGGCGCAACAAATTAAAGACATCAATTAATTACATTGGGTCTTAAAATATATGCACGTTCCAAACTTTCCTAATATAATTAGATTATTTAGATAATATACGGAAACATAACCGGCATATTCGCTAGAATAAACAAAGATAATGATGTTTACATATCCTCTAATATAATTGGTTATTATCATTATTGTTTCCTCATCAAATGAATAGATGATTTGCGCAAACAGCTGAATATATTTATAACTCATATATTGTTCGAATTAGGATGGTACGCAGAGGGTTTCGACCCCGCAGCGGTCGAAATGCTCTGCGTACCAACCTAATTCTACGCGGTCATTACAATCAGACATTTTTCATGAGGAACGAATCATTTCCAAAATCAATCATTCATAAAATTGACATTACTACAGTATAGAGTAATTAATGTACAGTCATATAGTAAAACTCATTCTTGTCTTTGTTAAAATTTGGAAAAATTGTAATGACAGCGCGACCGCAGAAGTCGAAACGCTCTGCGAACCGCCCATTAGACCCATCTGCCTAGTTCAAGTACTATTCGTACCTAATTATTTGACACGATAAATATATGAAATATAATATGATCGAAGGAGAAATTGTAACCAGAAGAGATAAAGGAAAGGCACGAAGGGCATTCACATATGAAGTAAAATAAAACAATGAGGAAAAAAACAAAATCAAAATCTACGGAAAGAACAGAGTAGAATGGAAAACACTCCATCGACAAGAACTTCTTGTCGATGGTGTGTTTTCGAGCCAAATTGATTGCCTACTCTATCAGGGTTGTCACTATGGAGAAAATATTCTTATTTTTCCTAAATTCCTTATTTTACCTATAAATAATAAATAAATAAATACATTAGGACAATTCACACAGACTGAGCTAGCCCCAAAGTAAGTTCGAGACTTGTGTTATGGGATACTAACTCTATATACATATTATAACATACTTTATTTTATAACAAAAACAGATATAGATAAACATCCAAGACCCAGGCCAATCAGAAAAAGATCATTTTCCATCAAGAACCGACCGGGGATCGAACCCGGGACCTCTCGGTTCAGTGGCAAGAACTTTACCACTGCGCCACCGAGGTCGTCAAATAAATACAATTATCTTAATACTATTTATATATGCGTATATAATCTTAAACCAAGGTTATTTAAATACACAATAATTGCTTGATTGATACGTCAGAAAAATGCATGCAAACGCCAGAATAATATTTGTCCACATAAATAATTATTTTTTTAATCAGATTTTTATTTTAAAACAGCTTTTGCCCGCGGCTTCGCTCGCATTAATTTCCTACGGGAACAGGATTTTCTCCAGGATGAAAGGCACCCTATGTCCTTCTGCATACTTCAAACTAAATATATGCAAAATTTCAAGAAGATATGGTTGAGTAGACAGAATGTGAACAAACAAATTTACTTTCGCATTTATAACATTAGTTAGGACTGAACTGAACGTGACTTCGTTCCTGATTTTTGACCACTTTCAGTATCATCGTGTAGTCAACTGGACTGACTAATCTGCTGTACCTATAACAATTTAACCTTAACTGTATAATAACAGTGAATGTCCCATTTAATTGGGATAGTATGGTCGTCCTCCATATTCAGGAAGCGGAGGCGCTTCTGGTCTGAATACACATCTAAAAACCCTTTAAAAATGAATTCGTATAATAAATCGTGAAGGCACAGCTTGTACCATCTTAACACTCAACTAAAACTTCGGGTCAGCTGATCTCTTATTCATACAATATTCAACGAATATCTACATATTTCATAACTCCAAAGTTTCCAAGATAATATTTCTCCTTTATGTTTTACTATACATTGAAGCGGTGGTGGTGTAATGGTTAAGACGCCCGCCTGTGGATCGAAAGGTCTCAGGTTCGAATCCTACTCGTGCCACATGAGTTTGTATACAAATCTGACTCATATAAGGTAGTATTTTCATCGACCACCACTTGCTTCCGGTGAAGAAAAACATCGTGAAGAAACCTGCACACTGGTTGATTATTATTAACTTGTGTGTGAAATGGAGAAGGCAATGGCAAACCATTCCATTAATAATGCCAAGAAAATTGTTGTGTTTGTTTCATTCCACGTAATGACCACTACCCTCAGCCATGAGGAATACCACTATGAAGAAGGTACATTGTTGCTAAATAGTTAGCCAACGTTGGCGGGTTCAGCAAACATGACTGGTTTTTCATTGCGGTAAATAAAAGCTTTCATAAAAACTATGCAATGTACAGTTTCGTCGCATTACACTTACTCCACTGTGTGTTAATCTAAGCGTGGGTTGCACCAGTCAACTTTAAAGTTAACTTTGACCTGCACAGAATAACGCAAAGTAATAGCGAACAGAAGTAAAAGGTAAAATTGACTTACGGAACTGACCCCAATTTTATAAATGTTTATTGTCTGTTGCATGTCAGAAATATCTAGTATATGATAGGTGCCATAATTATATAACTATCCATAGATTTTATAATGTTTACCATGTCCAAAGTGATAACATAACCAGACTTAGCCAGGAATTATTTAAAATCCAAATAAAACGGCAGCAATTCCAAAACAATCGGAGTTTATTTCACTTTAACAATCTGTTCGAGAAATGAATCAAAAATTACATCAACGCTCGCTTTTATGCTTGCGACGGTGGTGGGGCAACAATATTATCGGTATTTTATCATATTTTGAATTCAAACATCTTTCAATTAAATCAAGTTTGTAAATACATATTTTATGGTATAAAAATAAAGGTATATTACTTCAATTAATTAAAAAAACTATTTTATAGAAAATTAAAACGAAAACAATTGAGTGATTGTCACTATCAAATCAAATTCAAAAATACCTAATATCTTAAAATGTAAATATTTAAATTAAACAGTTTATTTGTAAATCATGTTTAGTATTTTAGGATACTTCTATATAACAATAATCAAAAGATAAATTACTACAATCAACTTGACAACCGTTAATGTTTGAACATTAAATGGTTGTCAAAAGCAAGTGTAAACAAATCACTATAGTGACAATGTGTTAGATTCTAACAAAAGCAATAAAGATATTAATTCATTAAATTTCCACGCTCAGCACGTACACGAAGCGGTGCGATTATAATAATTATTGCCTAAAACTTATTTAAATGGGCCCCACGGGCACTATTCATTCTAATTCTAGCTAGATTAGAGAGATTTAGTTAATGCATTCATTTATACTAGTAAACTAACAGTCGGATACAGGTAGACTAGTCCAGTTCTCTAATAGGCATGCGTTTACTGCCACTAGATGGCGTAATTTGTAAAAGACATGCGAGATGTCTTTAGGCGAATGAAAAAATCAGACACAATATGACAATAAAATTTGTTAACATACCCATCAATGAATTTTACTAAACCATTTCACAAAAAGCGAAAATGACTAATTAAAATTCCGTGTGAACAGTATTTTGGGAAAAAGGTCTAATTGTCAAGTCTTCTGGCAACACAGTTATTGTTCGTAGTATGTGGAACGAACAACGAGGGCACAATGGGAATGGCACTTTCAAACGGCCGGCGCTCACACTGCGCAACGCACTGTAACTTGCTATGTTTATGTAAAAGATCTATGGCCCGATTCTCATGCGATCGAAGCTTTGGAGGTTACACTATTAGTAGTGGGCACAATAAAGACAGTGGTATCTGCTTGCAAAATTTTGATCTGAGACGGTATAGAAAAATTGGATTCAATTTGTCTCTGTTGACAAAAAACAGTTTTTTCTTTTCTCGATCTAAATTTAATCGTGTATTTCGCCTCTTATAATGTACTAGCGACCTGTCCCGGCTTCGCACGTGTAAAAACGTAATAAATTATACACCTAAACCTTCCTCAGGAACCACACTATCTATTTGTGAAAACCGCATGAAAGACAGACGCTGCAGTGGACTTTGTTTTATATTATGTATGTTTACAAGTTTATTTGTTAGACAAATTAAAAAAAAAAACCCGACGTCCAATATTCATTTCGCTACAACTTTTGAATGGCTGAACCGATTTTCATAAAACATGGCTAAGAACTCAGGATAAAATTATATATGACACAAAAAAAAAACCATACGATGGTTCATCCATTTGACACAAACAGATACACAGACATGTTAAACTTATAACACCCCTCTTTATGCGTCGGGGCGTTAAAATGTCGATTTATATTAAAAAATATATATTAATAATACACTTGCAATAAACAGGCAAGCAGGCGTTTAAATTATTTTTGCCCGGCGAATGAAAATTAATCATTATGAAAAAATTTGCATACAGTTACCCAACGCGCGACGGTGTGATTAAGGGCCGGCACACAATGTACTCGTAACATAAAATTAAATGTCACAGGTTGTTTAGGGACCCTGTAATTAGCCTGTGGAATTGTTGGTTTATTTCGTTTATGAAAGGAACACTACACATAGACATAAAAGCTATGTATTAAGGCTATAACCTATTTTTCATTAGAAGTCCAGCGCCTCTCTGGTCGTTCTTGTTGCAAGTGTCAAAGGCACTTTTGGGCCAGACACGATTCCAGGGTATATCAACCTTGTATCAACTGAATTTGTGATGGCCAGTAAATATTATAATAATGATCGTAATTATGTATGTTTTTACTTCGAAGCTGTAATACATAAAAATATATTGTGTTGACGTAACAAAAACCTGAAACAAACAAAAAAGTATAGAACACAACTTAATTAGTCTTAAGTTGTGTACTTTTTTGTGGTTATGGTAAGAAATAAAGCGTTATTACTACTAGTTTTTCGCCAGGAACTTATACCACGCGAACACAATAAATTTTAATGAGTTTTATTCACAAAATTGTGAATATTTCAAAAACGGCTTAACCGATTTTGTGGGCGTGAACTTAAAAATACTATTAGCAGATCCTATGTACCTTTTAAATTTCATTAAAATCGGACTAAGGGTTCGAAAGTCATCGCGTTACAAACAAACATACATACAAAAGATGTATTTTTGCCCCAAGTAGAATTGTAGAATTAAACAAAGTTTTAAATTGAAAGTCAGTATTGGCAAGTAAATGAAATTATTGAATAAGCCTGAACAAAATTTTCATTGTAAACGAATATTATGATCACAAGCGATTAGCATACCGAAGGCTAATTTTCATCACGGGTCACCTGGACCCACAAAGGTGTGAAATATAACACGTGTCAGGTCAAGGGTCTTACCTTTTATAATTACAGGGGGCACCCGATTTTTGCCGGGTTATAATTTCAGTAACGAGGTGTCGTGTGATAATTAAATAGGGCTTGAGGCCTGCACACTAGCGCCATCATAAAAAAACTGAAAAAGTAATTTACACAGATTATGCCACAGTATATAAAGAATTTTATGTGAAAGTGTTATTGTTTTCTACAAGGCAATGTGGCCTTCATAGTTATATTCCTCATGGCTGAGGGTCGTGGTCATCACGTGGAATGAAACACACATAACGACTTTCTTGGCACTCTCAATGGAGAGGTTTGCCATTGCCTTCTCTATTTCACACACAAGTTGATAATCAACCAGTGTGCAGGTTTCCTCATAATGTTTTCCTTCACCGGAAGCAAGTGGTGGTCGATGAAAACTACTACATATGAGTCAGATTGATATTCAAACTCATGTGGCACGAGTAGGATTTGAACCTGGGACCTATCGGTTCACAGGCGGGCGTCTTAACCATTACACCACAACCGCTTCACCACAGTGTGCCATCACAGAGAGATATTTATTGAAATTATTAGTTTTTTTAAAAAATATATTTAAATTATATTTATAATCTAGTTTTAATTTTTAATTTAATTTAGTTGTTATATAATTGTATATATTTTTGTCTTCAATATAATGTTTAAATGATTTAGCCTTTTTCACGCATTAGATCTCGCAATGTCTCGCAATGAGAGTCAGTCACGAACTCTTCAAATCTTATCTTTTCGATAAAGGGCTATTTCCCGCCGATAGACACTGCTTTATTTGTCCGATCCTCGATTAGTATTCCCTTCCTACAGTAATAACGACATAAATATTCATGGGTCACTGTGATTTATGGGAGCTGTTGACTGGTAACCTTTGCTGTTTTGTGTTTATGTCCAATTCATATTGAAGATCAAGATATCGTGTGATTAGAACCTTCTTAGGTACTTCGGTACGGAGTACCTACTTATACCATGTTAGAACCATAGATTGGATTTTTTTTAATGTTTTAAAAAAAATAATGCAAAGATAAGTAAGACAGTCAATTAAATTTATTTAAATTGCATTATATAATTATAATTCATAAGTTAAGAACGTGTTACTAACCCTAGATTTTTAAATTTATTTACATGTTTACTAACAAAATTTCGTGTGAGTTTTGATGCTCGAAATAAAGAATGTTATTATAAATATCAACAATACAAGAAAATATTGCGAACAAAATAAGATAAAAAAAAATTTATAGTCGAAAATTGACAAGAAGAAGCACACTCGCCTCTCCTTCTTGTCAAGTCGCAATAGTACCGTACACTTTTCGACTAATTTGTGTCTACTCTTAAGGTTCTATCGTTAGGCTCATTTAGTCCTCTATAGGGCAAGGCACTGGGACAATTAGAGCTAATTAAGGACGAGATAATATACGAACACAATTCAAATAAATTTTACAAAATGACTGAGGAATTTGCTTTGATTATATTTATTTGGAGTGAAAATTCACGCGGACGAAGCCGCTGAAAAGCTAGTTCAATACATAACTAGATAATCGATCATCAACTGAACTCGCTCTAACCTACCCTAGTCTGAATTCATTTAAGCCACCACTGTAAACTTAATTAAACCCGCTGCTTGTAATGCTAATTCTCCTTTTGTGTTTTCTGCCTTTTCGTTTCTATTCAGTGAATAGTATAGCTTTATTATCCAATTCATTCGTGTAGCTGCAATATGAATGGGTTGGTGAGTCTATTATTGTTATTTGTTAGTTTATGTCTTCCTTCCTCAGTGTTAGCCAAAAGATCTTTGTATCAAACTTTATTTGTATATTGCAGGTAATCATGAATTAAAGGTTAACCAATATATATAAAATAGTATACAATACTTACATGCCATACTCTTGGCGGAATATTATTTATTTATTTATTTATTCGTAAACATTTCATACATTCATTATATTTTTCAACATCTCTGTTAACAAAATACTAGACTAAAAACCATTTTTTTTTAACATCAACAAAAGACTGGCGATTCTACAGTGCAGACGAGGAAGAAGCGGTGCAATATACTTACTTATATAAGTCATTACATATTATAATTTATTCTTATGAACACTAAAATAAACAATACACACAGAAGTATAATTATGTTTATATAGGCTACTACTTCCCCGTCATAGTACTTACATGCAAGTTTGCTGAAAAAAGATATAATAATAACCCTACAAACTTATGTTTTGTTTTTAATACATAAACAAGTATATAGACGCCACAAATTAATTACATCCTCATAGCCTCGAACTAACAAACTATTTCTAGAATTATAAGCTTTTCCGGCCTCAGGGGCCACCATAAACATGTCAAAGTGACGAATCGCCGCAGGACGCCGTACTTAAGATTAATTAGAACACGAACATCACCCCTACGTCATTTATTGTGTTATATGCGGTACGTAGCGCTCTGTAAGGAGCTACTTGATAGGCAAAAAGCTGTTTTAGTTTTTCATGATAGCTTTGGGTTTTGCGGCGTCACGGAGTGAGAGAGACGCCTACCTTCTAAGTACTATGATAGCCTGTTCACACAGGTAGTGTTCGTAATATAATGTAAATCAACATTTCTATTGTGTGCCTCTACTCTGTGTACTTGATTGGGATTTGTGGGAAAAGGAAGGGGGATAGCCCAGTAGTGGGATACCAATAGTGTTAATATAATAAATTGTGGTCATCCGATTAGCCTAACCGTAACCGTGAAATTATTAAAATAAAACATAGGTAGTGCAAAATACATTATTTAGGTGCATAGTACGTTGAAGAACTGAACTCATCCTAAAGTAAAACTAAACATATAAATAAATAAATACATTACGACAAATCACACAGATTGAGCTAGCCCCAAAGTAAGTTCGAGACTTGTGTTATGGGATACTGACACAACGATACTATATTTTATAACAAATACATATATAGATAAACATCCAAGACCGGGATCAATCAGAAAAAGACCATTCTCCATCATGACCCGACCGGGGATCGAACCCAGGACAACTCGGTTCAGTGGCAAGAACTTTAGCGCTGAGCCACCGAGGTCGTCAAAATATTCGCCACAGGTGAGAAAAAAATTCTCACCATTTACAAAAATCTTTTACAAAAGCATTTTCGTCGCCATTTCGTCCCTCGTTTAATGAATAACATCGTTCTGCAAGATATATTAACCTTATCTTTCAAACGCTGACTATGCGATGTGACTATGTGAGGAATGCATACTCTGTCGAGATGAAATTCACAGTTTATCCCAAGGCTCCTGTCAAATTTATACGCACATTCAATTTCAGGGACAGACTACACGACAAAGTCAACCGACACCACACGACTTTGAACCGTACCACTACGATCATAAGGTTATTAATGTATGACAAAAAAATACCAGGATTTTATGAGTAAGGTGATTGAGCAAGATCCCGCTGTGATCCAAATTAACGTCGCCAGTAAAAAAATTACTTGCTAAGGTTGCAACAAATTTTATTACAAGGCTTGATGAGAGGAGATGCTGAGTTATAAATTATAAGACTATTAACTATTTTAGGCGTGGTGGTGGAGTGGTCAAGATGCCAACAGTGTTGAAATGTCCCAAGTTCATATACTAGAGACACTAATCTGTAAGAATTTTAAGACCGACTACCGGCCGTCTGAGGAATGAATCCCCAAGTAGTGTTATAATATATTATTCATTTACGTTGTATTCATCGAAACATTGTACATATGAATCATTCTGTCGACGAAACCTACGAAGATGGAACATTATGTCGTAATATTTCATAGTAGAAAAGTCCTGTCGTATAAACTCTCAAATGTGAAACATTTTGTCGGAGAACCGTCCAGGTGAATTACTCAACGAAAAAACGAACTGTCCTTTTGGTCAAGGGAGAAAGTTCTCGGAGCAAGTTTGTAAATTCAAATTCAAAAAGTATATAGATAGAAATATTTATTTGCTAACTGTTACACACTATTAACAATATAATAATTTAAAATATCTTAACATTACAAAAATACTTAACATTGCATGTTAGTCAACTTACCATGCAATGTGTGCCACAGTAACAAATTGGTTGCAGCTCGGCTCGATGTTGCTCAGACAAGCTGTGCTTGATTTTCGGCTGCCACCAGGTTTGTGATGACGCAAACGAGTACAATTGACATGATCCGGCATATTACGAGTAATTCATGTTAGTGGATTAAGTGTGAGTGTTTGAAAAAAATAAATTCATATATTTACCATAATGTATTTAAGAAACAACTAAAAACTGTACTGAAAAATCGATAGGCACTTTTTTCAGAAAATGAAGGAAAAATGGTTTTCACAACCTTGCACGCGTAGCTTGAAAACGGCAAAATTTTCAATGAAAGTTCTTCAACGCTTTCGAAAAATTATTTTGCGCTACAAAGTGAAATGGACGTAGTTTAAAAATAGCCCTGAGCTTCGTTCAGGTTTATTGAGAAATTTTATTGAAATATAGTCTAAAAAGAACGGCAGTTATATCGTAGAAAGAATTTGTTGACCAAAATGTGAATCTAGTAAACAGAACTATTATATATTATATTATATATTATTATATTATGTTATATTATATATTGGGACAAATCACACAGATTGAGCTAGCCCCAAAGTAAGTTCGAGACTTGTGTTATGGGATACTAACTCAACGATACTATATTTTATAATAAATACATATATAGATAAACACGGGCCAATCAGAAAAAGATCATTTTCCATTATGACCCCGACCGGGGATCGAACCCGGGACCTCTCGGTTCAGTGGCAAGAATCTTACCACTGCGCCACCGAGGTCGTCAAACTATTCGTTCGAATTCGAGACGTACATTATATGTGGATTTTTTGTTACAATTTTTGATGAACCGAAAGTTTAGTAACACTTAGGACTTCAGCTTACCCGAATTGTGATAGTGATATTATCCTACTAATATTAAGTTATTTTGTAGCACCATTCCGTTTTTTCTTACGATTACTTTTTATTTATTTATTACGTTTTTTTTTTATATTTAAGTATTTACTTTTTTACGATATATTTAATTGCGAATACGAATGAATCAATGAATGAATGAATGAATGAATGAATGAATTACGAATACTTACAGTACATTTTGTTCAAAATAAATAAATTACGAACATCCATTTAAAAGTAAAACATTTACTATCCACTAATTCATTTTTTGGGTCTGGAAAACCATAAAAATCATGATAAGATTGTTTACATAATAAGCCTTGACCTTTTCATAAATCTATTTATGAAACATTGTTCTTATTCATCAAAGCTATAGCTTTGATAGTGACATATATTTTAAAAATCCTACTAAACAGGAGCCTGCATGTAACTATGAAATCTTACATAATCTCCGTGTTTTTTTACAACTCCAAAAGTGTATAAGAGAAAACAACTAAATCTTCTACGAGAGAAGCTCTTCACAATTACACTTTAACTAGCGGCTCGTTCCGGCTTCGCACGTGTAAAAACATAATTATACACCCAAACCTTCCTTGGGAACCACACTATCTATTGGTGAAAACTGCATAAAAACCGGGCAGTAGTTTTTGAGTTTATCGCGAACAGTCAGACAGACGCGGCAGAGGTCATTGTTTTATAATATGTAAGGTTGAATATCCATTTAATCTGCGTTTGACATTTGACTATTTACTTTCCGATCTCGGGGGAAATATTGAGGCTTCGTCAATAAATCCATTAGTAACGACCATAGATAAAATTCCAATAGACCACCGTCGCGGCTTAAAACCGTGGCATTGAGATGAGCCATTAAGATGACCAATTTATTTAACATTGTAATTTTTAATGCTGATTTTTTTATAACCAAATAAATTGCTTTTCTTTCTTTATAGACTTTGAAGTTGCAATGTTTACGTAGTACATTTATGGAACGAAATATTTTGCTTTTAAGACGAATAAGAGGTATACAGAGCAGAGAATTGCGAAACAAGAGTTTAGTTTAGAGTTAAGTTGCTAATTGGAAAACTTAAAAATAATTTAATGTATAACTTCTGAATTTCTGATAGAACCAAGTCGATTAATTTTATTGGAAATTCATCAAATCAAATCGGATTTAATTTTGATAATACAAACGAAAATAGTTACGTAGATTATGAGAAAGTTTCTAACATATATATAGACGACCTCGGTGGCGCGGTGGCAAGGTTCTTGCCACTGAACCGAGAAGTCCCGGGTTCGATCCCCGGTCGGGTCATAATGGAAAATGATCTTTTTCTGATTGGCCCGGGTCTTGGATGTTTATCTATATATGTATTTGTTATAAAATATAGTATCGTTGAGTTAATATCCCATAACACAAGTCTCGAACTTACTTCGTGGCTAGCTCAATCTGTGTGATTTGTCCTAATACATTTATTTATTTTAATATACTTGAAATGGTTGGTGGAAAAGCAATAGACGAATTCCACACTTTAATACAATAATAACAATGACTTTGACAAAAGTGATAAATTTTAAACGAAATTCCCAAACAAATTACTAAGCATAAAAGATTAAGTTTGTACAATTGAGATCTGTTCATATTTAAGTCTATGGAACCTCATACGAACAATACAACCCGAAAATAAACATACATTTTCTTGTGTCAAGATCAATCTTCTTTTACCATCGCTAAATGTCTCATTTTGTTGAATAAAGAATGCAGTACATTTATTTCGTATATACCGAAAACATTGCATTTGCAATTTATATTCAACTAGCGGACGGTCCCGGCTCCGCTCGGGTATAACAATATTAAAAAATAATTTCGATATAAAATGTAATCACAATTTTTGCACAGATTTCGGTGAACCCGTTGTCGGTTTTGTAAGTTAAAATAAATAAATATATAGGGATTATCCACAAAGTTAGTTCTAGACTTGTTTTATGGGATATTAACAACAACATTATAAATATATATATATATATATATATATATATATATATATATATATATATATATATATATATATATATATATATATATATATATATATATATATATATATATATATATATATATATATTAGGACAAATCACACAGATTGAGCTAGCCTCAAAGTCAGTTCGAGACTTGTGTTATGGGATACTAACTCAACGATACTATATTTTATAACATATACATACATAGATAAACATCCAAGACCCGGGCCCATCAGAAAAAGATCATTTTTCCATCATGACCCGAACGGGGATCGAACCCGGGACCTCTCGGTTCAAAGGCAAGCACTTTACCACTGCGCCACCGAGGTCGTCGGTATATTTCGTAACATATGCATACATACATAATATAGATAAAGATCCAAGACCCAAACCAATCTGAAAAAGATCTTTTTCCATATAGATCTGACCGGGGATCGAACCCGAGACCTTCCGTGGCCTCCAAGGCTACAGAGGTCGTCACAGTCATACTTAGCATAAGAGTGCAACGTGTAAGTCATTAAATGTAATGAGACATTTAACGTGCTACGATCTTGTCTACGAGGCGTAGCTCCGTAGCACGATCGTAGCACGATCGTAGCATCGTAGCGAACACAATTCGCTACGAGATATTAAGACGGATATTTTTGTTTCATAGCTTTCTATACAGGACGTGTTGTTTTCCTGAATGAACAATCACATTTTTATCAATTTACTAGCGACCCATCCCGGCTTCGCTTGGGTAAAACCCATAATAAATTATACACTTAAACCTTCATCAGGAATCACAGTATTTATCTAAAAAACCCGCATCAAAATCCTTTGAGTAGTTTTAAAGACAGGGACAGACAGCGGGAAGCGACTTTGTTTTATAATACGTAGTGACACATTGCCTTCTTTAGATATTTTTATTTTATAATTTATTTTTAAGATAGATAGTTTTAGGCTAAATGTATAAAATTCAAATTCAAAATTCAAATTCAAATCATTTATTCAGAAATTAGACCTTCACAGGCACTTTTTCTCGTCAATCTTTATATTTATAGTTATTTCTCACAAGCTACAAACTACTGGCATTTCGGAACGACCACTGCTGAGAAGAAATGCCGAAAGAAACTCATTTGAACAGTGTTGGTCCCTATCATGCCAGATCGGCTTACCATTATTGTTTCTTACAATGTTTTTTTTTTTTCTTTCTAATAATATCAAAACAGGTTATGATTGTGATCCGAGTGAGAGTATATATATATATATATATATATATATATATATATATATATATATATATATATATATATATATTATCGATGTGAAACACAATTAACTTTGAGTGAGCATGACACACTCGATTCCCATGACTTCATAATTATATATTTTGTATGTATAAAGTAGTTCGCATATATGTCCAATTGGTTTAGTTAAGCGTTTTTAAAATCATTAACAGTTCAAAAACAATTGAAAGAGAAATTTTACATTTTTAATACGATTAAATGTCTTATAGAGAGTTGTGGCTAGCTTCATTGCGTACGAAAACTATATCTGTACTGTATCTTAAATCTATTCCTCATGTAATCGATGGTCATGTCGAAAGTAATCGTCACAACCGGCTATACTAAAATTTCCGCGAAATTGAATATATTTTGTCCGATATTCTGCTTACACATCATCAATAATAACTAGTCCTTAAGTAAAAAAAAAGAAAAAGTTAAAAAAAATAAAAAGTATATAATTCTAAGTTGAATATAGAATTTAGATTTTTAAAATGAAAAAAATATGAATTTGAAATTAGAATATGCCAGTTGCTTTTAAATGTGTTTACTACCAGTTTACTACCAAATACAAGACAGAAGCCATAGATACAAATATATTATCTATGGCATAAACCCATCGTTATAAGCATTATATTGTTACATACGTATTTGAGACACGTTTCTATTTGAACTGTACCTTTCAAACTACAGCCCTTTTTTCAAAGATTCAAGGCTTTTTTTCAAAGATTATAAGAATGTTTTTTTAAGAAACAGTATACAGTTTCACCCTTCTAAAAATAGCTGATTCTGCTCTTCGTATAACAGTACACGACACTCGACACTGTTTACGGAGACTATACGATGCAATGTCAACAGGCTGAGTGGATGGTATTAGGATAATGTTTCGGTGATGCTAGCACGAATGTTTGCGACAACATAATTATATCGACAACGAAAAAATATAGTATAGAAAAATAAAGTTCATTTAATATACCATAGCGGCGTATAAATTTTGTCGAGAGTGTTACGATTATTTTGTTACAAAAACAAAAACTCGTGCTAATTAATTTTAGCCCATTTGACCCATACTAACAAGACACTCAAACACTTTTATACGGTAAAAGAGCATGTACAATTAATAAAGATGAATTAAAAAGTACTTACTTTGCCTTGATTGATTTGGAGTAAATTTAACTGTGGTACTAATCTTTTCTTTTATAATTTCATAATATTAAGTCCGGTGTAAAATCCCAATTAGTTTTTATAAAAACAAATTTATTTCCATTTCTTATTATTATTGAAGTCCCTATGTTTATTAAAGATTAATTACATTTCAATTAGCGTTCAGCTCCGATGGTAATGAATGCCGTTTGGAGGTTAAAGGAATTCGTCGGCCATTCGTCCTTTTCTCCTAAACGACCTTCACCAGTCAATGTCGTATCTCATATCAATGTTACGGGTACTGCGTCAAGTCTAGGAATTTCATGAAATTCCGAAATGTAACCTATTCTTGATGACGGAAAAGTTGTTATAACAGGACTGTTCCATATATCCGTGGATGTTTTACGAGGTCATTAGTGTTTGACGAGATAGGCGGCCAGCTGTAAAATCATAGCCCAATTTCGAAAATTTTAAGATTTTTTTCCTCTGGATTTGCGGCCTTACTGTCTCGAATTAAACCGAGGGAATACGCGAGGTTTAGAAAGAGAGATATAATTATGAAGATTATGAATTTAATAAATAAATATGAAGATTATTAATATAAAATATGAAGATTATGAACCTGAGAAACTCTTACTAACTTGCCAGGAATTGATAAATAAGATTAGATATTTTCACATACCTCTGAGCCAGCCTGAGCTGGATGAAGTGCGTTGAACGCACTCCTTCTCCTACATATTTATTTATTCTCTCAATCTGTACATGTAAATTCACATTTAAATTAGTTACCTATTATATATATATATAAGGTAACTAATTTATATAGTTTTTAAAGGAAGTACATCAGCACAGGTTAAGTGGTGCAAGTCATAAAGTGTAATTATTTGAGTAAGTATAAAATTATATATGTAGTTAATTTACAATTAATAATAAATTAAAATCCTGTAAAATTTCGAGGTAGTTCAACTCCCTTATAAGAAACAATACATATTCCGGGTATTCCCTTCAATGGCGGAACACATAAACTGTCGATAACATCAATACAATCATTCTTATTGTAGTTACCCGTAACTTGTGGCTCGGGAGTAATTGCACGTAAAACACGGGAATTCAATTACTTACACTTGGGGGATTCGGGTATTATTAGACAAAAATAATTACACCTGATCATTTTGAATAAGTCTAGCAATATTAATTATGATATAATCTATACTATTATTATAAAGAGGTAAGCGTTTGTGAGTTTGTACGTTTGAATCGGATAATCTCCGAAACTAACGAACGGATTTCAAAAATTATTTCACCATTAGAAAGGTACATTACGCAAGATTGATATAGGCTATATTTTATCTCAAAATTCCCACGGGAGCGAAGCCCCGGGCAACATGTAATTTGATGGGCCGCTAGTCTTGTATAAAATATGGCTATGTGATGTTTGGGATTGCAAAATATAGTTTTAATTCGTACAACTTTCTCTCTCTTAAATGAACACCGGATTCTTCTTCAGCCTTCAGAGTAATAAATCCATAGAGCCAACTAGACCGCAGGTTTCCTTACGATGTTTTTATTAACTTGAAGCAAATGTTGATATACTCGTATAAGTACTAATATGTAAGTCAGCTTGGTATACAAAATCATGTGACTGCAGTTCGATTGGAACCTTCACACGTTCACATGGGGGCGTTTTAAGCACGGAACCACCACTTACACTTACAGATGCCTCAATCTACGGTCGACTGTACACATGTCGTCTTTATTCAGAATAATTGTTGAGGTCAGCCCAATGAGCCAATTCAATTATAGCCCTCCAGTTTGGGTCGGCAAGGGTCAAGGAGAAAATCAAAATCTTATCAAATCATTTATTCAGAAATTAGGCTTTCACATGCACTTTTTCACGTCGCATTCTTATTTAAATGTTATTTACCAAAGCTACAAACTACTAGCATTTCGGAACGACCATTGCTGAGAGGAAATGCCGAAATAAACTTATTCAAACAGTGTTGGTTCCTATCATGCCAGAAGGGCTTAGGTACCATTTTTTAAATATAAATTGAAGTATAATTTTTCATATTATATATTTTTTTTACTGATAAAAAAGTATTACTGATAAATAAATAAATAAAATATAAATAAATATATTAGCACAAATCACACAGATTGAGCTAGCCCCAAAGTAAGTTCGAGACTTGTGTTATGGGATACTAACTCAACGATACTATATTTTATAACAAATACATATATAGATAAACATCCAAGACCCGGGTCAATTAGAAAAAGATCATTTTCCATCATGACCCGACCGGGGATCGAACCCGGGACCACTCGGTTCAGTGGCTAGAACATTACCACTGCGCCACCGAGGTCGTCGATAATGATAAAGAAATTAATTATTACAAACTCGAGTAGGATACGAACCTGAGACCTTTCGATCCACAGGCGGGTCTTAACCATTACACCACTACCGTATCGTATTAGAAATACATGAGATGAAACGAGACAAAATACTGTCATTGTCTCTCATCAGGTGCCCAATTTGCTGGAACGTTGTATGGAAATCTTCTATCATAATTAATTACACTCATCCATCGTCTATATCTTTGGATGAGAGAGAGAGAGAGAGAGGGAATATACTAAATAATTTCCAGAATTTAATTTATCAACACTGGATTCTGGTGAAAATATTAGCTAAGTGACGTCATATGTCGCTAGGGAATTCCGAATTCGTATACACTTCGTTATCGATAAACTGATTACCGTCTACCGCGCGTGACATTGGTTCTAATGTCCTTATCGGGGCGTGCGAATACTAATTCGAATACAAATAGCTGGGTTCTTTATCGATTAATTTAATCAGAGGGCGAAGTGCGGGTTTACATTTCATTTCTCAATATCGAATCGATTCGAAGTGAGACGCAGCGAACCAATCAAATTGCGGTGTGGTTGTTGTTGCGTCGCAATGGCACACTGTGATTGGTTAGCTGCGTCTCACTGCGAGTCGACTCGATGGTGAGATGTGAATAGCAAAGTCGCGCTACGACTATATATATACAATTTATGTTTAATAATTTTTGATGAGAATAATCCGATAGTCGAACCGACTACCAAAAAATAAAACCGCTGAAAGTGATTAATAATTTTATACCTCAACGTGATATTTTCAATAATTATAGACAAAGTGATAATAAAACTTTAAACTGTTCAATATGTCTAAATAAGCAGTTATGGCATGTAAATGTTACGGCTAAAACCCGAAGTTCAGTTTCACCTAGGTTCTAGCTGGCTAGACCTAGTTACAACCGGTCTCAGTTGGCTACACCCAAGTGCAGCATGTTTATGTTCGACTAGACCATTATTTAGGCCATCCCACCTAGATCATCCAGGTCCTGCCGGTATGTAAAAGCTAAACCAAAGTGACCAGTCTAGTTAAAGAATAGTACGATACATCTAGGTGATAACCATCAAAGACCGATCGCACTAGCTTTAGAAATCACACAGATTAAATCTAGGTATAGCCGAACACAAGTAGTAGGCTAAACTTAGATTTAACCAACTGAGACCGGCTGCACCCAGGTATAGCCGCACTTCAAAGTTTAGCCGTAACATACGCTGGAATTGTAGAATAAGAGAGACGTCAGGCAACAAATAGCATTCCAAAGTGGGATGACGTCGGACAGGTCGCCGTTTATAAAACAATAGCCGAATCGACAAAATTTTAAAGTTTATTTTTTGCTGGCATCAGACTTTGTGGCGTTACAGCCCCGGATGCAGCCGGGAACGTGCAAAGATGCGAGAGAGATGCATTTTAATTATAGAAGCTTTCATTTAATTTGCACAAAATGTACTTATTATGTATGTTCGGCTAGAATCTTGTCACTGAATTTTGAAGGAGATATCTGTAACGGATTGAGCTGAATTTTTTTTACACACGTTTAGTTTGAGCTATAATCAGGAACGGCTCCCGAAGAGGGACCTTCTCTAGGGTTTACTACGTGGACATGTTTTTTTTGTCACACATTGAATGCAAGATATTAAAAGCTTGTGTCAAAAATTCAATTTCTGTAATAAACTTACATAGAGTTTGGTTATTCGTCGCACCTGACCCAATAGGAATGTCACGTCGGCTTAATCGAGTTATCGATAACGAACTGAAATCGAATGGCGTGTCGATTCGGGCAGTTCCCATTGTAGGTTTAAATAATAAAACAAAGGTAACATTTAATAAATGATTTTATTATTATTATTCTTTTATTATTTCTCTTTTTTATTATATTTTTTATTTCTTATTTTCTTATTTTAAAATTAGATCTTACATTTTAAATTTTAATATTACATCATTGTACAGTACAGAAAAGAAAATCATTTACTTCTACAGGTAAATAAAGTTGTATATTTTTAGAAATTGTATATGGGACGATTATTCATATTCATTTTCTACTGCTTATTTTTAATAATTCATATAAATATCATAAGATTATTTTTTATTCTGCAGTTATTATTTTAATTCCCGATTTTATAAATTACTTCATTATATGTAAATATAATAGATAATTTTAATGACAAAAATAGGCATAAACATAAAGAAAAATATAGTAAAGTGTTTTGAAAGTCTAGTAGCTTACACGACATATTTTAAAATAAAATATTTGAAAAATATCTTTTGCATATATATTAATATATATATATATATATATATATATATATTAGGTGAGAGGTAACTATATATACTAACGATAATTTGACACATATCCTACATTTCTAGAAGATTCTTAAGATAGATTAGGAACCGTAGTTCTCGAAATTCGCATTATCCTATATAAATTTAGATAATCTTGTTTTTAATAAATTAATACGTAATCTCATAATTTTTTTTCAAAAGTTATCAAGACAAACTAAATCAGTCTTTAGATAGAATTATATGAAAATTAGCTTTGGCCCGCGGCTTCACCCGCGTGAATTGCAGTGCAAAAGTGGAACACAAACATTCACTCCCCATAATAGTCATTTGGGGCTTGATATTTGAAAAGGAACCTTTTATCTATTTGCATACCAAAATTTATTAAAATCGGTCCAACGGTTTAGCCGTGAAAGCGGAACAGACAGGCAGACTTTCGCATTTATAATATTGGTATGGAAGTATGGATTTAAACAAATTGTGACTAGCAATATATAGAAATCCAAAAAGGATACAATTAACATGAATTTTATAAATAAATAAATAAATAATAAATAAATATTAGGACAAATCACACAGATTGATCGTTGAAGTATCGTTGAGTTAGTATCCCATAACACAAGTCTCGAGACTTGTGTTAGGGGATACTAACTCAACGATACTATATTTTATAACAAATACATATATAGAAAAACATCCAAGACCCGGACCAATCCGAAAAAAAACATTTTCCATCATGACCCGACCGGGGATCAAACCCGGGGACCTCTTGGTTCAGGGGCAAGCACTTTACCACTGCGCCACCGAGGTCGTCAAATGTATAGAAATCCAAAAAGGATACAATTAACATGAATTTTATAAAAAATCCCCGAGGTGTAAGGTGAAATTTAGTCGAGATGAATGAAAAGTAACGTAAAATGGCGTCGTGGAACTTTTAAATTAATTGTCACCTCGCACACTAACGACTTCAATAGAATCAACGTACATACATAATATAGAATAGCAAGCAAATTTTTCTTGACTGAACATGACGATTCGTAACAGATAAAATAAAATCCTGTAAACATGACCAAACCAACAAGCGTATAAGCACGATTATCATCTTCGTAACCCAAAAATCGTTGTAAGTATTAATGTGCGAAGCAATCTTGAAAATTGTTACATCCATTGTTACAGGCCATTAGACCAAATCTTAAATGTCAATACCTAACTATTTGGTGTTCAATTTTGTTTATTGACAAAAATATGTTCTGATGATATAATATTTGACACACACGACTACACATATAGGAAATGTTAGCTACGTACGAGTATCTCGACTGTTTAGAATTGAGCTTTATATAGTCCTTAAAATTTAATCTAATCTTTACAACATGTACAATTCAAAAATCTTACCTGTATGTAATTTATTCCACAGTCAAAGTTAGTTAGTAGATCGATATAATCTTTACATGTCTATACACATAGAATGACCATCCTACGACACAACGAATGCTATATACAATTTGACGATTGTTATTTACAAGAAAATCTTGGTACGGACGATATTGGTGCTCAATCGTTGGATATGTGTGGCGACGCGTCGCGCGACTCGTCGGCAGATTTGTGGCTGGCAGACGTTCAGATGACGGGCAGGAGTGGGCTGGGCGACCTCGGCTGCCGGCGCACGTTGCCCCACGACTCAGCCATCAAATCCTCGTCTCCCTGCACACGCGAACTCGACATACTCTCAGCATCACAGCCCTCAACTTCCCAACTCTGAGATCGAGATTTTGCATCATTTAACTTAGAAGTAGCTATAGGATTGCGGACGGGGTTATTTTCATGCAATTTGTACCTGATCTACTCGCGAGGTAAAGGGGACGTGCGGGGCTGTGCGAGTGATATAACCACGTATTACGGTGTCAACACTTACATATAAGAAGTAATTACCATCATCGTGTGAGGCGTTGGCGGGCCAGGGGGGGCTGGGACTGAAGGGGCCGGGGGGGCCATAGGCGGTGGCGGCGCGGGGGGAGGTTCTGGAGATGCAGCTGCCGGCGAGAATGATGACGGCGCTAGAGGCGATTGAGCTGAAATAAATATGTTGCTTGTTAATATTCCTAAATCGAAATATTGTCAGAAAAAAAAAACTCTTGATGATGAAAGACAGAAAATTCTGTCACCAATCAGCAATCGGCATCCTCGTTTTATTTTGCAGACTCATCTTGGTATATTCATTTAGTAACAACATTTCGAGCCCACATGAGTGGGATAAGGTCAATAAGAAGAAGATCTTCAACTTACCGGCTGCCGTCAAAGCCAACACAAACTGGCTCCAATGCACGCAACACCCACAGCACAGCTGCAGGGCAGCTCGTCGTAATGCTCGATGTAAGGCCATAAACAGGAGAGGGTTCACCGCGGCGTGGACGTACGAGATGTGCAGGGTGATTTGGAAGTACATCTGGGAAACATTATCATGTTCAGAAACTTTCTGAACTGCCTGAAGCCTGTCGAAGAATGTTTGAAGTGGAGAAGAAAGAGGATCCTGGGCTACGATGCTCTGTAGCTGCTGAGGAGATGAGCGAGTTTAAAAATTTGAAATTTATAAAACTGGAATTGCGTTTTGAGCTTCCCTTGAATTCGGTTGAATATGGGATCAGTACTTAACCCATATCTGTTTTTTCTTGTAATGGACGCTTTGACGTGGGATATACAGGCACCCTGGTGCATGCTCTTCGCGGACGACATAGTTCACGTCGGTAAGAATGGGCTAGAGATTCAGAGCAGGTTGGCAAAATGGCAGCAGAGACTGGAGCGCTATGGGATAAGGGTAGGCTGATGATGATGATGATATCAGAATCCAAAAGAAGACCTTAATTTATTTCAATCGATTCTTCGTACATATCTATATGTAGTATGGGCATAGATATAGCAAATGGTAGTTAACTAGTTAGGTATTCGAAGGTGTTGTTCCAAATGGAACTGCTAAGAATACATCACAAATCCTTGATAGCTGATAATCAAAGACAGCATTCCCAAGAGAGATTAACGTTATAGCTACGGGAAACATGCTCAGATGAGATAGAACTACTAAGATTACTGATACTGGGATCTATAAATACCAATCATAAATCGCGCACATCTTCACCACCTACCTCATAAGCTATATGCGATGTCAGCGCCGGATGGTGCAGCAGCGTGATAATAAACAGGGGTCCCCAGAAGAGAACATATGCCGCGGTGATGACCAGAAACATGCGGACCCTGCGCACCCCCTCCCGCTCCACCCTGGCCAGATACCCCCGCAGCCGACGCCCGCCACCTAGCGGCAAGTTGGCGCTACCACTCGGCCGGCAATGCCCGTCAGACAACGCGCCATCTACAGTCTAAAATTTAAAGTTTAAATGTGGTTATGTTGTTATGCCGGCTGTACACTATCGGTTCGCCAAATTATGGCGAGACGTACATTTTCTTTGCGGTAAATAAAAGCCCTTTTACAAACTACGCAATGTATGCATATTCTCGTCGCCGTCTGTGTTAGTTCGCCGATAGTGTGTAGCCGACATTTCAGTTAGTCTTTCCACCAAGCTCAGATGAGAAAAGGAGCAACGAGAGGGAAAACGATTGCAATTTTTTGTAGAAAAACTGAACTATAGAAAAACATTTACTTTTGATATGAGGAAGTTGAAATATTTAAGATCACTTTTGATTAAAAAAAAAAATTATTTACTTAGATAAGATTTCATAAAAATACAATAGGTATGGAATTAAATCTGAGTTGGGCTTTTGCTTTTTTTAGCCTATTGATGTGACTTGATGGGCACACCCCAGGACACATCAATAGACACCTCCCCTTCTTGGGCTTTTGAATTTATAAAAATAAATGTAAATAAAATCTTGTAAAATATTATCTGTAGTAAGATAAGAATTATAGCCTCACTCTTAATACTGTGATGGTCTGAATTCAATTAAAGGAAAAACACACACTAACAAGACTTCAGTGTATATTTTCTAGGGGCATTTTCCCAGATAGACCCATGTCTATCTGGTTTCCTTGTTCTCGTTTCCTTGTGTCACGAGTACTATAAATCTTTGCTCATTGCATTAAATCACATGGCTTGGTGGAAATTCAGCATTAAAGATATACAAAATTTTTTTTATTACAGGGTGGATTACATTACAGTGGATTAATAAAAGATTAGAAAAAAAAGTATTTTAGTTAAACATTTCAGTTTAGATAGATGAGATACATTTTTAATTTAATTTTTATTTAAAATTCAGTTAACATTATGAAGTGCGAACATAAATGTGACGAAGATGTAATAAAAACCACTATATAGAATGATTTAAAGGTGTGTGGTGAAGAAGGAGAAAATGACACTAACATGCGCTAATTAAGTACCTACTGCTTCTATGTACAAAACAGCAATGTTAATAGCAAACATTATACTTTTATAAAACAATAGATTTACTTCTTGTATTTTAGAATGCAGATTTTATACCGTAAAATTGTTATACTGTTTCGACAGTCTCGACAGATTACGATCGAGCCTTGCCAAATTTTTCTTTAGTTTACATCGACGGAAAACTGTCAAATTGTCAGTTTGAAAGGTTACAAAGTTTTGTGTCCGTAGATTTAGGAATCAAACAGATATGGAAATCAATGGCTCCTACAATTTACCGACAGTTATAATCACGTGAATTAGACTAAACTAATAGTGTTTACAATGTGACACGAGAGGTCCTGGGTTCGATCCCCGGTCGGGTCATGATGGAAAACGATCTTTTTCTGATTGGCCCGGGTCTTGGATGTTTATCTATATATGTATATGTTATAAAATATAGTATCGTTGAGTTAGTATCCCATAACACAAGTCTCGAACTTACTTTGGGGCTAGCTCAATATGTGTGGTTTGTCCTCATTTATTTATTTATTATTTATTTATTTATTTATTTTATTCAAATTTGAAATTATTTATTCAATTTAGGATGATATACATCACTTATTGACGTCAAAAAAATTACTTAAACTAAGTCTACTGCCGGCTTCCAAAGCGCAGGTGATGAAGAAGCGGCGCAACAAACTTCACCGCAGCCTTTTCTCCAAGGACGTCAATTAACAAATATAGGTCTTATACATATATTAAAAATTAGGAGGACGAATTTACATCATTATTAAAAATGACAAAATTTGAATGAATAAATAAAATAAAAGTTGTATTTCCAATAAATAAAAAGCTAAATGTACAAACGTACGTAATAATATCAAATCAATTACATATGTTATGAGGATACTGCACCATGCTTGGGCCAAACAGCCAAACAAAAATTAATTCACAAAGTACAATTAAATAATATCTTATGTAATGTGTTACCAATAAATAACTAAATTGTTACTAACTTACCAACATTTTAACATTTAGTTTAGTGTAGTATTTAACAATTAGTTTAGTGTAGTATTATTTAATGTGTGTTGTTTAATGTGAGTGATTTTCCTTAAAGTTCGAGTTTATTGAACATTACTCAATTGTTCATGCCATATATTAAACTTATGCAGACATTTATCAAAATTTATTCAAGCACATATCGCCGTTAAAATGGCATTTAATTATGGGTATAAATTACTTAGTACAGTTTCATAATTTTTTGTCTTCCTGATTTGATTGGACATGAAATTCTGAAATAGTGACAGATTCATAATAATTTCCTTTTCAAAAGTTGCAATAAATGACACGCACCGACCGACATGTTTTACTGAATATGGCTATGCAATTATAAAGTATTAATTGATACTAGCTTATAAAAAGAAGAAAAAAAAATACATAATCTGAGCCTATGATTGAAGAAATAATTTAAATTATAATAACACTAGATTTTGCCCGCGACTTCGCCCGTGTTAATTTTCCAGGATGAAAGGTTCCCTATGTCCTTCTCAATACTTCAAACTACATGTATGCAATATTTCTAGAAGATTGGTCGATAGAGCTTGAAGTACCTCTTAAACAAACAAGTATAATGACTAAACAAACTTACTTTCGCATTTATAATATTAGTTTTATCACTAGATTTATCACTTAACAAAGATAGGTAATATATTTTATCAGTACATATTCTTGGTTACCTATGGACATTTGTTTTTTTTTTTAAATATAAACCAAACAAATCAATGTTTGCTATCAACGCGCCATTTTTATTTACCAAACCACATGCAATACTTACCCTGGGTCCAACGGAGTTGGGCAGAGAGTCCATACGCCTGTTGTCACCTGCCATGCTCACAAGGGTTGTCACTAAACCAGCTACTCGAACTGCTTCTACGTTAGCCTGCATGCGGTAAGATTTAAATTATCGACACCCCTAGATGATTGGCTGTCCGGTGCTCAAATGTTTGCGCAGTGTTGCCGACTGTGGTGACCATGCTATCGATGGTTTACTATCGATTCTGTTTATCGATGTAGGTTATTTAAATGTATTTTTTGTAGTCATTAAAATAATAGGTAAGTTTTTAATATGTTTTAATAACATAGTATTTACTTTGATTAATCTGTATCTTTTATTGTTAATCCATTTTTATGTATGTGTTTTAATAATATAGTCGTTAAGTAAATCTCGCCTAACCTAAGCCTCGAATCTATTTAGGGGTATTAAATCTTTATTGTATTAATAATAGGTATTTCAATCTGTTTATTGATTCAATATTCATCATAATAGATGTATTTTTACGATCTCGACTCCATTTTTGTTTCAAAAAGGAATCATTTTACTATTTACCGTCTATGTAGGAAAAAATAATTGAAAACCAAAAATATTCGATCGTCGACTATCGATAGCGGTCCATTGACTGTCACATCACTATTAACGTTCCGGTGGACACAACAACACAAACATCCAACTAAATTGACTTCCGAAAATTTAAATCTTATATAATCGTGGGCTGGCAATGTACCAAGAGCTGGACGGCCAACGTGAAACGAAACAACCCCAAATAATGTGGATGAGCTGAATTCGAACTTTGGACGTTATTCACAACTGTGTCTGAATTGCAATGCACTACATCGTCTCATTCGTATGCGAAGTTCGTAATGGGTATTTTACTGTGTTTTTCTTTAATTTTTTGTTTCTATTTCTAGATAACATCAGCTTAAAATATTTTTATCTGAAGTATTACTTTTCTGATTAAGGATGTAAACAAAAATAAATTTGATTAATTTAATCCTGTATTGCTTACGTACGCAGCATAATATTCTGTTTACAAGCTAATGTTTACACCGATGTAAAAAAAAAATATTTTTTTATATTTTTTATTCCAATCTGAATCTTGTTTTTGAGTTTGAAATATTTTTAAATCATTTTATAATAAACTGTAATATATATTTTTTTTAACAAAACATGCCATTAAAAAAATGTTTCTTATTTTTCAAGACGCATTCTTGTTGCCACAGTAAACTACCCGAGTCGAAGCAGCGGATGGTATGGTTGCGACCCAGCAAATGATGATGGAGAAGTTTGACCTCAATGGAAATGATCACGAAGCGAATGGAAAGCATCAAGTATCTTTTTATAGACAGGCCGGAATAGGCACATAATATTTTCAAACATCAAAATAGATTTTTTTCTGAATCACAACTTATAATCGAAATTTAAGACATTTTTGAGATGGCTTATATACTAATAATTTCATATAACTATGTTTCAGGTGAATTCCGAATGCATTATTAAGCTACAAAAACTATTTTTCACTAGCACTTCAATCTGATTTTGCACATCGATTTAGGCTTACTCAGGCCCTATCTACGTCGATAAATACTATTGATAAATTGCAAACCTCTCCATACCATCTGTTACTAGAAATTCATTGATCATCTCACTAAACAAACCTTAGTAAGGTCCCGATGAAGCTTCTTCAAATGGAACAGCGTTAGTCCAACGCAAACAGCGTTGACGCCGATCCATAAAGCGTTAAGAACGTAATGTCTGAAAGGCCCCCGGACCAGGGGGCACGATGGGGCAGGGCCGTAGGACCCATAAGATCCTGCGCTGGCCGCCAACGCCCCTGATAGGAATGTCGGTCCAAGGTTTATCGTGATCGATGCGAACCATATCATAAATGTTCCGAATAGGACACACTGCAACAAAAAATATTGTTAAAAATCTATTTTTGTTATATTATAAGAACTATTGGTATAGCCATTAGGCTATACCAATTAAGCTAGATTAGATAGCTAATTAAACTAGATTAATTTTATAAGAACTATTGGTATAGCCATTAGGCTATACCAATAGTTCTATCTATCTATAAAATTATTAATCTAGTTCTAATAAAATTAATTTTAAAAATAAATACATCATTGGCTAGGTCACGTGGAGAGGATGGGAGAAGATCATAAAGTAACAAGAGGCTTCAAGGACAGACCAAGACCTGTCGTTGGTTCCAATACCGGTGGAGTAACTGACGAAGTTCTGAGAGATCTGGATGCGCTCCAAAGAACCGACTAGCAAGGATGGCGCAGAAAATTGTAGTATCGGTGACGAAGATCCTATTAGAATGCTGAGCCAGCGAAGAAAATATCACAAAATTCCTTCTCCCAATTTATGCATGTCTTTATTATACGTTTTCTATTTTAATGATCTGCTTATAGCTATATACATATTAATGTCTACATTTCAAGACAATCTTTTTTTGTATGGAAATAAACAAATAATAAATATACAATTTAAACATATAATTCGTCAAACTGTATTCCCCGGAGAAACCAAAAATATGCATTCACTTAACCTTACATTTTAAAGCCGCGCGTAAAATAATCTTATACTCGTGTATTTATTATATTTTTTCTGATACTTAATTTCAAAGCAGAGTCGCTGTTAGATTATACTAAGACTGACGAGACGGTAAATGTAGTCTACAAAAATTTTGAAACTATAGAAAGTGTATCTTAGTTGTATGAAAATACCTCAATAAATAAAGGAATTCAAATAAGACTACATCCAAAGCTCTTTGAGTGCAGCCTCAAATTCCTCTCGATTAAACTGTGGAAGCTTAATTTAAAATTGATGGAAGCTAAAAGGCTTTCCAATGAATAATTAATATTCATTCGAAGTAAATACATTCTATCATCCAATTAGTCAAATGATGCTTAAATAATTTTAAATATTCAAGTAGGTTATGTCACGCTCAAATGAAATGAAACAAAAATACAAAAATTAGTCAGAATTACATTTCCATCTTCAAGTTTTTACAAAAACATCACTTTTGCCATATTGTCGTTAGAGATATCTTGTGGCATTTAACGCCTGACAAAAAACTCATGTGTGTGCTGTAAAACTGTTGAAGAATTATAAAAAGCTTTATAGTTGACTGATAGATGATACACGATTAGTGGCGCACCTTTGACGTTAACTTTAATTTACGCAGAGAACGTAAAGTGCGCCATTTTGTCTAAACGTCACCTAAAGGCTCTCACCCTTACAATGAGCCTTTGTTTAAGTTTAAATGAATTCTTCAAGCTAAAAGTGTTACAACATTATGATCAAGAAGAAATGCTGACTCAGTAAAAATGTCCTTTATTATTCTCAAAATATGTTAATAATAACATATTCCGCCGTCCAATAAATAAGAAAAGGGACGTGTATCCGTAATAAATGACAGAGGTATTGTATCCCTTGTTTTATCATCTCACCTGGGGACTGTCCATCAGTAATGGCGCCGATAAATCTGCTTGTTCTTCCTCGTTTTCGGGGAAAATCGGACTGTCGTTTAGCACCGTAGTGAGCATGTTTACTGTTGACACGGTTACCTGCAATAAAGGTGAAATGTGTTGCCACAAGATTTAGCGTCAGTTGCACTAACCAGATTTGACGTTAACTTTAACTTGCACACTTGCACCAACCAAAACATTGCATACAATTATTGCGTGCTTTGTTTTTAACAATTTAGTTGCATATATATATATACTAACAATTTAGTTGCATATATATATTAATTCGGAATATAAACTAAACTATATAAACTGCTATAAATGCTAAACGTCATGCGATATACTATATGGGTGGGTACTTAGTGTAAGAATATACACAGTACCGATTGTTGATGTTGGATTCTCCCATATATATTAATAACCAAATTAACCCAACTGTATCTTTAACCGAACTGGAATTGGCTATAAAAACTCTCTTTTTGTGAATCATAAATTGCCTTTTATGGCAGTATTTTACAATAAAATTCTTTGAAAAGAAGTTAAAGTAACTTAGCTTAATGTTAAGTGTTTTTATCGATCTATCACTGTATGTTATAACAATTCTATTTTTCTGGTTTATAAACTCGATCTTTCTGGTTTATAAACTAGATTTTTCTGGTTTATAAACCAGAAAAAAAAGAATTTCAGCATTGTGACGTTGAATAGAATCAGTAGATACTGATAAAGAATGGCTGAGGGTCGTAGTCACTAAGTGGAATGTAGCACACATAACGACTTTCTTGACAATATTATTGGAGTGGTCTGCCATTGCCTTCTCCATTTCAAATACTAGATGATAAATTATTGATTAGAGTACAGGTTTCCTCACAGTGTTTTCCTTCACCGATAGCAAGTGGTGATCTATGAAAACTATTTTCAGAGTCAGATTAGTATACAAACTCACGTGGCATGAATAAGATTCGAACCTGAGACCATTCGGTTTACAGGCGGGCGTCTTAACCAATACACCACCACCGCTTCAATAGTAATCTTTTTGTACATAATACTTTCTGGCAAAAAAAATGCTATCTCTTAATAAAATAACACTTGTACACTGGTTGACACTTGAACACTGCGATGCCGAAGTGTAGGTATTTAGCTGCGCGCGCGCATTCTACTGTCATACAGTACTTACAAGCAGAAGAAATGCTGTTTCCACTAAGGAGCACTTGTACACCGGCTGACACTTGAATACTGCGATGCCGAGTGGCAGCAGTATGGCTGCGCGTGCGCAGTCTACTATCGCCTGATGGAATAGAAGGCCATGTGACCACCTGCGAAAGACCAATACAGAATTAGTATATAGTATACAAATTTATCTGTTGCATAAAACTGTTTACACTTTTTATTAGGAAAGTCCAAATTATATTTCTTTAAAGCAATTTGTCAAACTAACTAGCCAATTCAGCATACATTGCTCGTTTTTTATTGCGGTAAATAAATGCTCTCATTAAAAATACACAATGTTCATTCATTCGGGCCACCGTCTGTCCGCTGAGACGTCCGCCTTTGGCGCCTGTTTTCCTCTATAACTATATACATATTTTATCTTGAGTCTCTGTACAATCTGAGCGTATTCCTGGTTGCATTGAGCATCGGAGCATATGAATTTATCTTTAGTATTGAGTACACACTAAGTTAATTAATATTTTTTACGCCGCTTCCTTGTTGTAACATCTACACGTCACGTTATGCGTTTTCAAATTTTTGTACATGTTCATATGTGAGCGACGTGTCGCTGAAGGTGATGGATGACAATCTGGTGCTAGGCATTTTGTTGAGCGTTACGCCAGCTCCACATTGACATATGCCGACGCGACTGCGTGAACATTGCGTAGTAAGTACGAGTGCTTTTATTTACTGCCATGAAAAATCAGCAATGTATACCGAAGCCACCAAAGTTTGGCAAACTGTTCGACGACAGAGTGGAGCTGGCATATCACTGAGCCTTCACCTATTGCGCGCACACTCCAGTTTTAATTGTGCTAGTTAAATGTCTAGATACAAAAAAAACTTTTAGATATATATTTATATATTTATATTTGACGACCTCGGTGGCGCAGTGGTAAGGTTCTTGCCACTGAACCGACAGGTCCCGGGTTCGATCCCCGGTCGGGTCATGATGGAAAATGATCTTTTTCTGATTGGCCCGGGTCTTGGATGTTTATCTATATATGTATTTGTTATAAAATATAGTATCGTTGAGTTAGTATCCCATAACACAAGTCTCGAACTTACTTTGGGGCTAGCTCAATCTGTGTGATTTGTCCTAATATATTTATTTATATATATATATTTATATTAGATATATAGGTACCTTAAAATCTTTTTTTCCTGAACGTAATAAAAGATCTTCAATTTGTAACCCAATCTCGTTATCGGGATCACTAGCGATCGTGGATAAATTGATGAGATTAGATCTCATCCTATTTCGGACGAGATAACAATGTTTTTTTTTCCGGATTTTCTGGATTCATACAGACGGACAGACAAAAATTGTTCTGGCTTCTATTAGTCCTATAAAGACCTCCCATAATTAATGTTCTTTAATATCTCCTATGTCCATATATACAGCCTACTTATTATAATATGTATAGAACGCGTGAAACACAGGATGTTTTACATCCTAGCTCAAGCACCATTGTTTTTACGGTACCTACTTTGAATGTATTTTTATATTTATTGCAAAACTTTACCATGTATGTTATTGAAATAAATAATTTATTATTATAGAAGACAAAGAAGAAAAATATGCCTGAATTTGCTTTTTTAAATGGCTGAACAAATCGGCCGACGAGAGCGATTTAATTCTGACCCTAGTTTGTTACATCGTCCAAATAAAGTTACATCGATCTATGTCCCACATTCGGATCTATACATATCCAGACATCGGGTTACAAAACTAGAATAGTTTCTTGAAAATAATTCTTAATATTGGAGTATCAATCTCACAAGTTCAAAGCTTCTGTTGCTTTATTTTCGGAAGAAATTCTTAGTAGAAGTCAAAATCAAAATCAAATCATTTATTCAGAAATTAGGCCTTCACAGGCACTTTTTCACGTCATATTCTAAAGAAACTCATTCAAACAGTGTTGGTCCCTATTATGCCAGAAGGGCTTACCATTTTTTAAATATAAATTTATGTATAATTTTTTATCAGTAATATAACAATGTAAGTACACAATAAAGTACATGGTCAAAAGGTATACTGAAACATATTATGATTGTGATCAAGTGCTGATGAAAGCAATATATATATATATATATATATGTATTATTAACCAAACAAAAAAAAACTTAATCAAAGATCGAGCTGACCAATTCCCCCCGGCAGCACCCGTTCACGAGTTGTCGCGTGAGTCAGCCATCGCGAAGCTCAACCACAATAGAGGGAACCTCCCGACCCGATCCACGACGCCGCTACCGGTTTGACCATTTGAGTGTGCATGACATACTCGATCTCCATAACCTACCATAATAGATTTTCAGACACTTGAAGATTACAAATCACGTATATATTTTACAAGTAAATGTCAAAATATATGTATTAAACATGTCAAAAATATATATAAATAATTATAAAAAAAGTAAGAACAAGTGTGAGAGGTGGAAGGTTTAGGAAGGGTCCAAGGTTTTTTATCATTTAAATAGTCGCTAATTGTGTAATAAGCATTAGCCATTAAAGCATTTTTAATATATGATTTAAATTTTGGCATTGGCAAGTTAATTAATTTTTGACGACCTCGGTGGTGCAGTGGTAAGGTTCTTGCCACTGAACCGAGAGGTCCCGGGTTCGATCCCCTGTCGGGTCATGATGGAAAATGATCTTTTTCTGATTGGCCCGGGTCTTGGATGTTTATCTATATATGTATTTGTTATAAAATATAGTATCGTTGAGTTAGTATCCCATAACACAAGTCTCGAACTTACTTTGGGGCTAGCTCAATCTGTGTGATTAGTCCTAATATATTTATTTTTATTTATTTATTAATAATTAATAACTATGAATAAAAAAAATTAAATAAAAAATATTGAACAATTTTAACCTAACCTTTTTGAAGAACAGTGATAGCGAGATGAGAAAGTGATGAGATGATCAGTAAATGATAGGCCGCCGGTATGACGTCAATAAAGAGGGTTGACGTCAGGCCGGCGGCCTGAGTTCTGCTATTGTAGCATGCCTTGTACAACAACTATGAGAGGACTTGGAGTGTTCACATTCATCAGTGGTTAAAAATGATCTAACACACACGCGTCTTTATCCTGTGCATCTAGTGATTGATAAATTGCTCGTCAATAAATTTTATATATTTTCTTTTAAGGTGCACACTTGACAGCATGAAAAATTACACCTCATCTCTCTATGACATTTGCCAAGATTATTTATGGGCGGGCTTGGGATATTAATAGAAAAAAAAAGTTGATTGATTGTGGCAAATCTCTTAGTTAGAAAAGTCGCAAATGTATTTTTAATTATAATTTCTGATACCATTACTCTAGCTTGACATTAAAATGTATTAAATTTATCATCTTTTCAGTATTCCTCATCATTTATTTACTTATTCAAAAACTGTTTTGCACAAATTTACTATAATTATGTAGAAAAATTATGGACTTAACGCCATATGTCATTACAAGTCATTAGATCAAACAGAGATAGTTATCATTCGTCATTAGTCTTAGTCCGTCTGGCCCTGGCTGAAGTGGCAAACCCAAAACGTGTTGGTCTGTCATCCTTAAGGATGATATACCTGCCAAATGTCAGACTACAAGGATACCGCAGCTTTGTGAAGTAGAGAAGAAGTAGAAAAGCGAACCGTGGACTCTGAGGAGGGAAAAGGAAAAATGACACGAGACGAGAGAGGAGATAGGATGACGAATTTAATGACAGGCTGACCTTTTCCATTCCCTTTTTGTTACTTAGTATTGGAGTGTTGCGTGAAATGGTAAGTGATAGAGTTAAATGGGAGGAGTTCGTGAACGGGTGCTGCCGGGGGAACTGGTCAGCTCGATCTTTTATTAAAAGTTTTTTTTTTTTGTTTGGTTAATTATACATATATATATATATAAGTATATATATATTTTCCTTTCATCAGCACTTGATCACAATCATAATATGTTTCAGTATACCTTTTGACCATGTACTTTATTATGTACTTAATGTTATATTACTGATAAAAAATTATACATAAATTTATATTTAAAAAATGGTAAGCCCTTCTGGCATAATAGGGACCAACACTGTTTGAATGAGTTTCTTTCGGCATTTCTTCTCAGCAGTGGTCGTTCCGAAATGCTAGTAGTTTGTAGCTTTGGTAAACATCATTTAATTTAGATTATGACGTGAAAAAGTGCCTGTGAAGGCCTAATTTCTGAATAAATGATTTGATTTTGATTTTGATTTTGAGTTAACCGTGCTGATCACACATAAGTGGGAAAAGGTCAAGAACAAGATTCACTCTGGCATCAATTAAATCAATCATTTCACAACCTTATATGAGCGACTAGCGTGTTAAAACCACCAATTCACAGAAGAGGCTAACCAATGACAAGATCTATCTGTAATATTTTAAGCCTGTCAGTTTATCAAATAAATAAATAAAAACAACAACCCTGCTTTGGATTTAAATGTGCGATGCCAACCGTGAACTTATGATGTAGGGTGTTAATAAAATCGAAAAATTTAACTGCAGAAAGCTGCATGCGAGTTGAGGTTATTTCCTCACGCCAAACTCAAACAAAACATAAAAATAAATAAGATGAAAATCACGAAAAATCCAGCTACAATCTATCATGATGACAATGGCTAGAATGTTCCGTTTCTTGCACAGACAGACTCAAATCCCTCTTTTTCAGTCGGTAAACATCGTTATCGGTGAGAAAGTCGAAATTTACATTGTTCGCTGTTACTGAAACCAATGATTTTATCGTTTCACTCCGTAGGGATTTTGCGAAATTCGCTTCTAATTAAGTGGGGATTCCTTTTATTTCTCGAATAGAAAAACATATACATACATGTCAGTCAATATATATCCGTGTATATTATAAAAAGACCCATTTTCTGTTTAACCGTATGAACACGATAAACTCAAAAACTATCGGATAGATTTTTGTACGGTTTTCACTAATAGATATTCTGATTCCTGAGATAGATTTAAGTGTATATTCATTATGGTTGTATCAGAGCGAAGCCGGGACGAACCGCTAGTATATATTATTTTACAAAATAGCGATAGGTATATTTTTTTCAATTCTCAAGAGTCTTCTGTTCGGCGTCATCATTCGCCAGTTGGGAGTTAGAAGTGAAATATTTTTTGCTAGCTCTTTACGTCCAGAGATCTAGTCTATTTGTCTACTTAATGACATGTAGTCGTAAGCTTCCAACCCCTTACTGCAGGGCAAAAGCTTCCCCTAATTTCCTCCCACATATGGTTTGACGACCTCGGTGGCGCAGTGGTAAAGTTCTTGCCACTGAACCGAGAGGTCCCGGGTTCGATCCCCGGTCGGGTCATGATGGAAAACGATCTTTTTCTGATTGGCCCGGGTCTTGGATGTTTATCTATATATGTATTTGTTATAAAATATAGTACCGTTGAGTTAGCATCCCATAACACAACTTTCGAACTTACTTTGGGGCTAGCTCAATCTGTGTGGTTTGTCCTAATATATTTATTTATTTATTTATTTATTTTATTCACACGCGAGGATTAGAAAATAACATATAACAATGCCCATTTTCTAAAAAGCTCGTTAATGTATTTATATTTTCCGGAGTGCTAATAAAATTTCCTTCTCACGACAATATACCTGAGTCCATAAATTCCGGGCCATAGACAACACGTGTTATCCCGAATACTGACCATAAAATGAATATTTCATAAGGCATACCTCACACCTTTGACAACAATGGGTGACAGGTTGAGTGGCGTACAATATATTATGTTGAAAAATCTTAGTTTGTTAGATAGCCGTTGGACTACACAACAAGCAATTGTCAGATTTAAATTGATCTATTTATATCATATTCTGGTGGACAAAAATTAATTTTAAATAAACTAATCTTTAGTATCTACAAAAGATTTTGCATATGATTACTAGGTACTAAAATGATAGATCAAAAATGTAGAGAGTACAAAAGCATTTCTGAAGCAAGTTAAAGAACTATTGACTAAAAAATGTTACTACACAATAAATGAATATTTAGAAGACAATATTACATTGTAATGGCAAAAACATACTTCGAATTGACTAACTACATAACTTATAAAAAAATAACAATTGACATAACTATTATTATAATTAACTATTGATGTATTTTAATGATAAACAATAAAGAGACATAATTATAATGAAATAAATAGTACAATAATACATGTAATTAAATACAATACTTATTTTTAATATTATTAATTTAAAAAATAAATACGATGAATGAACGAAATACACAATCTTTTTTTTCATAAAATAGATAGCAAAACAAATATATAGCCCTTCTCCCATTGCAGCACCCGACAGGGTCCTTAATTGTTCCTTTATTTTGTAAATGATGACCTGTATACTGTACATTAAGGATGCAATAAATAATTTGAATTGAATTCATATTTGAAACTGAAAGTGATCAATGAGATAAGGAGGTTTCTTGTATAGGAATTTTAACTACTCTCGAGAGTTGCGAGTATTTTTACTTAAAATTAGTTAGCTTAGATCACTAAGTTTCACCCATTGAACTGTCAATCATCGTCTAGAGAGCGCAGGTTTACTCACTATGATGTCCTTCAGCAATCCGTGTGGATTGCTAATGCCAAACCTAGATAAAAAGTAGCCCCATAGTATTATGGGGCTACTTTTTATCGCATTTATCCTATTGTTCTTTGGAATAACGATATTGGAATACAATATTTTGGCATAATAGGTCTAAAGCGTAATTGATTTTTGGCATACGTGTAAATGTGGCATAATTAACTGTTAGGTTGGGTTAGGTTAGTTATGGTTACGAAGACCGCGCGCAGCTGCGCGCGGTTGTGGGGGACGACCTCTCCCTGCCGGCTGTCGTAAGACAGATGGCCCACAGCGAGACGTCGTGGACAGCGGTGCAGGCCTTTGCGGAGAGCGTAATGCTCCGCAAAGAGGCGGCGGAAAGGGAGAGGGAGGATACAACCGACCTCCCCATTCGCCGCCGGCGCACAGGGCGCAGGAGGCGGGCATACGCCCTGCACCTGCTGCCCCCACAATAGGGCCGGTCGGGTGGCGGAAACGGGATTTCCCGTCGCCCGGCTTAACGGCCCCCGGGTAGAAAGGCGCGCCCATGCCAAGCGCGCCTTTACCCAAGCGGGTAGAAGGCTGACGAGCCGTCCCGCTGGCCGCTCCGAGGAGAGCGGCCGAGCCGAGGCCGCCGTGGTAGCGGCCGCCGCGCCGGGGCTGTGGAGCGAGAGTAGCACATGGTCCCGGCACAAATGCGGTTGGCGTTGGCATCGTGTGGTTTTAGTGGGTTCAAGTCCCACACACCTGTCCGGCTTCCCGTGGCCGGATGGACGGGACGAGGGTCTTTCCACACGTTAAAAAAAAAAAAAAGGTTAGTTATGGTTCAAATTGTTATGCGTTAACCATTATGCGCAAGCACGAAATGCTTAATTTATTATTTTATTATTATGCCATAGTACAGTATGCTGTGTTTCAATATGGCTTAAATTTTTATGCTTATAGTTAGAGACCCACATACTATACTAACTCCTAATAGGTATTTCACATGGCACATTTCACATCACAGTCAACAATAGGCGCCAGCTCGAGCGGCGTGTAGATGAACACAATAAGCGCTGCTAATCCGGATTGATGTGTGACAGCCATCTATTCAAATTCAAATTTCTTTATTCAATTTAGGATGATATACATCACTTATTGACGTTAAAAAAATTACTTAAACTAAGTCTAATGCCGGCTTCCAAAGCGCAAGTGAAGAAGAAGCGGCGCAACAAACTTCACCGCAGCCTTTTCTCCAAGGACGTCAATTAACAAATATAGGTCTTATATATATTAAAAATTAGGAGGACGAATTTACATCATTATTAAAAATGTCAAAATTTGAATGAATAAATAAAATAAAATATGTATTTCCAATAAAATTATTGAAAATTGTCACACAAAATATATACATATATATAAATATAAAAATGTACAAAACGTACGTACCAATGTCATAAATCAATTATAATATTAATATAATCTAACTATACAGATATATGTATTGCAGTAGTAATACTACATATCCTACTAATATTATAAATGTGAAAGTTTGTCTGTCTGTTCAGCTTTCACGGCTAAACCGCTGGACCGATTTTGATGTAAAGAACCCTGTTCAATCATAGGTTACTTTTCTTGCATATTATAAAACTCTGCCGCGTTTGTCTTCATCATCTTTCATGCGATTTATGTATGTGTATGTTTCTTACTCTTTCACGCAAAATCTACTGGAGGGATTGTTATGAAATTTCGTACATGGGTAGAATATTACCTTGAATAGCATATAGGATACTCTTATCCCGAAATTCCCACGGAAGCGAAATGCCGGCGCGCAGCTAGAACAGCATTAAATTGTTACAGTATACGCAGAAGTATAAGTACTTACAGTAAACTCACAGTACTTACGCTCGATGCGTTTTTTAATGTTATTATCACGAAAACATGTAAAATGCAGACTTCAGTCCAAGACAAAATATAAAATCTTCAGGAAATTATGTCAAACAAGACAAAGGAATTTACATATTATATTCACTATATCCTGTAAGAAACTGCCACTTTTTTTCATTATTACAGCCCATTATATTACTAGCGGTCCGTCCCGCTAGTAAAAACATAATAAATTATACACCTAAACCTTCCTCGGAAACCACACTATCTATTAGTGAAAACCATTATGTGTTACCATAGCATTACTTTTTGAGTTTATCGCGAACATACAGACAGACAGATGCGGCAGAGGATTTTTGTTTTATAATATGCACAATGTAAATCTGAATCGGTGTAGTCGTTTTGCCGTGAAAACGTAATAAGACTTAAAGACGACCTCGGTGGCGCAGTGGTAAATTTCTTGCCATTGAACCGAGTGGTCCCGGGTTCGAACCCCGGTCGGCTCATGATGGAAAATGATCTTTCTCTGATTGGCCCGGGTCTTGGATGTTTATCTATATATGTATATGTTATAAAATATAGTATCGTTGAGTTAGTATCCCATAACACAAGTCTCGAACTTTGGGGCTAGCTCAATCTGTGTGGTTTGTCCTAATATATTTATATTTATTTAATTACTAAGCAAATAAATTATAACCAGTAAGCCCTAAGGTAAATTACAGAAGAAGTCGGATATCCTGTGCAGTTCAGTGGACGTGTATGTAGACACTGCAATGCAACATCCTTGTGACGTGCCGTGTCGTACATCTACATATAAAAGAAGATGCTGAATGTCCGACTGCACAGCCCAATTCGCCGGGTCTAGAAACTTTATATTTAGCACGTAGGATCCTTATGCACTAAGAAAGTATTTTTCAAAATTCATCCTCTTAGGGGGTAAAAAGGGGGGTTCAAAGTTTGTATGGGGAAACCAGATTAGTTAAAGAGTCTTAATACCAACAGACTTCCTCTCATTGAGTGTTTTCCCGTTTTGTTTCAGTTGTTTAGTGTCGAAGCCCAGAGCCCGCTGCGTTCCGATGTTCGACGTATACATACATGCCGATTTGTCATTACATATATATATATATATACATATATATATATATATATATATATATATACACACGACTAATCACTAAGTGAAAAAATAAATAAAATAACAAACATTATTTCAGCTTAATCATAATGTTTTGGGAAAGACACACAATGAAATTTATCAAGGCAATAAAACTTTTCAATGCATATGTGATGTGGTGGCCTTTAATTTGCGTCGCGTACGTGACTCAAAACGGCCGAAGTCGTGTCACGTTGGGCCGTTATAATAAGTTATAACTTAAACCATACTGTTTATACAATAATACTAGCTATTGTCCACGGCTCTACCCGCGTGAAATTCCTACGGGAACGGTTACTTTTTCCGGGATTAATGGTATCTACTTATGTCGTACCTATTTAAGTACATGTATGGATTTTTTTTAAACATTTAGTTAATTCGTGGATTGAGCAACAAAGCTATCCATCTCAAAGATTTTTAAAAGTCTAAGACTGTTTCAAATGTGTAAACTTTTGTTCAAACTTGTCAAGATTTTGAGAAACCAAAAAATAAATTTTCTGCGATTCGTGCTTTCGGTTAACAAACAGTACAGTAATATACGTATTATCCAAAGTCATAACTGGGACGGCTTACGAAGCAGATCAGGATAATACGCATTTTTGGTCATCCATACCGCTGCCGACGAAGTTGCGTTCAAATTTAAAAATTCAAATTACATCACAACTCACAATAATTTACGAATTTGAATTTCAGCAACGCTTCACACGGGACGTATCATGTCATGTCGAATAAATAAAATATTCAATCGATATTCAATCTAAAAACTGTTATATTAAAGTATCTGTTTTCAATTTTATCATCGCGCTATAGTTTTATGACGAATTGTTAAAAAAAACTGGATGCATTTTACGATATACAGTTGAAACGATGAAGTACCGTTTTTATGAGTAGAAAAATTAAAAAAAAAGAGTTTCGCTACGAACCAAACTATTGGGACAAAATAAGAGGTATAGTTGACCCGATGCCTCTTTAAAATGGGTGAAAAATTAAATTGGTAATATTGCTTCTCAATGAAATTTGCAAGATTTCTTGAACATTTGCAAAATCGTCGCAACAAAAGTTGCATTTTAGTCTTCTATTAATTTATGTTGATCGTTGAGTCAAAATTCAAATTCAAATCATTTATTCAGAAATTAGACCTTCACAGGCAATTTTTCTCGTCAATCTTTATATTTATAGTTATTTCTCACAAGCTACAAACTACTGGCATTTCGGAACGACCACTGCTGAGAAGAAATGCCGAAAGAAACTCATTTGAACAGTGTTGGTCCATATCATGCCAGATCGGCTTACCATTATTGTTTCTTACAATGTTTTTTTTTCCTTTCTAATAATATATAAAAAGTCGTACCTATTATTTTAATGTATATTAGTTTCAGTTTTATTTATTGAAAATAATTATAAAATCTATTTCTACACAGTATTGCCCAGTGCAACTACAGTTCCTACACTGGGCAAGTTTTTGGCATTAAGTAAAGAGTAGGTATATATACTCGTAATGTTAAGCGTCATCTAAAAATAAGCTGCGCCCCGGGGTTTCACTCCCGTGGGAATTTGGGGTTAAAAGTATCCTATGTGTTATTCTAGATTATATTCTACCCGTATACCAAATTTAATAACAATCCGTCCAGTAGATTTTGCGTGAAAGAATTTCACTCCCGTGGGAATTTGGGGTTAAAAGTATCCTATGTGTTATTCTAGATTATATTCTACCCGTGTACCAAATTTCATAACAATCCGTCCAGTAGATTTTGCGTGAAAGAATAACAAATACTTATATACATGTACAAACTTTCGCATTTTAAATATTAGCAGGATTAAGTTTATCTGTAAGTGGTAAATCTGCATATTCTCAGAAATAAATAATTTGAACTTGAACATGATCATCGAGGGAGGAAACTCGTCTGCAACCTACCTCCTCAGTTGTTTCTTGCTCAATATAACCGTCATGAGGGCCAAGTTGGCGGACATGCCAAGTCCCGACAGTGCCAGCAACGCCGCTGCGCTCGCAGCGCCGCCTGGCGGACAGTGTCTCGTGTTGTTGAGGATCGAGGAGTTGCTGGCGCCGGACGATCCGAAGCGGAGGTTCGCCCCGATCATAGCCACCGCCGAGCCTGCTAGGAGATAATGCATGTATTAATAACAAGATAAAATAATCACAGATATTTTACTTCATTACTTCTAAGAAATTAAACTCACGCGGGCGAAGCCGCGGTCAAAAGCTAGTTAGTAATATAACAAGAAGATGAATGTTTAATACTTTTGACTCACACGACAATAAAATATATTTTTTAAGAATTCTATAATGTTCTGTAGATAAATCTAAATGAATAGTTATAACAACAGTAACTGTTTCAAGCGCAAAAGTTTGAGAAGTTTGGGATTTTAACTTAAAGAGCTAATATATAATATATTAATCTGTTTATATATTTGAATGCCATTTATATAATTTTTTCTAAATATCCCTGAAATTTTTCTTCCAAAATTGCTACAAAAATACCTTATGTCTATTTATTTGACAAGACGTATTATGGAGCAAAGGGTTACGGGGATCAGGTATGATGGCACGTAATTTTTCACCAAGTTGAGCTATGCGAACATCTGTGACGCGAGATCAAACGCAAAATCCCAAAGTTCAAAACTTGGCGCGTCAACCGAATTAATATGTTAAATAGGTTAAGATGTTTCCGCATTTAGAAATTATGACAACTAGAGCAAATTCGAAACTCTTTTACAATGTAAGTATATTTCTTATTGTCAAATGTAAATTTGCATGTATTAAAAAAAACGCGTAGTTTGAGCATGGAAACTCATTCTCACTCACACACGCTGGGATCATTATTTCTTCTTATCATTTATGAACATGGAATTAGTAGGTATGTTGTACGAAGTACTTACTATATCCATGTATATGAATAACAGCAACATCTCTGTCATTGCGAGATATCAAACCTTCAACACTTAAATATTTGCGATCTTAGAAATTAGATCAAAAAATGTAGGTATTCGTTTAAGCCTGTCTATCCAGAATATAATTTGGTTATACTTTTAAAAATACATGTTTTTATGTATAAAAAGAAATGTTTTAAAATCGGGCCCAAGTAAAATTAAAATTAATTAACAAATAAAATTGTATTATCAAAACTAGTTAACAAGTAAAATAAAATTGAATCTTTAAAAAGCCAAAAAAGCCAGCCAGGAAATGTCGTAGAGAGTCAGGACAAATAACCCTTGACGAAGAAAAAGAGATTTGGCTATGGCTTCTTGTCTCGATAGTCAATAACTTGAAACTGAACTTGGCGAGACGCTACGTCGCAAAAACGAACTCCACGGTAAGTATAAATTTTGATGTATTAACTCGATAGAAGCTAAAAATACGGTACGTATGTTAGACTCCATTACACTTCTTCATAATCGTATTCCTCATGGCTGAGGGTCGTGGTCGTTACGTGTAATGAAACATTCACAACGATTTTCTTGGCACTATTAATGGAGTGGTTTGCCATTGCCTTCTCCATTTCACACACAAGTTGATAGTCAACCAGCTATCAGTTTCCTTTAACGGAAGCAAGTGGAGATCGATGAAAACTACTTTATATGAGTAAGATTAATACACAAACTCAATAATACAAACTCAACAATTACAATATACGGACTCATTACTATTTTTCTCAGATTTTAATTAAAATCTAATATGCTATCATCATATATAATATATATAATGACAATAATTCTACGATTGAATTACAGGTTTATGAAATTTAATTCAAAACGTAGAAAAATGGTAATTAAATCGTAAGATTGATTTAATTTGTATAGAAACTTTACCCAATCAAATAATCTGATAAAAAAATACGTATAAAACTTTTGAATTAAAAAAAAACACAAAGTAATTAAGGTAGTATATATATATTTAATTATTCGGCTCGTTATGACTTATTTCAATTTACAAAGTCCGTTAATCAGGGATCCCCGTCAGTGATAAAGTTTGCCAATTACATCAGATGAGTTTTCTTGATTTATACTTCCAAGTTTCGACGTGTACTTAGCGTTAATCCTGTAGTCCACTGCTGAGCATAGATGAGATGACGTAGAATATATAGACTAAAAAAGCCTATTTTGTTGTTTATAAATTTGTGATTTCATTTGGAACGTCAACATCGGAATAAAATATAATAGTTCGTCTCTTACAAAAACAAAATATATTTTTTTACTATACTGGTCTGAAAGCGGAATATAGCATAGCCAGCTACTTTTCCTGTGCATATCTTAAAAGTAAATCAGGATAAAAGTGTTATAAACTGGAGATCCTTTATAAAAGCGACTTCAGCTCTGTCTGCCCCGTAAGGGATTATAACTATATAAAAGAGCTACTTTCTCATTTATGTCACAATTTGTGAATAAGACAAAATGAAATGGAAGATGGGTAAACAAAAATGTTTTTATTTATTTTACCTATATCTATGTAAAAATCCAATCATGTTAAAAATCCGCCGTATATTTTGTAGACAAGAAAAATTTTGTCAATTATTTTTTAAATAAGTGAAAAGTGACAGTTTTCACTTACGCAGCAATGGATTCTCGGCTTTATGTAATCTGCAAAATTTTCCACGAAATTGTGGCCTTGTTGTGACAGAAAAGTTTGTGTTATTGCGATTGTATTTTTTATTACAAGTTACGAAAAATTATATTAAGGAATCATGTCCATATTCTATTTGTTACTCTTTATTTCTCAATCATCTCTGACAACATCTGAGCGTTGTCCTGGTATCTACTTCAGCGTCGTTGAGCGTCGGAGCCCACTTTCCAAAATTTCCGCTCCAATCCTCCACTTCGTACGGTCCTCGGCATCCCTAGTTGTCAGACCATTGTCACGCATATCATCCTCGACGACATCAAGCCAGCATTTCTTGAGTTTGCCTTCTGCCAGGGCCAGGCGGAAGCGGCATAGCCATACCCTACGTAAGACATGGCCGTACCAACTCAACTATCTATATATAAGTAATTAGTTTCTTGCCCATATTAATAGGAGTGAAGCCACGGGTAAAAGCTGGCTGCAAAAAGGAAGATTTCGATTGGACCGCTCGGTAATCAACATGATTCAAGCATCAAAAGAAACGCAAGCCTAATGGATGCTGACTTGCATCTCCTTAACCCCGTCGAGTTTACTTCGACCCAATTTCCCTTCACATAAAGTCTGTTTCCATAAGAGTATAATTAATTTCCAATTAGGATTCGTACGAAAAGTTCGTAATTCATCCGTAAAACGGTGAATTTAAATTGTAAAAAAAAATGCCTTCGTTTGGAGCAGTGGTAGAACTTAGAGGGATAAGTGATTTACATGACGATGTCTAATTATAAATAAAACATTGTTTTTTGTGAGACATGTCAACTTATAACTTTACAACGACTATAGGTATTTAGGTATCTCCATAGAATTAGCAGATACTCCGTACGAAGTACTTACTAAATCCATGAGTATCTCTAACCACCTGGCAACCCGTCTATCACCTTCTCTAAAAGTCAATAAGGTAAACTAGCAGACAATGATTAGAACAAAATACCTATTGTCTATAATCAAATGTAGTTTTTTTTAATATGATAGTAGATCATAGCATTTCGATTTTTCAGGGATACATATAAAACTTAATAAAACGTGCAAAATATCATATATAAACTATAATACCTAATGACAGGCTAAACTCATTGAATATTTCAACTTTCTAAACACCCGAAAACGTGTCCAGGAGAACTTGAGTTTGATAACAAAAACCACTAGTGAATATTTGAATTCAAACATTCACTACAAAAAATTAGGTACAAATTGAAATAAGTTAGAATTTTTTTCATCTAAAGATAGAAAAAAGCCAGTAAATCGCTTACCTGCCGACATTATGCCGCCGCGTCCGACTTCAATGCGCGCTCAATATCGAATGCGATAAATCACACTGACACACGATCAGCTGGCCGCGCGCCCCTCCACCGGCCCATTGCATTTTTGCACCAATCACGTACTTTTGCACTGACATTACAAATCACAGTCTACCCGTTTTAATTTCACCGTTTCTGAATACACCTCGCTTTCGCTTATTCTGTAACAAATAAATAAATAAAATAAATAAATAAATATATTAGGACAAATCACACAGATTGAGCTAGCCGCAAAGTAAGTTCCAGACTTGTGTTATGGGATACTAAATTTTATAACAAATACATATATAACCATCCAAGACCCGGGTCAATCAGAAAAAGATCATTTTCCAAATTAAATATACACGTATTTTCTTAGATTCATTTATGAACAAGCACTGCAAATCTATATATATTCGTGATTTAAACCAATATTGATTTAGACCACGAACACCACAGAAGAGCGCGAATAAAACAAATATAAAAAAAAAATATTTATTTTTGGTACGAGCTGCGATATAGGGAAACATCCATGTGAAATTTAATTCCTTGTCAAAGGAACATTAAACGAGTTCATACTACATACAATTCTATTACAAACTAACTTTAATAGGAAGTAAGGGAAGTATAATTATGTATGCTAAATCTTTTAATCCTTGCATATTATAAAAAGACGTCCCCCTGTCACGTCTGTCTGTATGAATGCGGTAAACTCAAAAACTACCGGACGGATTTTTGTACGATTTTCACCAATAATTAGTTGATTCCAGTGGAAGTGTTTTATTGATTGTGGTTTTCCTAGTTAAGTATAAAAATGGATCACCTAGTTGAATTTTGTTATCCTATAATAATTATCATAAAATATTATACTGTACTCGTCACATAAATATGTATTTAACTTTAAAAAAAATCTCCATTTTGATTGATTAATCTTAGATCCCTTCACCGATAATATGTTCGTGTCGGTATTCACAATGTCTTCTGAAAGGGATGCAATCTACCTCCGATGCCACTTCTTGAGAATAACTTTCACTTCGACGAAATGTATCTAAATATCTATTTAGAATTATATATATAACCAGCTTTTGTCCACAACTTAGTACGTGAGTAAAAATTCGTTTCCCGTGGGAATTTCAGGAAATCCCTTCTTAATGCTCCCCTACACTGTTCTAAGAACCTACAGACTAAATTTCAGCTTTCTACGCCCAGTAGTTTCGGCTGTGCGTTGTCTGCCAGTCAGACACTCAGTAAATGAGTTTTATTTATAATATAGATATATTTTAGTCAGCAATATGTATACCCCTATATTTCATTTCATTTCGCTCACACAAGAAAGATTTAATCTAATGGTATGGACTAAAAGATAAAAGTCTGAAATATATTTTTAACCACGCAACGGATTTTTATGCAGTTTTCACTGTTATGTACGCAATTTATTTCCGAAGCTTTATAGACATCGTGCGAAGCCGGACCGGGTCGCTAGTAAAATAATAAATCTATATTCTTATTTAAAGGCCGGCCGCCCTCCTGATGTAAACCTTTTGGGAATATTGATTATGCCTATCAAGTCAAGGTTGTTTATCCTTTATCGCCTTATACGATATCAACGGGAGTGTTTGAAATGGTGCAATTCTAGGGTGGAACGGTTAATTTGGGGTCAAAACCGCTAATAAAACCTAGTTTTGTATAAGTTTTAATACACTTAATTCCGGCTACACACTAACACCGAACTCGGACATTTATCGATATATGAAGGAAAGTACATTGCGTACTTTGTACGAGATTATTTATCTAGGAAAAACGCCAGCAATGTACGTCGAAAACGTTAAGATTGGCGAACTGTTTTCCGATAGTGTGCAGCCGGTATAATACCATAATACCTACTTCTTGAGCCAAATTATTTATACACGTATCCGCTGAAGAGGCAACTTGGGAAATTAAAATCAATCAATCATTCTGATTTATGTTCCGCTATAAGGAAGTTTCTAAAAGTTTATATGTATAAGAAGTTAAAATGAACTTTGTTTATTGTAGTGTGTCTTATTTTTAATAAAATAAAAATGAGTTTAGACAGCTGATCGGTAACATCGGCGTCCCCAGAGAGGGTTGACGCCAAATAGAGCCAGCCAGTAAAATTACACCCCAAAAATCTAAATTGAAATATATTTTTGAGCGTCACAACCGTGAATGTAACAGAGAATACACTAAAATAAAATAGTAATGTTAATGTAAACATAAATGAATAGCGAGACTTGCCTACTATTATATAAATATCCTCTCAACCTATCGTCGGTTGACTGTAAGAGATCCTGCATGGGATCTTACACGGGATAACTCCGTTATTGTACGTGCATGTTTGTTGTATTAACAACTTTATATACGTCTTAGCCGGGTCCTTCGCTCCCGTGGGAATTTCGGGATAAAAAGTACCCTATGTGTTATTCCAGGTTATATTCTACCCGCATACCAAATTTCATAACAATCGGTCCAGTAGATTTTGCGTGAAAGTGTATCTACAAACGAACAAACAAACATACATACACACATCCTCGCAAACTTTTGCATTTATAATATTAGTAGGTTAATAGGATAGTACAATATTATCGACAGCCCTAACCTTGACACACCTGGCTCGCGAATAATTTTAATTAAACCTGCAATTCCATATTACGCTGAAGGGTCGAGCTCTGACGGCTTTGTGCGAACACTCGTTGCGACCCAGAAACTGCTAGCTGAACTTTTTTACACCTTTTACATTTCTAAAAGTAGAAAAATTGAAAATTGATTGGAGAATATACACAAATCGCTTTACCATTACGTAGTACTGGAATATAATACTGTGGTTCTGCGCGGGTTCTTTATTGTTGATCTGTGCGTGTGTGTGATTGTGGAAACAAATAAATTAATACATCAGTCTATACTATTATTAAAAATAGGTCGCCATTTGTGAGTTTGTATGTTTGAGGCGGGTAATCTACCGAAACTACCGAACCGATTTCAAAAATTATTTCACCATTACAAAGGTACATTATCCAAAATATTATAGGTTATATTTTATCTCAAAATTCCCACGGGAGCGAAGCCCCGGGCAACATCTAGTTTACTAAAATAACAAATGCTGCGATATGTCGAGTAACATTAATGGATAGAATTTTAATTATAATTTCTTATAATTAAAATTACGGATCTGTCCCATGACGTCTACCTAAAAGTATTTTAAATTAGAATGTCTCTCTCTTATTTGAGCGTTTACCCGGTTCTTTCCGGCCGTTGAGCGTCGGAGTCCAGGGTCTGCTTTCCTACTTTTTTGCCTCCACTTCGCACGATCGTCGACATCCGTAGTTGTCAGACCACACATCATTGACGACACATGAAGCCAGCACTTTTTGTCCGTTCCAGATATTGGACAGTGTTTTACGATAATATGTTGTTTTCACAAATTTTGCCATGCAAATCCTTAGATTTTGGCATAAAAACTTTATCTGTATGCATGTATAGTTTTTGAGATACAGGCCAACCCTCAGATAACACTATAAAGACTGAGCGACCCACTTAAAACATCGTAACTCGCTTATTTGGCTTTCACGAAATCTCATTTCAACTTTCAAAATTCTTTTGGAATGTTCACTAAATCCCGAGCAATTTTCATAGGATTTCAAGAAGTGAGCCCTCAGACCACGCGCTCATTCCAGGTCAATAGCATTCGCAGAAAGGGTGACGGCCTAAAGAGGCCGGCTTTAAAATCACAGCCGAATCTTAAAAACATATACGAGTATGTTCATTCTTACGCATCGCTGCGGCTCCAAATACAACGGATAATTCGCAAGGATGAGAAAGGGTTTTAAACAATGATATAAGAACTTTTTATGTGTAAGGAAGTTAGAAGTTACATAGAAAATCACTAGTGCCTGTTTCAAATTAACTATGAACCCATAAACAAACTAATAGTTAAGTTTTCTTTCTACCACCTAACTTTCTGCTAAGTTTAAAGAACTATACTTACTGAAAAGTTAAATTTATTAGCAGGGTTTGTTTAAAACTAAGTGCAGTTAGCAGAGGGTTTGCTTAAAAATGCAATATGTTTTTGTAAGAATTATTCATGTAATTCTAACTTATCAGATAACAAAAAACACGTAGACAAAGGTAATAATTTATAAATGCAATATAAATATTGCCAAAAGAAAAACAAACGAACACGGGGCAAGAAAACCATAAACCATGCTAAAATATTGTTCCATCATAATCCTCTTTCGCTTTATAATCGAAATAAAAGAAATAGCATTAAAAAAATATTAGAAACACGAACCATTCCCGACGGAGCGGAGGTTGAAAACTTTTTCGCATAATGAGACTGTCATTTCAATGAAAATATATAAGAAATCGAAGGAGAAATAACATTTCTGTTTATTTATATTCGAGGTTATTAAAATTTTTGGTCGTACAGCTCGAATTTTCCTCTCAGCACCCTACTAATATTATAAATGCGAAAGTTTGTGAGGATGTATGTGTGTGTTTGTAACTCTTTCACGCAAAATGTACTGGACGGATTGTTATGAAATTTGGCATTTTCGGGTACAATATATCCTGGGATAATACATACGGTATTTTTTATACCGAAATGCCCACTGCAGCGAATGTTTAGCTAATGTTTAGCTAGTAATACGATCAGGAGTTCTACAAGGACCCAACCTGGGACCTTTACTATTTTTAAGGGCCTGGGGCGCAGCTAGTGCTAGTAGTGATAAAAAATATTATCCTACATAAATAATAATGGATATGTATGTATGTAAGTTATTCTATCACGCAAAATCTACAGGAATAATTATTACGAATTTTGGTACACGGGTATTACCCTGGAATAACACATTCGCACACGGGAGCGAAGTCCCGGGGCGTAGTAGTAGGTCATATTAGTTATATATAGTAGACTTTTCCTTGTTTCTTTCGCGGTAGTGACGCTCTGGAGCGTAAACATTTCGTAGAATCGGCTGTGAGTAAAAAAAAACTGATGATACCCATGATGTCCTTCTATATTTGTGGAATTATACAAGTACTAGTGGAAAATTACTAGGGGAGCAATAGCTAATTGGCTAAACTATTCTAAATTATACTACGTACAAATTAACTCGAACTTCTAATAGATTTACAGTATCTTACAAATATCCATCACAGCACGAGTGTGGCTACACTCTACGTATTCAAATAATAACCTTATTTTCAATAGTGTAAGGTTTAGTATCCTTTCAAGAAATACTTTGTGCAGGCTGTAATTTTTGTATAAACTTGAATTTGAATCTTATGCAAGTAAGACACAGTTGATTTTCGAAAGAACGTGAAAAGTTTAGAATTAATTACGTACGAGAACTAAGAAAGTTTTATCAAGGCCGGAAACTTGGTGGTTCTTATGATTTGTGTGTAATTTTTAAAGTCCCAGTCCCGGTTTTGGTTTCGGTTAAGTACGGCCTTAAAATACAGTTTCGGTTTCAGTCAAAAACAATTAGCCGAAACTTTCAACCCGTCGAGATTGGAGTATAAATTTACATCAATTTATCTCGAGATCTAATATGGTAATAATAAATTTTATTCAAATTAAAAATTCTTTATTCAGTTTAGGATGATATACATAACTTATTGACGTCAAAATATTAATTAAACTAAGTCTACTGCCGACTTCCAAAGTGCAGGTGAAGAAGAAGCGGCGCAACAAACTTCACCGCAGCCTTCTCCAAGGACATCAATTAACAAATGTAGGTCTTATATATATTAAAAATTAAGAGGACGAATTGACATCATTATTTAAAATGACAACATTTAATTAAAATTATATTTTAAAATGGAGATTCTTCTCATAGGCGGTTGGCTAGCCATCTACCACAATTTAATTTCAATTCCGCCATGAAACAGCTGAACGAGAAGACCACGTTTCACTATACTTGGCTCTGTCTAACCTGTTAGAGTAACTTACTGCATCTGTAATTATCCTACTGATATTATAAATATAGATATTATAAATGCCAAAGTTTGTATGTATGTTTGTTACTCTTTCACGCAAAATCTACTGGACCGATTGTTATGAAATTTGATACATAGGTAGAAAAAATAATAAATAAAATAAATAAATATATTAGGACAAATTTATACAGATTGAGCTAGACCCAAAGTAAATTCTAGACTTGTGTTATGGGATACTCTTATCTGTTATATCAAACTCAACGATACTATATTTTATAACATATACATATATAGATAAACATTCAAGATCCGGGCCAATCAGAAAAAGATCATTTTCCATCATGATCCGACCGGAGATCGAACCCGGGACCTCTCGGTTCAGAGGCAAGCACTTTACCACTGCGCTACCGAGGTCGTCAACTGCGCCACCAGATAGAATATAACCTGGAATAACACATACGGTTCTTTTTATTTAGAAATGCCCACGGAAGCGAAGCCCGGGGGCGCAGCTAGTAATTAAGTATATTTCCGCAAAAATAGAAAAATCTCGCGCTATCTCAAATCTGTGTCAATCGTCTCAGAGCTAAACTTGCTACTTGAGATCTGTAGCAGGCACTTATTCTCACACGTTGAAGGATCAATAACGCCCTCTGTTAAAGTACAGTCAACACCACGTCAATTCATTACAAATTCACCCTTATTACCACCGCATAAGGGCCACCGGGATAACTAGTCCTGTTGTTAACTGTAAGAGCAATAAATACTCCACACGCTTTCTGCGGTTAGATCTAACGTTTATTGGCTTTGGTATAAGGAACGAGGAAGAAAGAGACGACAAATCGTGGTTTTTTTTCACTGTTTGTTTATTCTTTCAGCCCCGGTAACCCGCCGGGGGTTACCGGGGCTGTGATGTCTCGATTTTCAGAGTCAGCGTAAATAATTAAATATCACTTTAATTGATCATTTTTAATACATAAACCTACCTCCTGTTTTAGTTAGTCATACAAAAAATCTATGTTAAAGAAAAAAATCGCTAAAAATGTGATGTAATATTGACAATGAACCCACACAAACCCAACAAAAGATCACAAGGCGACCGTCCATTTCTGAATCTCCAACATAAATTGTCTTCCTTCCCGTTTTTTTGTCAAAATTTCTGGATTTCTTTTCAGGAACAGGGAGCTTATATACACCCCGGGCGATTTCTTTCAAGAGTCGTGTCATTGTCTAATCCTTATTGCCTGTAGAAAAAATATATTATTTTTGGTGTAGTTACTAGTGATTGTCCCGCAACTAATCGAACGTATCTAAATTCATTGACAAGGTTCAATTGGATACAGAATAAAAAGAAAGCAATAAAAATCAGTTTAGTTTCAATTAATAAATAATACCTAATAAAAGTTAAACATAAAAAGTTGTTACTTTTAAAATTTTCTTTTCAAAAAAACTTTCTTTCTTGTAATATAATACTTGGAATATAATTACTTCATAAATATAACCCTGAAAATTATTTTTTATCTGAAAATTATTTCCAGGGTTATATTTATAAAGTAACTCTGTTATTCATAAAAAAAATAAAGCATATTTATATGCATTATGCATAAATTTATATAAAGCATTCATTTATAATATAAAACTCCACGTATCTACAACAACTACCTATACGAGTGTATTCACAGAAATAACCTCACATCAAAATGAAAGACGCACTTTGCCATAAGTAACCACCATTAAATCACGAACGTAAGAGCCTTGTAATAGAGGGAGAAAAACATAGTGCCATCGGTTAACATTACGAGGGATATAAGTCAGGATTTTTCTGGGATATATTCGGGTCACTGTGTAGTGTGTTGATGTCACAGGCCCTTCTGGCATGATAGGGACCAACAAGGTAGAATGAGCTTCCTTCAGACTTTCTTCTCCAGCAGTGGTCGTACCGAAATGCCTTTTGATGATTTGATTTGATTTAACAATTTGATTCTTATTGAATATTTAAATATTTTCAATTATTTTAATATTATTTTTAGAAATTCTACACGTTAAATAGCGAACCACAATAAAACACCTAAACCTTCTTCAGTAATCGGAGTATCTATTGGTGAAAACCGTGCAGCAATTCATCTGGCTATTTTTGAGTTTATCGCGTTCATACAGACAGACACACGCAACATTATGTTACGATATATATGATCTTAATATATGAAATGACATGTTTCTGTTTTAATTCGTACGAAATCCCATTAAAATACTAAATTTACTGAGCACTTTATCCTACATTTTGGAATTTTTCCTGAAACGCCTAATCACATTCCTTTGATATGGAAAGCAGTAGCTCTAATAATAACCAACATTTCCTGCGAATTCCCGGAGTGTCCTTATGAAGGTGGTCACCCTAGCGACGTTTGACGAACGTTTGTTTGCGCTTCGAAATTATAATAAGGCTCCTGGCCAAGTTTTTCGTCTATTTATATATATATATTAGTAACTGCGCCTCGGTGTGTCGCTCCCATTGGAATTTCGGGATAAAAAGTACCATATATGTTATTCCAGTGTATTTTCTGTGCATGAATAAGATTGGTTAATCAGATAGAAAAGAAAGGAAAAAAAGAAAGAAAGAAAGAATTGTTTATTTCCACCATAATTCAGATTACAACAGTTGTAATTAATAAGGGAGGGGGTGGACAGGGGCCTGAGCTATTAAAATCCTGTGTTTCAGGACTCCAGGACACTCGAAGACAGATATAGTGTAAAGAAGTAACAAACAAACTTACTTTCGAATTTATAATATTATTGATGATGACGAGAATAAATTATTATATGAGAAGAGTCTGGGTCTCGTTTTAAGCTGTTCTTTCATAAGCGTAACAGTTTTTTTTTCTTTTCATAAAATAATTTATTATGATTATAATATAATTTTTATCAGGGGTATAAATTATACAAAAAAAAATTGTATAACCATATGCTTTAAAACGCCATACTAACATATAAATATAGAAGTTTATCTGTCCCGCTTTCACGGCTAAACCAATTTAGATTAAATTTGCTATGCATGTAATAGTTAAAGACCCCCGTTCCATCGCTGCTTTTTATTCAAAAATCATCCCATAAACGACTATAATGGAGGAAAAAGTTTGTTTGGAATTTATGTCTGTTGCGCTTTCGCTTTCGCACAGAAATTCACGTGGGTGAAGCCGCGAGCAAAAGTTAGTTACACAATAAATACCATATACAACTAAATACGGGAATAATAAATACATTAACTTTCTATGTATTTAAAAACAAAACATAAGGACAAACAAAACTAAAGATTAGGTGTTGGCTTAACATAATAAGACAGAACATTACCATACACAAATTCCAGCCATCTTATACACAGTGCCAAGTTAGCCGTTGTAGTCTGCAATACAAGGAACAACATAAATTAGCTCTCTGTCCCTTTTCTTTTTTGTAATTCTTAAAAGCAATTCTCTGGTATTATCGAAACGGAACACATGTATCTCCGTGTTTCGTTTGAAAAGTAAACTCTCATTATTAAGTCTTCGCATCCCGTTTGAACATAATTTCAAATTCATTAATGATATTATTCTTCCATAAATCTTGATATATCTTGAACATATGTGACTATATATGTATTATGATTGTGTGTGTATGTATCTGTTGTTGTTTTGTGTTAATAACACTTATTTCTTACGCCATTTGTGTTACCAACAAAGAAAATTATATTATATCTATATTGAATAAAAAATATTATTATAACTACAACATGTAGCTTTACTGAGTTGTTCAATTGAGATTTAAATCTATTCGACACGAGAGGTGCAAGAATCGATATGATTTATCAAGCTATCGATTTTTTGTTTATATCCATTGCATAAATGGTGGATACAAGTCTTTTTATGCAATAGCTATAAACTACGTGTATATTTAAGCAGCAGTGGTGGTCAATTGGTACCATCCGCCTGTGATCGAAAGGTCCCAGGTTCGAATTCTACTTGTGCAACATAAGTTTATATACTAATCTGAATCATGTATAGTAAGTTTTCATAGACCGCCACTTGTTTTCGGTGAAGAAAAACATCGTGAGGAAACCTGCTGACAGTTTAAGTTCACTAGTGCGTGTATGCGATTACTACCACGAGACGCGGTAGGTAGTCGTAAAAGTCATGTCAGATGCCTTTAGACTACTTGAACAAATGTTTGCCTGAAATCGCAGTGTGAATAATGTGTCTGAAATCAGTGTTTACACACACTCGAAAATAAAGGAAAGTGAGTATATTATGGGCGATTATCTAGCAAGTCATCTCTATATCTGAATATCATATTTCCAGCTGAACGCAACACGCGAATTTTGGCTGTCTATCCGTTAACAAATAAAATATTCAGTTAGTTAAGTCAGTTTAGATGAAACATAATGTAATGTAGCTATATCAAGTTCAGATTCGGAGTTCTCGTTCTAGTCGAGATTCAAATGGAATACACGCGAGACGTTCGCGCTGAATCGACTCGTGTGACGGGTGACTGTATTTTGTAACCAGAAATAGGTATACGCCCGATATTAATCAGGGCACAAAGAGACATATTATTACAACGGGATTTCAGCCAGGATTTATACTGTTCCATATTATGTTATTGTCGACCTTGGTGGCGCTGTGGTAAAGTGCATGCCTCTGAACCGAGAGGTCCCGGTTTCGATCCCCGGTCGGGTCATGATGGAAAATTATATTTTTCTGATTGGCCCGGGTCTTAAATGTTTATTTATATTTGTATATATTCTAAAATATTATAGGATCGTTGAGTTAGTATCCCATAACACAAGTCTAGAACTTACTTTAGCGCTAGCTCAATCTGTGTGATTTGTTCTAATATATTTATTTATGAATGTCACACATGCCTATTAGACTAAATTAAAGAATGAAATGAACAATTTTATATCTTCATATGGTGTTAAATGTTGGATGCTGATGTGATCTACTATTGCCTTTTAATACAAAAAAACAAATGTCTTTATTAAAATTTTATCTCCTTTCGTCTAAAATCGTATCGGCCGTTGAAATAATTCGCCCGTACTGCCTAGCCAAGATCTGAATTTTTGAATTGAAATCTTCTTTAGCGGCGTCGTGCACTTTTTGTGATGGGTAAAAAAATGTTAATCTCGCGTCACAGGGTTTAGTATGGGTTTGCATATCACTTCTCACCACCGAATCTATTCGAAGTTAAACGCAGCGAACCAATCACATTGCAGTGTGGTTGTAGTTGCGTCACAATCTCACTTCGAATCGATTCCATTGTGAGAAGTGATATGCAAACTCGCACTTCGCCCAAACACGTGACTGATCGAAAATTCGTAACACGTCATAAATGCACAACGTTAATATTCATGTTTTAATTTCTGCCGGCACTCCCGGAGTGCAAACCTTTTTTGTCATCTAAGTATTAATTTACCTTTATACAGAAATCTATGCAAGACAGAATAGGAGGCATTTGCCCAACAATCAAACATCTTAACAGGTTGTACAAAAATATCAAATGTTCATAATTATATAGAAAGATCTCGCGTTGTCCATGCAGTCACCTGAGTACTTAACACGGTACATCAGCGTCATAAACTTGGTGCTTATCCGGCATCGTGACGTGATATACGAGACGCCATCTTGGATATACTCGTATATGTAGCAGTGGGACTTTGTTAATATGTAATTAGAATAGTACTGAGTACGCAGTGATAAGCGATTGTTCTATATCGATACTATTTTGATTACAGGGCTTGACTCGTAATGTCCATTTTGGAAAACTATTGTCTATTTCAAAAAAATGTATATAAACTTGGAACTAGGCTTGCCAACCGTCCCGGATTTTCCTGGACGTCTTACCTCTGGGTCAATTTTGGGGCCGTACCGCCACAACCCTTTGCGGGATGCCTTTTGTCCCGGAAATTAGTGATCATTGACAAAAATTTTTTTTCCTTATTAATTAATAATATTAATAATCACCTTATGCATTACGTATTTCACTTGAGGAACATTCGGTGTTCGTTCGTTCAAGCTGTACACACAGGTACATATGAATTGATTTTTTTCTATTAAGTATATGATTTAAAAATTTATAAAGAGTTTTTTTAACTACCATTTTATATGTTGGTTGTATCCTGCGTAATATACCAAAGTCCCGGATGTTCATAGTCTTCAGAAAACCGTAAATTAAGCAAACAATCTGAAATTATACTTATAAAGTTAAATTGATGTGACTGAATTAAGTTAGAAGTTCTCTAAGTCTCTCTTACTTTGTTCTAAGCTTAGTTTGTAACCAAATTACGAATGTTATTGCTAAAATTTATAAGTTGTGATAATTTTTTCAAAACATAACCTCTTTTACCAATTTCTAAATGAATACATATTATTTTTTGAAACGAAACGACTTGTTTTCATTTACAAACGTATATATATGTTTTGGAAATTTAACTCCAGTAACCAAAGTATTCTTTATAATGTAATATATTTTATTTGTAGTTAGTTAAGATAAGTGAAATTTTGAAGAAAGGTATTGCACAACATCGTTTGCTCCGAAAAATATAAAGAAAGCTTTTTTATTCTAAACTAAAATCCTATTTTGGGGTCTTCAACTCTTCCAACATTATTAAATAAGTTTGTAAACATAAAGTAGTTTGTAGAGAATGTCGAGATATATATTTCACGTCACGTTTGATGTCCACAGAGCCAGTGGGAAGTCTAATGGCCTAACTTTCATACGAACTCAAAATTAATAGTAAAAATTGGTACGTTGGCCAAAAAAGTTTTTGAGATAACGCTTTGTAGGGAACCTACATATTTATTATAATTTATTTATATAATTATCTATTAATATAATTTATAGTATGTATTAATATTATCTATTTACTAATTCTATCTTAATTATATTTATATTCACACATATTTATTACATTACTAAAATATTCAACGGGCAAACCCGCGCGGCAAACTTATGCGTCATAAAACGCATCATACATCTATAGCTACAGCTAGTAGACACGCGCTGCGCCGGAGTCGACCGACCAGCCGAGCGAGATCCCACCAGTCGTGATTTGCTTGAGCTTGTGACTTGTATGTCTTTCACCTTTCTTCTTGTGTATCGTTTGGACTATCGACTGTTTCTTCTCTGTACTCCTTTCTATCTTTTTACGAAACTGTACGTGTGGTCTATGAATTAAAGTGTATTTATGTGGATACGCTAGTTTTTGTTCCTGCATACACCCAGACCGCTTCAACTGGTGACCCCTAAGGACACGGAATTTGGAGAAGATGTCGGACTCGGAACGAGACAATGTAACCGTACGTACCAAGAATAAGATGGCGGAGCCAAGATTTGAGGACGCGGCAAGCACAGCAGCGGCGCCTGTATTTCTACCCTCAACGCATGGGCATATGAAAATTTCACCTTTTTGGCCCGAGAAACCTGCTATATGGTTTGCTCAAGTGGAAGGACAGTTCGCCATTATGAAAATAACGGACGACCGAACCAAATTCTATCACGTCCTAGCAACGCTTGATAGACAGTACGCAGCCGAGGTAGAGGATATTCTCACTGGTCCAGCTGACTACGCCCGCTTGAAGTCCGAGCTGATCAAGCGTTTATCGGTGTCGCGTGAAAACAAGGTGAAGCAGCTGCTGATGCACGAGCAGCTTGGCACACGCAAGCCGTCGCAGTTTCTCCGGCACCTGCAGCACCTTGCTGGACCAACCATACCTGACGACTTCCTGAAGACGATCTGGACGAGCAGGTTACCCACAGGATTGCAGCCAATTATTGCTTCGCAGCCTTCGCTGTCTCTAGACGCTCTCGCGGAACTAGCCGACCGTGTGCACGACATTGCAACTCCGACACAGCAAGTGGCCGCCACGTCGTCGTCAGCACCGTCATCATCGATCGACCTGCTAACACAGCAGGTGGCGCAGTTGACAAAGCAGGTCAGTGCGCTGCAGTCGCAGATCAGCCGACAGCCACGTCAACGAGAGCGAGGCCATGGACCCAGGTCACGCAGCGGATCGTCATCGCGCAGCCAAAGATCCCAGTCCAACTACCGACGCTTCCCAATCTGTTGGTACCACCACAAACACGGATCCAACGCGAAACACTGTGTAAAACCGTGCGATTACCGTTCAGGATCGGGAAACCTTCCCGGCAGTCAGTGATGGCGACGGACGACTGCCAGACTCATACCGGTCGCCTTTTCGTCAAGGATCGTGCAAGTAATATAGACTATCTGATAGACACTGGTAGTGACATTTGTGTGTTCCCTATTTATGCAATTAAAGAGCATCGTACTCGTGATAAATCCGATTATCAATTGAGCGCTGCCAATGGTTCGGCTATCGATACTTATGGCTATATACAGCTAAATTTAAATTTAGGTTTACGTCGGAAGAACATGAATATGAAGTAAACATGGCCGTAAAAGAGGTTATAAAATGGCTGAGTAAAAATAATCTTTCTGTTAATTTAAATAAAACAAACTATATGCATTTCAATAAAGGTTTGAATAGAAATAAAGAAATAAATATAGAGTATGACGGACAACTTTTGAATCAGGCTAATATAGTGACATTTTTAGGTGTAACTATTGACGAACATTTTAATTGGAAAACACATATTAACAACATCTGCTGCAAACTAAATAAGTATGTATATGTTTTATTCAGATTGCGAAAAATAGCTTCTCTGGAATCTACTCTTTTTGCATACTATGGTTATGTTGAATCGGTGCTTAGATACGGTGTTATTGTTTGGGGAAACAGTGCTGACATCAATAAAGCCTTTCTTGCACAAAAAAAATGTATTAGAGCCATTGCAGGAGTGGCTCCATATATATCTTGTAAACTTCTTTTTCAAAAATTTAAAATACTTCCACTGCCATGCATATATATTTTAGAGATAGTGAAATTTGTTAAACTGAATTTGTCACTTTTTCAGAAGGCATCTGACATATATCCCCGTAACACAAGACGTGGAGATAGATTAGTACACGGTCACGTACCGCGGACAAAAATGTATTTTAATAATTGTTACGGAATGTGTATAAAGATTTATAATAAGTTACCTGAAGCAATAAAATGTTTGCCATTCCGAAGGTTCAAAAAAGCAGTTCACGAACTTTTACTGAAGGAATGTTATTATAGTGTTAAGGAGTTCCTATAGGACAACTGTACAAAATATTATTATCTAATTGTGACAATGTATAATCTTAATCTATTAATTTATGTTTGACTTTGTGTAATGCTATTTCCTACGCCTCAGATGGCAAAGTATGTTTGACACTAAATTTCATTGACCACCTCTATGTACGCATATTTTTAAGGAATAAATGAATTTTGAATTTTTGAATTTTGAACTTTCCGTGGCGATTTGTGGTTGCTAATGTCACAAAACCTATCATTGGCGTAGACTTTTTATCATTTTATCAACTTATTGTTGACATCAGGAACCAAAAGTTGATCGATAGCCTGACCAATGTCAGCACTGTTACTAGAGTAGCTACAAGCAGCACCCTGGTGTCCAGCGTGAAAATCCCGACTGGTGGTAACAGTAGGTATCATGCCATTTTATCCGAATTTCCGGAAATAACACGTCCCGCTGGTATTCCGGACATCGTCAAGCATAACACCACACATCATATTAGAACCACGCCTGGACCCCCTGTGTCATGCTCACCCCGCCGATTAGCGCCTGATAAACTCAAAATAGCAAAGACCGAGTTCGATGCTATGGTCGCTAACGGTATCGCGCGTCCGTCTGATAGCCAATGGGCATCACCCCTACACCTCGTTCCTAAAAAGGATAACGGGTGGCGCCCTTGTGGTGATTATAGGTTATTGAACGCCAGGACTATACCGGACAAATATCCTATTCGCCATATACATGACTTTTCCCACTCCCTCGCTGGATGTAAATTCTTTTCTGTGGTTGACCTTGTAAAAGCCTACCATTTCATCCCAGTCTCTCCAGCAGATATCCCGAAAACTGCAATTTCCACACCTTTCGGACTCTTCGAGTTTCCGTACATGACCTTCGGGTTGCGTAATGCCGGGCAAACTTTTCAACGGTTTGTCGATGAAATGACCCGCGGCTTGGATTTTTGCTATCCATATTTGGATGATTTTCTCATATTCAGCAAAACCCAGGCCGAACACGAGGGTCATCTACGTCAACTCTTCACCCGAATGAAAAACTACGGTGTGCTCATCAACACTAATAAGTGCATTTTCGGTGCCCCTGAGGTAACGTTCCTCGGATACATCATATCTGAGAGCGGCACCAAACCACTTGACAGCAAGGTGAAGGCCCTAGCTGAATTCCCAGTGCCTAGGACGGCCAGAGAGCTCAGGCGATTTCTGGGCATGATAAATTTTTACAGGCGATTTTTGCCCAACGCTGCCCAGATTCAAGCTCCACTAAATGCCCTACTCACTGGGTCGATCAAAGCCTCTCACCCCGTTACCATTACAGGTACCGCCTGGGATGCTTTTGAAGCGTGCAAAAAGAGCCTTTGCGACGCTGTTCTTTTGGCCCATCCTGATTCCCAAGCTAGGCTGGGACTCGTCACTGACGCCTCAGATTCGGCGATAGGTGGGGTCCTGCAGCAGCTAAAGGATGGCGACTGGCAGCCACTAGCGTTTTTCTCGCGCAAGTTGAGCCCGTCACAAGTTAAGTACTCTCCATATGACCGTGAGCTCCTTGCAATATACGAGAGTATCAAATACTTTCGGCATATGCTGGAGGCCACTGACTTCACAGTCTATACTGACCACAAGCCTCTGTGTTACGCTTTCCACGAGAGGAAAAGTAACTGTTCGCCACGTCAGTATAGACACCTCGACTTCATTTCACAGTTCACAACGGATGTGCGTCACATCTCCGGGAAGGACAACGTCGTTGCCGACACGCTTTCCCGCATTTGTGAGCTGCAGATGCCCGTCGATCTTGAAGTCATGGCCAAACTCCAAGCCACAGACTCCGAGCTGTCAGAACACCTTCAAGGAGGAACGTCTTTACGCCTCCAGAAGATGAACGTACCTGGGAGTTGTACTGAACTGTACTGCGACGTCAGCACACCAGCCCCCAGGCCTTTTGTTCCCAAAGCACTGCGTCGACAAGTTGTCGACTGCCTTCATTCGCTTTCGCACCCTGGTGCGAATGCCACAGCCAAGCTCGTTGCACAACGCTTCGTCTGGCCACTGATGAGGAAAAACTGCCGAGAGTGGACAAAGGCGTGTTTGGCTTGCCAGCGCTCGAAGGTAAACAGGCACGTTGCGTCACCAATAGGTACGATCGATTTGCCTTCGGCGCGATTCAAACACGTCCATTTGGACCTCGTCGGTCCACTACCCCCTGACGGTGACTATCGGTACTGCCTCACACTCGTCGATCGCTTTACGCGATGGCCCGAAGCTGTGCCGCTTACCGATATCACCGCCGAAACAGTGGCCAAAGCGTTTATAGCTTGTTGGGTATCCCGTTATGGCTGTCCCACAGAGATCGTCACCGACCGCGGACGACAGTTTTTGTCAGCGCTATTCCAGCAGCTGTCCAAATCCATCGGTTTTGATCATCGGAAGACCACGGCATACCACCCGCAATGCAACGGCTTGGTTGAACGCTTCCATCGGCAGCTGAAGGCGGCCATCACTTGCCACGCAGTTCTCAACTGGACGGAGACTCTGCCATTTGTTCTCCTGGGCATCAGGAGCGCCTTCAAAGAAGACCTCCAAAGCTCATCGGCTGAGTTGGTATATGGTGAACCTCTTCGCCTACCCGGTGAATTCTTTGGTCACAACATACCTGGCTATACGACCGACATCACCGACTTCTCAGCTCGTATGAAAGCTTTCGCCGACAACATACGTCCCGTTCCCCCCCAGCATCACTCATCTCACAGAACTTTCGTGTTCAAAGAGCTCGCCACTTGCAGCCATGTATTTCTTCGGGAAGACATGTTGCGTGGCTCACTTCAGCCTGCTTACACAGGGCCACACGAAGTTCTGAAGAGAGGTGCCAAATTTTTTAAGATTAAATTAAAAGGGAAACAGACGACTGTAAGCGTAGATCGGCTGAAACCAGCCTACATACTGATCGATGACTCAAATTTGCCATCCCCCAGTCCTCCAGACCCGGAATTCCGTGAAACTACCAACATTCCAGTTATCCCCGACGCCCCTATCTCACGAACAACGCGTTCGGGGAGAAAAGTACGTTTCCCGGACTATTATCGCCCGTAGACACGGTCTTTGGAGGGGAGTGATGTAGGGAACCTACATATTTATTATAATTTATTTATATAATTATCTATTAATATAATTTATAGTATGTATTAATATTATCTATTTACTAATTCTATCTTAATTATATTTATATTCACACATATTTATTACATTACTAAAATATTCAACGGGCAAACCCGCGCGGCAAACTTATGCGTCATAAAACGCATCATACATCTATAGCTACAGCTAGTAGACACGCGCTGCGCCGGAGTCGACCGACCAGCCGAGCGAGATCCCACCAGTCGTGATTTGCTTGAGCTTGTGACTTGTATGTCTTTCACCTTTCTTCTTGTGTATCGTTTGGACTATCGACTGTTTCTTCTCTGTACTCCTTTCTATCTTTTTATGAAACTGTACGTGTGGTCTATGAATTAAAGTGTATTTATGTGGATACGCTAGTTTTTGTTCCTGCATACACCCAGACCGCTTCAGCTTCTTAACCCGCTCGTTGCTACTTAAAATGGGAATATTTTACAAGGATACTTTAAGCTATAAGTATTTTTTTCTCGTGCTGTCAATGTCAAATATTGTAAATTGTGATAGTGTCAAAACATACGAGTACAATTACTTTAACCAGTTGTATTTAATCCCGAATTCTGATTAGTTTCTTCAGCAGAGACTGGTGACTGTACTCTTGGCAGCCTTTTCGCTTTTATTTTCGCCACAATATCCCGGGGAATTGCCGTTAGAGATAATATCTCAAGTTTTTAGACGCCATTTTCATGGTACGCATAACATCTGGCACATTTTAGGCTTAAGACACCTTGAAAGTTTCACTGGTTTTCTTACCAAATGTTCAGATCGTGGTATATTTCTTTCGTCGTCTTATGTTGCGGATGCAATTTGGGTCGGGTCACCTCTGAGCCCATTCGCATATCCTTACATTTGCGTGTCAATTGTTTCTTTTTCCAGATTGTGAAATTTAATTAAGAGAACTGGAAATTCTTCCCATAATTATACCCAACAATCTGTCATTACTTAAATCTCGATTTCATCAATATCAAATTTTTCAAATCCTAGCTGTGTCTACCCCGTAATCCTTAAATACGTGATAGGTATTGCGTGTCTATCATTTTTGCGGGTTCTCGGTTATATTTGAAAATGTGAGGCCCAAGAACCAGAGTTCGCGGAAAAAATAAAGTAAAATTTTCGCGGAAAAAATTGAAGTAAAATTTTGAAGATTTGGCTATGATTTCACTGGCCGCCTGTCTGACGTCAACCGTCTTTGGGAACACTATTGTTACCTATCAGCTATTAAGGCTTAGAGACAAGCACGTTAGGATATGGAGTGGTCCTACTCTAGGGCGGGAGCACACGCCGCTATCCGTATACCTAATCACAATCAAATGTGCACATCACATTTGAAACAAAACAATTTGTAGTTAAACATTTATTGAGAAATGCGACGCGCCATGTTGTCCAAATGAATTCGGACCGATACGATGTTTTCATTCCGATTTCAACATTGTTTCACATTATCATTATGCACGATTATTAATTCGGTCAATTTATTTACTATAGCGATTAACCGATATGCGGGATCATTAATGCCACCTGAAAGCATTGCAAATACGAAGTGGATATGTGACTTCTGGGAGCAAAGTAAACTAAATAAATTATTTAAGCTTCAAGTGCCATCACGTCTGAAGTCAACCCTCTTTGAAACAGCTGTTGTTTCCTATCAGCTGTCAATGCTTTTTTGTTATAAATTGACGACCTCCGTGGCCTAATGGTCATCGTGCCGGACAGCTACACTGGAGGTCCCGGGTTCGAGACCGGTAAGGTCAACATGATTGATCTTTTTCAGATTAACTTGGGTCTTGAATATTTATCTATCTATGTAATGTTATAGAATATAGCATCGTTGAGTTAGTATCCCATAACAAGAGTTTCGAACTTACTTTGGAGCTAACTCAATCTTGTGTGATTTGTTCCTATATGTATATTGACATATATAAATACATATAGTATATATATATATATATATATATATACAAATTATACCTATTAATTATATATTTAATACTTGAAAAGCAGTATAGTGTTTGATCCGAATAGCGTGGAAAATGCGCATTCTTTGGTCAAGAAACTCACAGAAATTTATTTCCTCTGTTAGATACATTTTAACAATAGAAGTCGTTTGTTTAGGTAGCCTTAAAATTTACGTCAACGGATTTCGATAAGGGTTAAATAGATAGAGTGATTAAAGAGAAAGTTTTATATGTACATAATGTACGAACGAACATATGTGCGAAGCAGGGGCTTGCCGCTAGTTTTTAATAGTATAACTATCGTCAGTGGTGTTCTTGAATAAGTTCAACATTGGGATTATCAAGAAATACTATGGCTTTCACAGACCGTGTGGTGATGGATTACGGTGTTTGCTTACCATCAGGTTGCCCACACGCTCATATGTTTACTATACTATAAACAAGTTTATTTATAAGATTAAAAAACCCCCGACTTTCATTATATTCATTTCGCTACAGCTTTTGAACGGCTTAACCGATTTTGATAAGACATATCTAAAAACCACAGCATTAAAATTTGCTATCAAATAAAAAAAAAACGTACACAGACAGACAGGCACACTTAGCGGTCAAACTTATAACACCCCTCTTTTTGCGTCGGGGGTTCAAAATAAGCAAATACAAGAAGCGTTAGTAACCTAGATATAAAGTTTTTGTTTTCTCGAGAAACAATATCTCCCGAAACACGATAAAGAAAACGTACCTAGTTCCAGAGTTACAAGCAACTTTGTATTTTAATTTAATGGCTCGTAAAGCGCCCATAACATATCTATATGCAAATATACTGAGGAACGTTCCAGAACAAAATATATGGACTGGAAACTATTCGCAAGCTTTGTGAAGTTATTTTTGACTGGATTATAAAGAAAATCTCCTTTATTTACCGATATTTTTTGACCTGAACGTGTCAAAAACGATATATTCGAAAAATAACAGGATCCAAAATTGCCTACGCTGTATGAAAGACAAAACTGATAAAAAATACTAAATGCCGATTTGATATCGGATTAGGCTGTATTCCACAGATGGCGGCACGTCCTATGAAATATATCGACGAATCGTGGATATAAAGCGTGATTAGTTTTTTGCGTGTTTGCGGAATTTTCGGAAAATTAGGCCTTCAAAGGCCTAATTTGCAGTGTTTGAGATGAATTGTCATATATATATATATGCCTAAGGTTGACTTGTCACTAGATGTCGGTTGGAAGTCGTAAAAATGACAGATGCCTTTAGGCGACTGGAATAAAATCTGATACCAGTGTTAGCAATAAGTACACTCGAAAAGAATATTGAATAAATAAAAATCGACTGAAAACTATAATTTTACGAAAATCCCTAGCAAATAAGTTGTTAAAGTTAAAGATAACAAACTTCACTGAAGCATCATCTACCTAACATATGCTTTAACTTATTCCATAAGTCTCCGTTTCAAGTGCGCTTTCACCTTAACCCCGCTTGTCGTCAGCGTGAGTAGCATATGAAAATTTAATGCTACCTGTCTGACGTCACTTAAGTGGAGTATTTTAGGAATTCTCCACAATCATTCGTTATCTCCAGCAGGGATATGCAACCGCAAGCCACTTTACATAAATATACTAAGAACAACAAATTTCAATTGTTTTTTATTTGTTTATTAAGAAAACCAACATACATACATTTATGAAAATTACAAAAATTTCAACTATAACAAAGCCAACAACAGGTTTCCCTAGCTTTTACTATTATAAAACCGATATTAATGAGGAAAACTATTAACAAAACAATTTTCTTAAAAATTAATTAACACTGCAAGAAGCGTCTACACACAAAATAGTTTAAAGCCTTTTACTAACACTAGTCTAGATACGAACTTACTCCGAAATAAACATAAGTAGTTGTACACTTCAGTATATCTCCCATAGACTAATCTATGGGCCTAATTAGACTTTTAATTAGTTGCCTTCTAAAAAAAATGAAGTTTTCAAGCGGTACTTTGCTTTGATGCCGTCGGAATATTAGTATTCGTAATTCAAATTCAAATTTCTTTATTCAATTTGGATGATATATATCACTTATTGACGTCAAAAATATTTACTTAAACAAAGTCTACTGCCGACTTCCAAAGCGCAGGTGAATAAGAAGCGGCGCAAAAAACTTCACCGCGGCCTTCTCCAAGGACGTCATTAACAAATGTAGGTCTTATATATGTATTAGACCTAGGTATATTACTAAAATAAATAGTATCTCTGTATATGATATGTCATCTCTATCATCTGAGTGTTTTCCCGGTTATTTCCGCAGCCGTTGAGCCCAGGGTCCGCTTTTCTACTTTTTCGCCTACACTTCGATTCAGACGTGACGTATCTCATATGAATGCCACATGCCGATACATGCTTCATGTCGAAGTTCATACTAAATTCTCAGAATTTATCTCTCTGCCGGATGTCTGATGTAGAAGAAAGTCCTGGGCTTTAAGCCCGCCTTTTAGTTTTTATAATGATAAAATAAATAAAATGAAATATGTATTAAATGACGCCCTCAAATGAGCACACCACATGGTGTATAGACGCAATGCTAGTGATCTCGTTTTATCACCTATGAATGTTAAAAAATTAGAGAAAATATGAGAATGTTAAGAAATAGAGTAAAAAAAAAGAAGTAGCAAAAAGAAGCAAATACTTTGCTAAAAATTAACGTTGTATTATTCATTAAAACATTAAAACGTGTATTTTAAAATAGCCGTTCAACCAAACTAGCCCTTTGACTGAACGACGTCATTCAATGACAAGCAACGTTCAACACTACAGCTAAACGACGCTTAGCCATGGTTAAATGGCAAGTTAACTAGGGTGATCATTAGTTTAGTAAACTTAATTTTAAAATATTAAACAAGCTTAATGATAATAATATGAATAAACTGTATTCTAACTCATTTTATACTTCGCACGCGTGAATTTCAGTTCTTAAAAAGAATCGAAGTAAAATTTCAGTTATTCTTTTGTCGCGTATTCTAAGACTGGTAAAATTCATTTATTACTCTATAATTAAAATTCGTATTTTTGTCATCTTTAGTTCAATTCCCCGTTTCCCGCTACGATTTCCGCTACGTGTCTCGTTCCGGATCTTGTCCTGTCCCGTTTCCTACAAATTGTTCCATGTCTTTTCCCGCAAAGTATAGTACATACCTACAATTAACTCATTTAGCTGACTTTTCAGTCAGAGCTAATCCTTTTTTACAAGTTTATATTTAGCTTTCTTTTAACTGTCCGGTTGTCTGTAATGAAATCGTACAAGTTAGATTTCTCCTACTTCTAGTTGTCCTACAGAGTTGAAATTTCCCACGTCGCTTCAGTTTCCATGACAATGCATTATTATGATAAGCATGATCTAACAGCGCAGCCGCGATTGGCTCCAAACGAGGGAACTCCTCAGCCTACAGCACGGATATTGTTTTTTTTTTTTTCAAGCGTTAAATGCCATAAGATGCCTCTGATGACAATACGAGTACAAGCTTGTGGCAAAAATGACATTTTTGAAAAAAAAAATCCTGTTTATTTGTGTCCCACTTCGCTATACTTTCCTGTACGTTGCGGAACTCCTTCAGTTTTTATCAGTCGCATCTTAATCGTTCGACCGTCTTGTCTCGGGGCGGCCACATTTTCGTCGCCAGCCTACAGGGACCCATTCTGTGGCTATTCTTGGCTACCTTTCCTGATGCGGGCCGTCCAGTCTCTTCTCTCTTTGTGATTTACAAAGAGTGAAATTTATCAATGTCTATTACCTGCCGATGATGTCTTAAGAATGTGTAAATATCATCTAAACACGACTTATTGAACTTTTATTTACAATTTTAAGTATAATATTTGAATCGACAACATAGATTTAAATATTTATATAAACAAATATTTTGTTATATCTATTCTATATGTATAACATTTCTTGGACCAAACTTAAAAGTAAATATTGCATTGCGTTATTTATCCATGGATACAATCATAGATACAGAACAAATATCTTCTAGTAGGTACATCTAGAACAGACATCCTTTTCCCATGTAGTGTTGAGAGAACAAACAATATTCTATACAACCGAGTCCTAAAATAATTTCAGATTTGTTCAATCCTATTCCACTTTTTCGATTTCATTTAATATCTACGATAAATATAAAGTGAGTTTGTATGTTCCTCTTCATGCTTCTATTCAATCGACATTCGTGAAATATTGCAAGAAATGGATAGATCTCTGAACTGTCCCCGTGAGAAACTGACGCAGGCGAAGCCGCGGGCAAAGGCTAGTATAAAATAAAGTACAATATAACTAAAAAATAATATTGTACTTTGTTTTATCTCGCGAATTATTTTTGGGATGTTTTTATTTTACTAATACAGATACAGTATCACGTCTTTATAACTTACAGGGTAAAAGGAGCCAAGAGTTTCTTTTTTCACCGATGATTGTAAAATTCTAAAAAAGGCATTAAAATGAAAATAATTTCGTCTCGTAGTCACAAGCGCTTTTTTAAACTATAAATTTCACTATTAAAACTTAATTTTATTTAAAATATCCAAAACAAAAAGAAACATAATATAATATACTGTGCTTTAAGCGGCCACAGGTTCGCAAAAGCTTCGGAAAGTCGTCTTACGATAAGCTTCTTGTTCATCGCTATAAATAGCTTCATATTTCATGTCGTTCATTCTCAAACTTATAAAATAGTAGAAACTTTCTTCGTTTAACGCCAAAGCATTTTATTGAGATGAAATAAATGTAAACAGAATGAGAAATGTTACTAGCAATATCAATAAATTCGGCTTCACATTTAATGAAATATATTTAAAAAAAAAAGCAATTTATAGTGACGATGAGTATGTATGTTTGTGATATAAATAACGGCTAGTTTTTAATATAAATAATTGAATCTTTTACAAGCTTATATAGAGCTTTCTTAAAGCTTACACTTTTTATTCTGGATCTTTTACCACGTGGCAAACTCAAGGATACCAAATTTTTGACACACTAAACCAAACTTTTTTGGTTGTATGTTACAACATAGAATATGTTTTTTCTTCACGCAGCGCGACGCTGTGCGATCTATATCATATAGTAGATGTCGCCCGGGGTTTCGCTTCCGTGGGAATTTTAGATAAAATATAGCCTGTACCAATCTTGGATAATTTACCTTTCTAATGATGAAATAATTTTTGAGATCGGTTCGGTATTATCGGAGATTACCCGCCTCAAACATAGAAATTCATAAAGTCAAATACTCACAAACTCTTACCTCTTTATAACAATACTAGATATTGCCCGGGGCTTCGCTCACGTAGGAAAATCTTGGATAATGGTGAAAGAATTTTTGGAATCGGTTCGGTAGTTTCGAAGATTGATAGGCTATATTTTATCTCAAAATTCCCACGGGAGCGAAGCCCCGGGCAAGATCCAGTAAGTAATATGTATGTTATTGCCGCCTGCAGTCCTAAAAGCGTGTCCCTATTACTTAGTTATTATTGTTGCTTTTTGAGGACGCCTGTGTGAGCATCAGACGGGTGATCAGTCCTCCCGGACTGGGACCATTTCACCCTGTTCCCCGTAACCCCTTACGGGGAACTGGGTGCAGATTAGCTGGTAACCCTAGGCTTCTGCTCGGTTACGCTACTACGACGCCCTCTGTCATGTCGACAGCCGTCGACGGATCAATGCAGAAGAACTTAAAAAATGTACGTAGTAGTATGTAGTTTATTTTAAGAAAACAAAGGAATATAACGGTGCTACAACGTACGATTCCCTATTTTTATGCATACAATTTTATGTCATAATTTTACTTTTCATAATACTAGTTATGCACAATATTAATTTGGCATAATGTTTTAAGGCACAATTTTTTTACGCATACCCACCATAAACATAACAATTTTTAAGCATATTGGCGGCTTATGGGTGGCTCAAGTCCCACCCCGCCGCACCCTAACCTACTGCTACACAATAGCTTTATGCAAATCAAAATTATGGTAAAATACATTAGCCTAAACTATAATTATGCTTATTGAAAAGGTATGCCAAGAAACAAGTATGTTAAAAAATTTTTATGACAAAAAAATATATGCCTAACTCGTGTTGCTAAATTAAATTAGGATAAAAAATTATGCGAAAAAAGGGATCCCACAACACAACGTAGTGCGTCGTTGTCGCTACTGTCGCACAGCATCCCATCGCGTTGTTCAGCATTCCGTACCTAGGCTAAGACGGTGGGTTACTCTCATTGTCGTATTAAACCAACCAGCTAGTTCACGTTACGCGAACAGTACTAACATTAATTGGCAAGTTATAGGTCCTGCTACGACCTGGATCTAGTGTTTAGTGTTCTAATTATCTAAAGCAACATAGTACTTTAGCTCAAATAGATAGTTATAAGTACAACAAAATGGGTAGATGACAATTTTTTATTTTGATGACTATTCAAAGGCCCTTATTTATTAGAAACACCAGTGAAAATTACTGTGATGCCAAATTACAATGCTTTCAATGATATTGAGAGAAAAGGCTGCGGTGAAGTTTGTTGAGCCGCTTCTTCACCTGACTTTTTAACGTCAATAAATATATCCTACAATATATCATCCTAAGTTTAATAAAGTATTTTAAATCCTAACTAATAATATAAATGCGAAAGTGCACTTCACGCTCTATCTACTCAACCAATCTTCTTGATCTTTTACATAAATATATGTTGTTTGAAGTATGGAAAAAGGACATTGGTTACTTTTCATCCCGGAAAAGTAACGCGGGCGAAGACGCGGGTAAAAGCTAGTTTTGTACAAAACAGTAACACTTACTAACTTTGCGATTATACTGACAAATATTCTTGGAACTCGTCCGTCTATATAACAGCTACGTACGAGGACACATACTCGTAGTTCCGAACTACGCTTTGAAGTTCAGCTCAAACTTCCGGACGAAAATGAATATGACAAAAATTATTTTCAAAATGCCGATCGTAGTTCTATCTTTAGCATTTTAAATACTTATTCAAAGCGTTGTGATGCTCACGACTTCGTTCGCGTGGTCTCGACTCAGCCATTTTTTAAATACGCCAGATATAAGGGAACAAAAGGGACAAACTCAAAAAGTGCTCACTTCAAGTGATCAGAGATTAAAACAGTACGATGTGGTTAAGGAGTAGGAGAATGGACCCAGGCTCCGGCGATTAATAGGTGAAGAAGAAACCGGAGAATCGCTCAGGAGAGAGAGAGAGATCTTATTCTTGACGACCTCGGTGGCGCAGTGGTAAAGTGCTTGCCGCGGAACCGAGAGGTCCCGGGTTCGATCCCCGGTCGGGTCATGAGAAAAATGATCTTTTTCTGATTATCCCGGTTTTTGGATGTTTATCTATGTATGTATTTGATATAAAGTACCGTTGAGTTAGTATCCCATAAGACAAGTCTCGAACTTACTTTGGGGCTAACTCAGTGTGATTTGTCCGTATATATTTATTTATCTACTATCAACAATTCTAGACTAATACAGTGATGGCGTAACATGTGAGATTTATATTTCTATCGATAATCTAAGATATTTATACATATATTATCGTATGTAGGTATTCAAAATCCTGCCGAACAAAATAATGCTTTATTCTCAATGATCGTTAGCCTGAAATTAAATCATCTAACAAGATCTCATCTATGTTAATTCATAATAATTCATACAGATTTTGAATATCTACTATATAATTCAACTTCTTGCAAACTACTTCAGTAAAGATAAAATAAAATAAATAAACTACCCCATATGTCTATATGGGGTTGTTTACCCAATTTTACGGTCTTGTTTATAGTATATTATATATACATATATAGTTAGTAATTCACTTAGTTATGTAGGAGCTGGTTATATACGAGCAAGGAAAATATAGTGCGTCGTAACTTCGCGTTATTGTGGCGGCAAGATGAGGCGTGGCTGTCTGTCAGTAAAGGAGACAAAATCATGAAGTTAAAATCATATTTTATTTGTTTCTTAGCAATCATTATCCTCATTATTGTTGAACCGAGAGGTCCCGGGTTCGATCCCCGGTCGGGTCATGATGGAAAATGAATTTTTTTCTGATTGGCCCGGGTCGTGGATGTTTATCTATATATGTATATGGTATAAAATATAGTATCGTTGAGTTAGTATCCCATAACACAAGTCTCGAACTTACTTTGAGGCTAGCTCAATCTGTATGATTTAATATATTTATTTATTATTTATTGTGGTCGGATGGTTCTCAGAGCGTTTCATACGCTGCGGTCGCGCTGTCATTACAATTTTTCAAATTTCGCATTCTAATTCTTTACCTTATTCCTCCTTTACTATATTCTGTCTTGTAAACATGGAATTACTGGGTACTCCGTACAACACCTACTAATTCCATGCTTGTAAATCATTAATCTGTGTTGCGGTAATGTCAATTTTATTCCTTACCCAAAGAAAATGGACGGATCGAAATGACAGCGCGGCCGCAACGCTCTGAGAACCACGCAGTCATGTAACGTAGTTTACGCTAAATCTGAATTCTCAAACTTTTTTATTGAACAGGTAAACATGCATGTTGCCCCAGCTATTTCATAAAAATGGAAAAGTCCTTTTCAAAACTATACAAATTCAAACGGAACTGTGTGTATCTTTTATAATAAATAAATAAAAGAAACAAAAAATCATGTGACCAATTTTATGTTTGTCTAAAGCGATTGTGATCTAGTGGGGAAGACGCTCTCTGAGAGAAAGGTGCCAGATTCGAATCTTAAGGGCTATGTCAAACAAATTTTTGAGCTTTATTGAATTGATAGATTTAAGTACTTAGTTCCAAAAACAAAATTCCTTATTTCATACCGCACGCACATGACGTTCACGTCTAGGTAACAATGCTCCTTGACTGATTACAGATAATGAAGGCTTTTGTAATTATAATACAAATGGCCTTTCATTATACTGGCGATTGAACGGGAGAGGTTATATTAATTAGAGAAGAATTTGATCTTTGTAAGTCTTTGTATTCTTTGGGCTATCGTGGAAAATTTGTCATTAGATAATGACAAATTTTTTTTTCACTTAGATACAATGTAATGAACTTAGTCATGTTTAATTGAATAGAAGAACTAGCTAAAGAACTAGAACAACTAACTGTATTACTGGTAGTTGAAGTTACATGATTGCTAATTAACTTTACTTATTTTTTCTTATTTCATCATTTTGGCTTTACATATTTACAATCTTAATGTATTGGCCACGAAACCTAAAGATGCAAGAGATATTTGATAGCAAATCATATTTATAAAAGGTTACAGAGTCAATTTTAGAAAAAAAAAAAGAATCTAGATGATATATACTTCGATTGCATTGCAAACAAGCCCCAGTGTACGTTGCTACAGAAAATATGTTGTTTCCAGTTTCTGTCCGTAAGCATATAATAACCTATAATTCTAAATCTTGTCGAGATAAGGAAACACATTTTCTCCGATTGAAATTAAACGTGAGTTCATAACGAAACAATCAGCAATAATTATGAATTCCAACCGCAGCTTTAGAAGTTCATTTGGAGCCACGTTTGAACCTTGTTTAGCAGTTTGTATAGAATGTACGACCAACTTTTAATGAGCGGGATTTTTCCCAACCGCATTCTTCAGATTAAAGAGCTTAACTTGAACTCCTTTCTAATTCTACACGGAATTCACCTTGCATTGTTTTATTTATTTCTTTTTGATGAAGTGAAAACTTCTTTAGCGATGTTGTGCACTATTTATGATGGGTAAAAAATGTTAAACTCGCGTCAGGACACCGAAAATTCATATGACGTCAAAAATGCACGACGTTAATATTCAAGTTTTCACGTGCAACCCGCTTTTTTACTGTACACTTATACTGTATATTATGTGTTTGTGTGTATGTATGTATATTATTTATTTATCCATGTGTTAAGATAAATGGTTGCTATCCAAAAAGATGTTAGACAGGGATGTGTGGAGTGTAGCGTCACCTTGTTCTTGAATGATTTAAAAGATGTCGAAACGGATATGATACGCTTCAAATACTTATATGCTAATGATGTTGTGTGACAGTTTATTGCAACAGTATTTTTCTATATTAAAAGTAACTAATATTAATTACAGATATTAAAAAAATAAGCTCGCATAAGCAGATCGTTGTCCTGGATTATTATTTCTAATGCAAGCATTTCTTGACTATGACACAGATCGAGTCGTAAAGATTTTTTTATAACAACAACTGCTTTATTTTATCATGAAAAAAAGAAAAAAAAATAATGACGGAAAACTTGACGATTTCATATACAATTTCACCCTTAATTTCACTTATCTGGCTTAGCTGAGAGATATTCGGGGAGCATTAAATTTTATCTGATTTTATCGGTTCCCTAAGGAGGTGATTCCCATCGTAAATGTGAAATTTTATATAATGAAATTTTAATATAATCGAGAGCCTCGGAAACCTCAGCGATCGCCGCTCGTGACGAGGAGTAATAAATAATTGTTTTTTTATTTAGAAGATGTCACATGTTCAAATTTTTTATTGGGCGTTTTTAATAAATGGATAATGACACAAACACAGACACGGGTACCTACAAGACACTTAGAACCACAGACTTAACGCTGGGATTCTGTGATCACAAATACAAATAATTTCCAAAAGCCATAAAAAATTCAAAGGAAACAGGTAATCTTCATTTATTTTTAAATGAGAAACAAAAAAATTAATCTAGCCGTATAATAAATATCAACTCAAGTGCTAATCGAGGCTTATATGTAATTAAGTAGTTGAATCATACCATCACTTCCGATGCGCAAACATTTCTTCTAAATTAAAAAGTTAAATCGTCAAACACAACTGGCACTCTAGTTCACTTAAAAAAATATTATGTCAAAATTTAAATTATGAATCGGGGGACCGCGCGAAACGCGGCGAAGAGAGGACGCGCGTCCCGTTTGGCAGTTGGGAGATCACTGCCTTTGCGGCAGGAGTCTGCGTCACAGGAAAACCGCTGGATCTTGCCACCATTTTTCTTTTTTTTTTATTATAAATTACCAGGCTCGACAGCGACATGCTCTTCGTCAATTCATTGATGACTTCTTAACTGGTAAGGTATTAGGGAAACTTTTTAAACAATTCAATCGCCTTTTTCAATTTTAGAGGTTATTTTTCGCTTTCAAGGCAACACCCCAGTATTATACGAATCAAAATATGTAAATGAAGTTATTTTTGGCCAATATTGTTTTCCTCTGGAGAAACGGAAGCTTTTTACGGGTGATTATTCTAATTGATTATTCTTTCATTCTATGTAATGACCACGACCCTCAGTCATGAGGAATACGGCTATGAAGAAGATTATAATTGAAGTAATTTTTCTTACATCGTTAAGATTTAATATTTACTTAAACATCAGTGGTTATTATATGCTGCAATTTATAAAATCAAATTAAAGATACCTATAAATTATGTCACTAGTAACTATATTTAAAAATATTAATAATCGCGTGTAACTCCATTTAAAAAATACCTAACACATAAATCATTCAATTTTATCATTTATTTTCTCAAATTAAGTGTAACTACGTCCAAATTCTGTCACTTCATTTATTAATAAAAAAAAGAATATAACTAATCATTATGATTTCAAAATTACCATTGTTCCAAATTTGTGCCTACATCAAATACTGCTGATTGGGTCAACCGCACATTTCATGAATACAACCGCTCGCGTCCGCCCAATAACACTCGGACAAAACCATTTCAGCACAATTGAGCGACTATTCTAGATGAATTAAATACCTACCTTTTATTTTTAAGGAGGTTTTTCTTAAAATGTTTAAAATATTTAAATGTAATAACATTCAAATGTAAATAGTTATTTCTAAGAAGAAAAAAATCAACAAATTAATCTTCTAGGAGCTATGAAAAATAGTTATACCAAAGGGCGCAAGGGGAAAATCTTCTTGCAGTTCTTTGCAGTATTCTTTTCTGACTCACATACTACGTTATATATTGGTGAGAACCACGTGAAAATCCGTGCAGCGGTTTTTGAGTTCATCGCGTATCGCGTACAGACTGATGTGGCAGAAGACTTGAAGAATAAAATAAATAAATAAATACATTAGGACAAATCACACAGATTGTGTTAGCCCCAAAGTAATTTCGAGACTTGTGTTATGGGATACTAATTCAACGATACTATATTTTATAATATATACATATATAGATAAACATCCAAGACCCGTACCAATAAGAAAAATATCATTTTCCATCATGACCCGACCGGGGATCGAACCCGGGACCTCTCGGTTCAGAGGCAAGCACTTTACCACTGCGCCACCGAGGTCGTCACGCAAGCATGACGGCTCCACTGATCTAAATTAATTTGTATATATTAGTTGTACAGTTCTTCCTATCCTAGTAATATTATAAATGTGAAAGTTTGTGAGGATGTATATGTATGTATGTTTGTTACTCTTTCACGCAAAATCTACTGGACGGATTATTATGAAATTTGGTACACGAGTAGAATATAACCTGGAATAACACATAGGATACTTTTTATCCCGAAATTCCCACCGGTGCGAATTAAGCCCCGGGGCGCAGCTGTTACATAAATATTTATTAACAATGTTAGTAACAAAATTAATGATTTATTTATTTATAGATCTATAAATATTATCAAATTATACAACCGGAAGTTTATGAAAGAGATAAAATACAACAGATAACGACCAGCATGGCCGTGACCATAGATAACAATCTGTGTAGACGCAACATAGGCGTCCCACATATCCTACGTATTTACGTATTTAGTTTCCACTAACCTGATTTCAATATTTATAATATCTTTTTCTCACAAAACTTGTCATAGAGAAATTCAATCAGGTCTATTTAATAATAGCCTTCTGTTTTTTTTTCGTTAATGATGACGAATTGTAATTTTTTCAAGAAATTGTAATTAATCTATTAAATTAAGTGCTTAATAATTTTTATTCATATCATTATCACACGCGGATATTATGTATAGTTATCATGATACAAATTAATCTGCTTATTTGTCAGTAAAGTTTTTTACAATTAGTATTAAGTATATTATCAATAGCGTGCATTGTTTTGTTTTGTGCACAAATAAAAAAATATTCCTAATTCAAAATTAAATATAAATTAGTTGAACATTGGTTGGACGGCTGGTGATTGTTTTTTTTTTTTATTTCCATTGTTTTATTTTGTGCACAGATATAAAATATTCTTAATTCAAATATAAATTAGTCGAATATTAATAGGACTGTTGGTTTGCTTTTTTAATCTTAAAAAACTGATTTTAAAATGCCAGTTGCAACTAAAAGTGCAGTGTTGAATGCAGATCTATTAGAAAAGGAATGGTACATCGAATCACCGTGGGGCAGAATAGCTGGTTAGTATTTATAAGCATTTATTTATGTAACATTATCGTTTCCAGTAAAAACAAACTTATTAACAAATCGCGAACTTAATGCTAAGATTATCTCCCTATTAGGACGAATATAAAAAAGTGCTGCGCAATATGTAACACAATATATAAAAGTTACATATACTTAAATATAATGACAATCAAAAAGCTAAAATTACTATATATAGGCACTGCTAAAACTTCAAAAAACTACTTATATTTATATGTTAAAAGTTTTACGTCAATCATTCATCGTACTATAATTTTATTGTGAGTTTGTGAGGATGTATGTGTGTATGTTTGTTTCTCTTTCAAGCAAAATCTACTGGACGGATTATTATTATGATATATGGTAAACGGGTAGCATATATGCTACATATAGGTTATAACCTGAAATAACACATAGGGTATTTTTTATCCTAAAATTCCTACGAGAGCGAAGCCCCGGGGCGCAGCTAGTATAACATAATCTGTATCTTCACACATTGCGATGTGCGAATAGATTGCGACTTACAGGGTACTATGGCAAAAGACCTTGGGCCATAAAGTCTGTATAAAATTACTATATAGTATAAAACAAAGTTGCTTTCCGCTGTCTGTCCCTGTGTATGCTTAGATCTTTAAAACTACGCAACGGATTTTTATGCGGGTTTTATAATAGATAGTGTGATACCCGAGGAAGATTTAGGTGTATAATTTATTATGGTTTTACCCGAGAAAAGCCGGGAAAAATGATGAAGAGTAAGTATGTTTACCAATATTCAGCTTTTTTTTATATTTTCATATGTTTATTAAGTTCCTTATAATCATTCACCCGCCTTTGGAAGGGAATGAGGGTTAATTTTCAGAAAAATCTGAAACACGTATTCATTAAATTGTTGTAAACAATCAAAATCCAAATTTTCAAGTCACTAACTTCAACGGTGTAGAACTTTCATATAAAAGTTTTTCACCCCTTTCACCCCGTTCGGGGTAGAATTTCCAAAAATACTCCCTTAGTGCTCACCTACACTCCCCAAGGAATCTACATGCCAAATTTCAGCTTCCTACGCCCAGTAGTTTCGGCTGTACGTTGTCTGTCAGTCAGTCACTCAGTAACGGAAGAGTTTTATATATATTGAATTTGGATGTTGTTCCAGTGATAGCATGGGGGAACTGCTTCGACCCCCCGGTGCTGCTGTGCCATGGGCAGGTAGACTCTGCAGCCTGCTTCAGACCACTAGTGAGGCTGTTGCCCAGGACGTACTATTATATCGGTGAGGAGATAAGATTTCATTTATCTCTTCTTAATACAGTCATTTGAAAAGTGCCGATGGACACATTCTTATTTAATCTATACTATTATTATAAAGAGGTAAGCGTTTGGGAGTTTGTATCTTTGAGGCAGATAATCCCCGAAACTACCAAACCGATTTCAAAAATTATTTCACCATTAGAAAGGTACATTATCCAAGATTGCTATAGGCTATATTTTATCTCAAAATTCTCACGGGAGCGAAGCCCCGGGCAATATCTAGGGGCGCGGGTTCAAATCCCTCTCGATTCCAGAATTTTTTAATCTCGTTATTATTTTCAAAAATAAGTTTTAAAAAAAGCATGTGTGACATATATAACAAACCATTTAAACTTATTAATAAAACTAAGTTAATTATTAAATAAAAATACATTAATAAAACTAACTAAGTTAATTTATAAAACTACATTAAAAATAATGTTACTAATGTTAATGTTACTAATTGTCTAGTTAGTCTGTCTATGTGAATGAGATATACTCAAAAGCTACCGTACGGATTTGTGTCGATTTTTAACAATAGATAGAGTCGGACCGCTAGTTATAATAAATAATAATAAATATATTAGGACAAATCACACAGACTGAGCTAGCCCCAAAGTAAGTTCCAGGCTTGTGTTATGGGATACTAACGGTGGCGCAGTGGTAAGGTTCTTGCCACTGAACCAAGAGTTCCCGGGTTCGATCCCCGGTCGGGTCATGATGGAAAATGATCTTTTTCTGATTGGCCCGGGTCTTGGATGTTTATCTATATATGTATTTATTATAAAATATAATATCGTTGAGTTAGTATCCCATAACACAAGTCTAGAACTTACTTTGGGGCTAGCACAATCTGTGTGATTTGTGTTGAAATATATTTATTTATTTTATTTATTTATTCCTAGGTTTTCTAGATATCTTGATTGATAAATAAAATTATTCGATATGAGGGCTATTAAATATATTCATAGGAAAAAAAAGAAATAACACCGTTGATGCATGCGATTGCTCCTGAGGTGTACAGAGAAGTGGGGTCCGTCGTATGCACGGCGGTCAGCTAAGGTCCGGGCCGCAAAACCAGTCCGAAGCCCCCGCGCCCGCGCGTCTGCCGCAGATACCACTGTCACGTCAGGAACATAATAATATGTTGTTGACCTGCTGGGCAACGAGTTTTTTAAATTGTTTCCGTTTGAATGTACTAAATTATATTTATATATCCAGCGATGGAGCTCCCAGGGAACGGCAAGTCAGACCCAACACCCCCTGGCTTCATGATGGGAGCTTGGGACGTGATGTATGCTATAAAGACCGTGGCTGACCACTTCAGATGGGATAGCTTCATTTACATCGCCCATTCTTTAGGAACCTTGCTAGGTTTGTAGACGTTCTTCCATTTTTTAGATTGCTTTTTATCACCAGTCGTCATTTTACATCTGATCCGGAAGCGGTGGTGGTGTAATGGTTAAGACGCCCGCCTGTGGATCGAAAGGTCTCAGGTTCGTATCCTATTCGCACCATATGAGTTTTTATATCAATCTGACTCACATATAATAGTTTACATAGACCACCACTTGCTTCCGGTGAAAGAAAACATCGTGAGGAAACCTGCACACTGGTGGACAATGTAGATCACTGGTTTGTATGCGACTACCTGCCACTAAATGGCGGTAAGTGGTCATAAAAATCATGCCAGGTGCCTTTAGGCGACTTGAACAAAATCTGACACCGGTGTTTGCAATAATACACTCGATATGATGATGAATTTAGATCTCCTTCATGTTCTATATTGGATCGTCTAATAAAAAATAATGGAAATCATGAACCTTAACTACAATCAATAAAATTAGTGAATTTAATTAAAAACAAACTAATAGTCGATAATTCATTGATCAATCAGTTTGTATGGTATCATGGTATGTACCATGGCAGTGCGGAAGGAAATATGTAAGCATGGCAATATTTAAAATAAAAATACATATTAGGACAAATCACACAGATTGAGCTAGCCCCAAAGTAAGTTCGAAACTTGTGTTATGGGATACTAACTCAACGATACTATATTCTATAACATAATATACATATATAGCGAAACATCCAAGACCCAGGTCAATTTGAAAAAGATCATTTTCCAGTTTGACCTGACCGGAGATCGATCGATCCTCCAGTATACCATGACTATTAGGCTACGGAGGTCGTCAAATTTACAAGCTATTATGTCATTATATAGGTATATCTGTTTATTTCCAGGGAAGCTTTACAGTATCACATTCCCAGGGCGCATATCACACATAATAGACCTGGACCCCACCCCGGCGTACCAGGCAGTGGCCCCGGGAGAACTCCCGGCCTGGTACCACCAGTACTTCACCAGCTACTTCCAGAAGTACAAGAAATTGACATCACCCAGGGAAAACGCTCCGAAATACACTTACGAAAAGGTAGACATATACTCTGTTCTTGGTGTACCAAAATGTGCTTGATGTCGTCAATTATATTATGCGTTCTAATGGCCTGATAACTAGAGATGCCGAAAAACCGTGTGGAGAAGAAGTTGAAAAGCGGCCTTAGGCTCCAACGCCCTAGGGCGGCAAGAAACCGTTCCCGGTTGCTTAGACTTTTCAAAATCTTGATAGATTGAAATGCTGTCTACGATTTTGGTTTGGAAGCGAAGAAAGAACATATGTGACAGGATCTCTTCCCACGTAGATTATAAAAGTCAATCAAGGGAAAGGGATGAATTGGAGATTCTTCTTACAAGCGATAGGCTAGATATGTGCCAATATCGAATCTCAATTCTACCAATAAATACACCATACATCGAAATATGGTTTTCGAGTTTTGCAACCTCTGGCTCTGTCTATCCCGTAAGGAATATAGACATGATATTGTATGTATGTATAAAACAAGAAATGACATGAAAAGTTTCATTGATGACCGACACCGAATACGTACAATCAGCCGCATATCAATTTACTTTTAATAGCGACGAATTTGCAATAAATTTGGGTTGTTTGATGTGCTGTCGACTGTACGTATTCTGGCAGTAATAGCGACGAATTTGCAATAAATTTGGGTTGTTTGCGGTGCTGCCGACTGTACGTAATAATGGTATGTAATTGTAACCCATGCGTGTGTGCAAAGGTCGTGTACATATACGTTACAATTACATACAATTGTGCTATGTTCTATGTACACCTTTTAGTCTATATTCATTTAAACCTCACTATAAATTAAAAGAAGCTATACTAGCTTCTTGTTACAGGCATTTTCAATGATGAAGAAGAATCGTGGATTGACAGACGAGGCGACACACACTGCTCTGGAGAGGATACTTGAACCAGCTGGACAAGGATTGGTCAGGTAATATCCAAATCTCACTCTCTTATGTCGTTTGCCCAGTTTCTTCCTCAGTCATATGGCGTCGGAAGCCAGAGTCCGCTTTCCTATTTTTAAGTTCATTTTGCATGCTCCTCGGCATTCTTTGTCGTAGGATCATTCTGATAATATACCTAATATGTAACTAGCTACGGCCCGGGGCTTCGCTCCCGTGGCAATTTCGGAACATAAAGTACCCTTTGTGATATTCCAGATTATATTCTAACCACCAAATTTCATAATAATCCCTCCAATAGATTTTTCGTGAAGGAACAATAAATATACACACATACATAACAAACTTTCGCCTTTATAATATTAATAGGACAAAGAAAAAGTCTCCATCGCAACCGGTTTCGAACTAAGGTTGTATAAAGTCTTCAGATAGCATTTGGTTACGAAAAATATTTTCGATAGCCACCGAACGGTTGTTACCACTACGTCAGATTTTATTCAAGTCATCATCAGGTTTCAGGCTAATATACTAACTTCTCTGGTCAGGAGATATTAAAAAATATATAGCAGTCATTAATAAACTATTCACCAACACTGCATGCTTTAAACATTTATATGGATTTGTGACAAATATACTTTTAGAGAAATATGATTGGCCTTTAAAAAAAAAAAAATATATATATATATATATTTTGATTATGATTCACATAGACTCAATATATTCTAAGAATTTATATTTCTAAATATTTTTATCACTAAAGACTAGGCGTTTTCTTTGTTCTTTAGTGGACTATAGCCATTTTTATTACAAAAAAAATATTTTACAAAAGTTTTGGCTGTATGAGCCAGTACCCTTTGCCTCCTCAAGGAAACGAGGGAATTGACAAAAAAAAATGAACTATTCATTTAACTTTATTACACAAATATGTAAAACCTACCAACACAATAGCGCCCCACATTCAATTTCTCCTCAATTTTCACCAGTCAACCAAGACGTGAACAGACAGAAAATTCATTCAATAAATTTCTTCCAGATTCACCTTCGATCAGCGCGCGAAATGTATAACTTTACCTGCCTTCCCGCCAACATTCCTGAAAGCCCTGTACACATCCATCCCTACCCCAACCCTTTCCATTCTAGCTGAGGACTCAATCCAAAGCGGATCATTCAAGATGGCTGACTTTGTGTTCGAAGAAGATCTTAAAAGACGATACAGGGTGCAAAGGGTACCAGGGAACCACGACGTTCATGTTAGTTATCCAGAGAGAGTTGCACCACATATAATGGAATTCTTGACGATATACAGATCACCATGGAATTTATAGCCGCTTGGACTTACAACTGTTTTCGAAATCGATAGCTTCCTTATATTCAGTAGACTCTTCCATCTGAGTTTTCAAGGTTCCTTCCTCAGCCGTTGAGGCTGGCAATCATCTAGAATATTGTCGGTGTTATCGATACCCCAAACGAGGCAATAATAATATTGAATATTAACAATACTATCAATGAAATTATGTAAGATTTATATTTCTATCGAAAGTATAAAATAATATATATACGTCCAAATCAAAAGCGACCTTATGGCGGCTGGCACTTAGGTTTTTATTGCCGTTGTCTGAATACTAAACAGCGGCTATAATGGCGTAAGTGTCGGGCGCCATAAGATCCCTTTTAAATTGAACGACGACATAATAGTATGTAGATATTTCAAATCCTGCCAAACAAAATATTGCTTCATTCTCAATGATGATTGTCTGAAATTCAATCATCTCACAAGATCTCATCTATTTATGATAAGTCATAATAATTCACACAGTCGTAATAAACCTTGTCTATTTTTAAATCAAAACTTTATCTTTAACCTTAGCTTTTTCCAAGACAGTTAAATGAAAAAAAAGTACTTAAGTATAACCTCGTCTGTCAAGAGGGGAGAAGTAATAAAAATATGTACAGTCAATAGCACATGATGCTACCCAAATACATTGCAAATTCGTCACTATTACCGAAGCATAGAGCATGTGCATTTTTGACTGTACATGAATTTATCTATATATGCGACACGTGCTATGTTAATCACATATAACATCGCATTATCTTGTAACGCCCGCTTTATATTATCGCGATACAGAATTCGGCATACATTGTTGGTTTTTCATTGCGGTAAATAAAAGCGCTCATACGAACAACGCAATGTTCGTGAATTAACGTCAGCACCTGTCCGGCGATAGTGTGCAACCGGCATACGATTATGTGAAAGTCATTTTTACGTTATCAGCGTTAAGGAAAATTATTATACTGATTACAACTAGGATGTGCACTTTGAATCAAAACAGAGATATGATATAATAATTCCTGTACTTTTAACGGTCTTTGACGTTGCCACAGATTATACAATACATAGGGATATGTTTACAATCTAGATTATTACAAAATAGTTCCAAAAACAACAAGTACCAAATCGTCGTATCTACCTAAGTATTAGTATATTAATCTGTCTGTACTCAATCACGTGTCAAACACATAATGACAATGATCAAGTGAACGTGAAAACCTTGAAATGGAAAATGTCCTTCAATTTCCACGACAATAGAACGCCTCTCTTATACCATATGAACCTGGTTTCGTTCCGGGCTGTGACGCCGCGAACTCCCTACTATGTGGCCTAGGGAGAATATCCATTTATTTATTTTATTTAAAATCTTTATTGCACAAAATTACAAAAAAAATATAGGTACATACCAAATTTGGACTTAGCGACATATGAGATTCTCTACCAGTCAACCATTAGACCAAAAAGAGATAGCAAGATGGTGTCATAAAGTGAAAAAAAAATGATTTGATTTTACTTATTGAATATAGGTAACCAGGTTTTATATAATCCATGATGTACTGAACATTACAATCTAAACACAGCTTAGTAAACAAGTGAGCAGTTTCATCGAAATATCTAGCCTCCAATCTAACACATCAAAACTTAGTCGTGGCTTGTATCGGCCGCAAACGTACTATGTCCATCTGGCAGGTACAGATCTGGACAAAAATCTTAAGTAAAATCGATAATTTAAATTTATTCCCAAAAATGGTTGACGTCAGGTTGTTTAATAACAGCCGTAACTTCAAAATATTAAAGATTGTTTTTTACGCTGACGCCTCAAATGTAACCAATTAAAATTTGAGAGGATGAGATAATGATACTACGATATTCGACGACCTCGATGGCGCAGTGGTAAAGTGCTTGCCTCTGAACCGAGAGGTCCCGGGTTCGATCCCCGGTCAGGTCATGATGGAAAATGATCTTTTTCTGATTGGCCCGAGTCTTGAATGTTTATCTATATATGTATTTGTTATAAAATATAGTATCGTTGAGTTAGTATCCCATAACACAAGTCTCGAACTTACTCTGGGGCTAGCTCAATCTTTGTGATTTGTCCTAATATTTATTATATTATACTACTTTATTAAAGTCGTATTATGTAAAATGAAAATGTCATAGATTTTTGGTGCGTGTATTTTTAGGTGTACTGACGGTTTTTTCACTACTTAGATGTGCAATAAGTGCGATACAACTTTATCCTTACTCTTTAACATATACACCTACTATACGAATTATGTATCTAATGCTAATAGCACTTATACTCGACTAACTGTAAATCTTTACATCATTATAATTATAACACGATATATGGGTAAGGACCATCAATTTTTTTGCATAAAAACATCATTGTTTAATTAAATCCTTGCATTGTGCTATTGTGCAAAAAAATTGTTTCTTTCCTTTTTGTTTAGACCAAGCGCAATTGGTGTTTTAATTGGTCCCAAATCTGTCCCATTGGTGGGCTCGTAAGGGAAAGCTGTTTCCATTGTTAATAATTTGTTTACGTAAGGAAGAATATCATAAAGTTATAATGTTGAAAAGGCAGTCTTGTCTCTTGCTATCTCAGACTTATCCAGATAAGTTTGCGCCCGATTTTCAGGAAACATTTTTAAAGAATATAAATCGTAAACCATCAATGAGAATGCATCATTAAAATTCAATTAAAGCTTAAAATTAACTGTTTAAAAGTTAATGTTTGCCTCCACATACGCCTAAGTAAATAATTTTCTTTCGTCGGAGTCACGGTTATCAAAAGACAATGCTGGCAGCGACTGTACACACAAACTTTATGCAAAACGCCAGACGTACAGATAAGCGCTAAGCCGGGGGAAAAGGACGGCATCACGTATTTTGATGTTTCAGGACACCATACTGTTCTCTTGTACAGTCTACTGCATATCAAGTTATACAGCATGGACCCCTATGTGGCAGTTACAACGGAAAGCATTTTTAAGTTAGGTATTAACAAGGAAATTAAATTTTAAAAAAATGTGCATTGAAAAGAAACTCCCTGTAATTACACATACATATCTGAAACTTTATTAATGAATTTGTCTTTATGAAAATCAGTTCTATTAAAATGAAAATAGGGGACATGTTGTAAATATTTTTTCAACCTTTGGATGGGATGTCCAAAGGCAATCCCCCTTATTTTTTCACCCATCTCGATCCAAAACAAAGTTTGTAAAGCTATATTATATAGCATAAGAAAACACAGACACAAGAAACGAAAAAAGTGACAGCTACGTGTGATTTGTCGTAATATATTTATATTTATTTATTTATTTACGATGACTTAGCCCATGTAGCGATAAGTTCCAGTCAATCGACAGGAAAAGACCTAGTTTCTAATACAATGGGCAAAAGAAGCAAAATCCAAAGAATGTGCGAGAGGTCTGAGGACCCACTTCTTGAAATTATTATGAAATTAAAGTAAATTAAAACCAACTCTCTGGAAGGACCCACACTTTTATCACAGTACTTATTGCAAAATTTTAGAAATTCGCCAAAGGAATTCTATGCGGTCAGGTATGTAACGATGACACAACACAAACTAATACGTCCCCATACAAAACGAGGTTGTCCTTGAACCAAATGTTACGGATCACAGTACTCCGGTGTTTCTCGGCTCTAAAGCTGGATTTTGGTATACGTTAATCCATATGCATGAAAAAATATCGCATACGATATTCATTCACTTCAGTAATCGAAACAGTCGTACAATCTATTCTTTCGCAAGAAAGTTGTATTGTTTTCGACGACCTCGGTGGCGTAGTGGTAAAGTGCTTGGCTCTGAACCGAGAGGTCCTGAATTCGATCCCCGGTCGGGTTATGATGGAAAATGATATTTTTCTAATAGGCCCGGGTCTTGGATGTTTATCTAACCGCGCGTTGTAACATATTTTTGAATCCCACCAATCGAATGTCATTACTCTAAGAAAAATATTTGTAATGATGGATGACAAAAAGCAGCGTGTGGTTCCGCCCTAAAATAGGACCACTGCATATCCTCCCGTGGATATCGTACGAGGCGACTAACACAAAGATTTAACAGCTGATATGCAACGGTATCAATCCCATAAAGAGGTTTAACGTTAGGCCGGTTATAAAATCATAGACAAATCTTCCAAATTCAACGACAACTTTTTTTACGCTAACCCTGGATTTTGGGGCGTCACAGCTCCGAATGAAACAAGCGAAGATGAGAGTGATGATGGATGCTTTCATCCATTTATCTATAAAGTCATTTAAAGACAAATAAAAAATCAATCAGTCGATGAAACTCAGAATAGAACTCCGGACGACCCAAAATAGATGTTTCAAACTAGGTTTAAAACATTTTCGTTCACGGAAGAAAAGGGATTCTTCCCTTTATAGCTTTGCTAACAATTTGGCAAGAATTTGCTCTTTCAATGCATCGATTATCAAACCACGTCACATTCTCTGGTTCAGACAGAAGGAATAAACTCGAATAATAAGAATAAGGATATGTGTGCCAATGTTCTGACACAGGAGCAAAAATTAGACTTTTAGAGTGTAAACTAATCAATTCTGTTAATATTATGTTTATTTTAAGATGTGGATCGTTTTAATTTTCATTCTACTAGTTGAATAAACCAATTTAAATGACTGGTTCTATTTCAAAAGTGACATAAAGAACGAAACAAAATGAGGATAAGAAGAGAGAAATTTTCTATAGTTTTGTTAGCAAGTGTAAATTCTATGCTGGTCCTCGACATTAGTTCTATTTTTGTTCCTAGCATTTATGACTACATTTGTTTAGCGAAAAAAAACTTCAGTTTTATTTAGTCACAATGGAACCTTGTGAAAAACTTTTATTGGTTCAATAACCGGCTCGAGGTACCAAATGGTGACGAGAATAATGATGATAAATAATTAAAATCAACACGTATCGTAAATAACATATGAAAACATAGTAAAATTACATACGAATCCTAAGCAATATTATAAATGCGAAAGAAAGTTTGTTAACTCTTCAAATTTAGTCACAATGGAACCTTGTGAAAAACTTTTATTGGTTCAATAACCGGCTCGAGGTACCAAATGGTGACGACAATAATGGTGATAAATAATTAAAATCAACACGTATCGTAAATAACATATGAAAACATAGTAAAATTACATACGAATCCTAAGCAATATTATAAATGCGAAAGAAAGTTTGTTAACACTTCAAGCTCTGTCTACTCAAACAATCTTCTTGAAATGTTGCGTACATGTAGTTTCAAGTACGGAGAAGGACATAGGATACCCGGAAAAATATCCGCCCGTCCGTCACCTCGTAAGTTTCCATTCGTGGTTTATATAGACCATGAAATTCTATACTAGTGTGTGCCACTTATCCGTTTTAAAGTGATAATGTCGTTGTAAAAAATATTAAGTTTGGTACTTATTATTTGCTCTCTCATATAAATTGAAGGTTCAGCGTATCGGATTTATTATTGTAAACTAAAGAGTTGTTCATTTTAAGCTACATTTTTATATAAAATATGACGACATAACGTTTATAAACGTCCATGTATAATATCTATTGATATAATTTTTTTATATGCAGTATAAATTTAATCGTGCTTAAATTACTAAACTTTGGAATACTTCGCTCTCTTGTTCTATCACCTAATAGTAAACACTAGTGTTTATGTAAATTAGACTGAAAGAAATCGCATAATTTTTGCATTTAGCGTTGTATTCGTGCAATAATATTTCAACTAATTTTATTTAGAATAATTTTGGAGTTTGGTGACAAAACCTATGCCGATAAGGTAGGACTATCTGACATTCATATATCTGTGTTCGTGGCGTATAGTTTTCACTTTAGTACCACACCATATTCTCCCGTTTATCGACTCCCGATGGAACGAATCTATTGTAAAATCTAGTTTGCTTCTTGTGGAAAATTAGCGCGGGCGAAGTCCCGGGCGGGAAAAGCTAGTAAAATATTAATAAAAGTTCAATTGCGCATTTATATGCAAGTTCATCAAACATTATTTAAAATGTGATATTTATTTTTAGACTTTGACAAAACATGAAGAAATTTTAATGATATGGCTTTACTTTTAGTTATATTAAGACGGCAATTAACATCGTAATTTATGAAGCGTAGACGTGGTACCTATAGCCAAAAAATAGTGAGTACAGAGTGTATGTATATCCTATTAATATTATAAATGTGAAAGTTTGTGAGGATGTATGTGTGTGTTTGTAACTCTTTCACGCAAAATCTACTGGACGGATTGTTATGAAATTTGTCACAACAATGGGTACAATATATCCTGGGATAATACATAGGGTATTTTTTATCCCCAAATACCCACGGGAGCGAAGCGCTGATGTTTAGACTAGTAATACGATCAGGAGTTCTACAAGGACCTAACCTGGGACCTTTACTATCTTTAAGGTCCTGGGGCGCAGCTAGTGCTAGTAATAATAAAAAATATTGTGCTACATAAACAATAATGGACATGTAAAAATTCTGAAGACTTTTTAGTTTGTGCGTGGATCGGAAGAAATTTCTGAGTGCCTTCGCAGTCAGTTACAGGTTCCTTGGTTCCTTAATTGTCATTAATGGCGTGACACACTGTATTTTGGCATTTGAAACATGTTTAAGTTATGTGTGTTTCATTCCACATATAGACAACTAGCCTCATCTATGAGGAATACCTACTAGCTGTAAGTGAAGGAAGATTATACTTTAACTAAGATTGTAAAGCCAAATATTAGATTTTTTGTGAGTATGTTTGTTACTTCTTCACGCTCAAACGGCTCGGCCAATTGTTATAAAATTTGGTATTCGGGTAGCTGATACCTTGGATTACACATAGGATACTATCCTGAAAGTACGTTACTTTTTATCCCGTAGGATTTGGTCACCAAGTCTGATAGTCAACGACACCGCTTTATGGTGTAGATGGCGCAACTGTGCCTAAAAACGTAAGTATATCTATATGCCTTCTGGCCCCTTCAGCCCTTCTGGCATAATAGGGACCAACACTGTTTGAATGAGTTTCTTTCGGCATTTCTTCTCAGCAGTGGTCGTTCCGAAATGCTAGTAGTTTGTAGCTTTGGTAAACATCATTTAATTTAGAATATGACGTGAAAAAGTGCCTGTGAAGGCCTAATTTCTGAATACGATGATTTGATTTTGATTTTAAAATAACTACTCAGTTAACACCACGTGGTGTGACTAGTAAATAATAAAGCAGGTAGTATTTCTAATTGAAAAACAAGTTTATTTATTTGTTTATTATTAAGTGGAACTATAAACATACTGATCAATGGAGTTATAAAAAAAATACCGACCGACTGTGTGTCCCGACCATGACAGAACGTATACATAATGAACCTAAATTAACAACATTCACGTCACCTTAATAACGGTTGCTCTATTTAGCAAAATGAATGGACGTCCAAATTAAAGGAGCCTTTAAGATGGTGATGATTTATATGGGATTGAAATGAAAATTCCCAGTACATAGTAAAGGATTACATTTTAAAAAATTGAGACAATGATACTGCGTTCCATTAGAATGCCGGTACAACACTATCGCGGAAGAGTTAGCTGGACATTGCAGGTTTTTCATTGAGGTAAATATAAGCACTCATACGAATTACGAAATGTTCATGTTTTCACGTCGGCGTTCGACGCCGACAGTGTGGAGCTGGCAGAAAGTTTTAAGGGTGGGTTGCCCCAGTCAAATTTGACGTTAATTTTGACCTGCACAATAACGCAACAGAGCCTTTTTATCTAATCGGCCGCGGTTAAAGTTAAATTCAAAGTTGACTGGTGTAACTGAGGCATAGAAAGGGTTTGAAGCAAAATACATAAGTAATAAATAAAATAGTACTAAAAGCGTTAAATGGAGCGTTTTTAATATTATTTAAAGTAAAAGCTGTGTTAAATTTTCACACAATCATGTATCTGGCAATCATGATTGTATAAACGGCCAAAAGTAAATATTTATGAAAGAAATTTACAAAATTCGCGTACTTGAAATTGAATAGAAATTATATTATTGAAAATAGGCGGAGAATTTTAATAGAACAAAATCGCTCCTGGAATGTTTTATCATAAAATTTAATTTACCTATAAAGAAATTTCAGTATATGTGACAAGATACCTATAATATAATTAATAATAATATTGTAGTAAAGCGAACTCTGGTCTTCTATGCTTAATGGGAGCATAAGAAACCAGAAAAACGCTCGGATGAAAGAGAAAGAACGATTTTATTTCAATTTCAGAAATAGAGTAGGCTCTGTATAACAAAAAAGTCTATCAGTACATACCTATCATACAAAACTTTGTAGAAGACGCCTTGTAACTAACACGGCGACACTGGAAGGCACTTTAGCGAGGTGCGAGCTTAGTTACATTACGACATTTACGAGCTACGACTATGCCCAGGCGACATAGATCAATAAAAAGAACAAGTTTCTTTTACAAATAAATAAATTTACTCTAAAAAGAAGAAAATAAAATTTTCCTTTAAAATTTGAACTATCAACTTATAACCTCATTATACACAATTTATATGACCATAAAAGCTTGCCGCGAGGTTTGCGTAAGTACCTATAAACATTTTACTCAATTAAATAGGTATCTACGACATTATTTACACAAGTAAATAATGTCGTAGATACCTATTTAACAACATCTGACAAAAACCCCATGTCCGTGCTGTAAACATTTGAGGAGTTCCCTCGTTTGGAGCCGACCCGGGCTGCGCCCTCAGATAATGTTTATCCGTGGATTAATTAAGTACGGAGTACCTACTAATTCCATGTGTTTCTCATGATAATGCATAGTCATGGAAACTGAAGCGACTTGGGAAATTTCAACTCTGTAGGACAACTGGAAGTAGGAGAAATCTAACTTGCAAGAATTTATTACAGACAGACAACGGTACAGGTGAAACTAAATAAAAACTTAAAAAACAAATGTCCGGCGACGCGACGCGACATGGCTACTTCCACTTCCTACAAAGTTACACTTTTATACGATCAAAAAGTATACAATACGTTGTTATATAATACAATGTTGTTTTATTAATGGCTGATTCTGTTATTAATAAAAAAGATAAAGCATATTGTAAGCTAAAATATCTTTTGTCTTGTTCTGTCAACGTCAGTTATTGTAAAGTGCGTTAGTGACAAAACAAACTATAACAGAACTAAAAGTATATATTATTTTTTTTCTGAATAACCAGCTGCGTCTAGGGGATTCGCTCCACGGGTAGAATATAACCTGGAATAACACAGGGTACTTTTTATCCCGAGATTCCCACGGGATGGAAACTCCGGGGCGCAGCTAGCATTACATAACTACTTCAATATCGTCGAAACATGTTTGCAGCAAGTTTTATCGACATTTTGCTATTGAATCGCTATCTCGTGTCGCTGCAACAACATATTGAAGGCAACATACTATCTGCAGGCTTAATATAAGATGAACTGCGCTCTCATACTCGCTAGAGGAGTAATATCAACCTATATTATATATAGATACACCAATGGAAGCGGTGGTTATGTAATGGTTAAGACGCCCGCTTGTGGATCGAAAGGTCTCAGGTTTGTATCCTACTCGTGCCATATGAGTTTGTATACCAATCTGAATTATTTATGGTAGTTTTCATAGACCACCACTTGCTTCCGGTGAAGGAAAACATCGTGAGGAAACCTGCACACTGGTTGACAGTTCAGTTCACTAGTGTGTATGCGACTACCTGCCACTAGATGGAGGTGAGTAGTCGTAAAAGTCATGTCAGGTGTCTTTAGGCGAATTGAATAAAATCTGACACGAGTGTTAGCAATAACACACTCGATATGATGATGATGATGAATGTGCTGCTGGAGAAGGATGTCCAAAATAAGCTGAACAGAATGACAGACAGAAAAAACAACGAAGTGCTGGAAACTGTAAATGAAGAAAGAAGACTGCTGACGGACACAGAAAATGGAAGAGGAAGAATGAATTGCCACTTGATACAACACGACGCGCGACGCCATACTTGATTAAAACTTCTTGAAGGAAAGGAAGGTCCTCTCCATCCCCTCTCCTCTCCATCATCTCCTTCTCGCGGGTCTACTGGAAGAGACTTCATTTGAAAAAGTAAAGCCGACTTTAGAAAGGTGTGGAGAATACTCCACCTTTACAAGAGCATAGCTCCTAAGTATGAAGAAGATAGCTAACACATTCTTAATCAGAAGGCAAATGTTACTTGATGATAATTTTCCACAGAGAGGCCTCATTATGAGGCCTTTGCGCTTGAGGAATACGCGTTGCCGCCATATTTCCATAATCTAGGAAAATAATTTATCTATTCACAAAGCACAGATCCAAAATGTCAACAACAATTTCACTTTAAAATTATACATAATAGTAATTTTATTAAAAAGAAATGCAAATATACTTCTCATAAAATTAACTCATTAAATTAAATTCAATTTTATCAACTGGAAATAATGTAAAAAACAAAGATGGCGGCTAAATACGCGCTTCGCGGTTTTATTTTTGATTTAGCATATTTCAAACGATCCGGAATGATTGTCAATTTTCTCAAATAAATTTCATTTTTATCTTTGACTCAACAGATTCTAGACTTAAGCTGTAAGAATTTCAGAATATAATAACTTAATATTGGCCGCATTCCAAATAGTTTCGGTCTCCGTTCATATTATTTTACAATTTCGATCTTTTCAAAGTTTTAATATTTCCGCTTTTTGCAAGCGTTTCTTTCGTCAATTTGCTTCTAAGATTTTGAATAGTTGCCAAGTGCGTCACGGAATTATTTTTTTTTTGTCAGACCTTGATGAAGAAATTAAAACAATGGATAAAAAGTGTCTATTTTATTGATTATGTTACGAAGTGGAGGCCTATAATATACGTCACAATGAAATACAAATATCCAAAACTCCCATTCTCTATGTACTTAAAGATCCCTTTTCAAGTCTCAATAACCATTCAAAATTTTCAAAGTCCAGTTTACTTTTCAGTTCAGAATTTCCACCTCAATGTGAGTTGCTAAAGCCAATACGAAATACAAAACAAACACACTTTGTGAATACCAACTTTATATATTAGGAGCTAGGAGGCTATTTATTAAAGATACGAAGCACAGATTTATTATAGGCTAGATAGCGCATCGTCTCATCGTGGAGCTTGTATAATGTTGACTATTGTTTATTTATTTCAACATAAATTGCAAATAATATTGCGTAGCATGTCAGACTGCCCTATGGCTTTTTCTATCCATTCAATATCAAAAATTATTTAACATGCACGCAAGTATTTTGAAATAATAATATGGATGGATGTTGATGAGTAAAAGTACGTGTAACTTACCCAGCTTTGGGATGATATGAGGTTAAATAAGATGAAAATAAAACAATCTAATATAATATCTGTTTAATGTGAGAAATTGTTACGCATTGAGGGCTGCATCATGCGCACGTTGCAAAAATGTAAAATGAGGGGGATTGGCACGTCATTGAAAGTACCTTGTGAATTATTAGTTTTGTTCTTATTGTAATTGAAATACGGATCACTCACGTGTACCTAATTATTTACGGGGATGTCGATTATAGTTTAGATGTCTTTATGAGATTATTCTCAAGTCGAATCCGCGGCCGTGGCCATATCGTACCTAGAGAATACTCAGTCACTCGACATGCGGTATCTAGATTGTATAAATCTATGTTGAAACTCATTTTCATAAGTGACTTTTAAGAAGTATGCCGGTATCGGTTTTAGTTACGCATTAAACTTTCCGTTTTCCTTTCATATGGAAATCGTTATTGTCGATTAAGTTGCCAAATGGAAACGAAATCAATTCAAAATGAAATTGGGTAGGTATTCCGTTTAAATCGAGTTATTATGAAAGTAGTTATTTCGTAATAATTTCTGTAACTAAAAATAGTTTTTCTACTGCACTTTATGAGTTATATTCACTAGAGCCCATCTCGGCTTCGCTCGGGTTAATACCACAATAAATTACGATTATGATCTTGAGTCACTCTATCTATTTAAAAAACCGCATCAAAATCTGTAGTTTTATAATAGGGACAGACATACAGACCGCTGGAAGCGACTTTGTTTTATAGACTTTTGTAATTGTAATATATTATTATTATTCTAACATGTGAAATCACTACAAAAGTATGTATGTAATACTTTTGTAGTGATTTCACATGTTAGAATTTTTTTTTCATAAATTAATTTTAATTAGCCACTTAATTTTAACCTCCCCCAATATAATTAGAGATAATTATGGTCAAATAAATTACATACATACATATTTCTTTGTGTAAGTATGCTCCATTCTTTTTCTGTACATGATTTCGAAGCATACTTTACCTTGTGTTGTTCAAAAATGTGAAAAAATGTTTTTTTATAAATAAAACATACACTATTTTGCCAGTAATATGAGGGCAGAATTGTTCGAATTTCGAATAGCGTCATTCGATTTCAATTTGAATTTGAAATTCCAATCGCGTCTTCGTTCGGTTCGGGGCGGCTTCGAAGCGCGGATTCAAATTAGTAGGTACCTACCTACTTATTAATTTAAATTAAATCTTCCCAGAGAAATCTAAATGTGAAATCAGACGAAAATCTCGTTAATAACAAGAATATAACACTTTATGCTTTTTGTCTGGTATATTTTTATTTGAAAAATTTTATTTGAAAAGATTGAAAAAAAAATCCTTTTTCAAATCTGGGAAAAGGATAAATCATGTCGTATATCATGTGTTGCCATCGCTGGCTAAGTCAAAAACTACTTTTTTAAATTACTTTGCACAGGTATTAGGTATATGTTATAGGATAACGGTTTACTTAGAAAAGCTCTTTAAAAGTATTTTCTTACACGTTAAGTGATTGTAATCTGTTTTGTGTGCTATTAAATATAATTAACAAATCGGATAAAAAGCCAAAAGCATTAGATGACATTTTACATGTTCAATAAGTACCTATATAAGTATTTCCCATTTATTCATAAAAAGTTGTACCTAACATTACTATATGCTTATGTATGTTTTGTCTCTTTCTATCAATGGCAAATGTTATAAAGAGCGATAGAGACAAAACATATTTTGGCTTAAAGTATGTTTTAACTTCTAGTTAAGTAAGTTTCCCACGGGAGCAGTTATATTTCCGGGAAACTTACGCGGGCGAAGTTGTGGACAAAAACTAGTAGAATAATAATTAACTAAATAGATGGTGGGATTCCTACCTACGAATAATTAACTCAAGTCGAATGCCTAAATTACTTAATAGGCTTTTATGAGCTACCTATATCGTAATTCATGGTACTAGTTCCAATCTACAAAGGGCCTATATACATCAATAATTCACCCTACACTAATATTACCAATGTAACTAACTCAGAACTGTGGTTAACTTCCTAAGTTAATACTTAATTGAGTTCCAATAGGCGTAATATGTTGCCGAGGTTGTATGGGCCATACAAAGGAGTTTACTTCAGTTACAGATAGAGCATTGTTCATGATAAGCGATTTAGAGATTGATAGACTGTCGTAGAAGTGATAAACCTAATATTTAATATTATAAATGCGAAAGTTTTTGAGGATGTGTGTGTGTATGTATTGACGACCTCGGTGGCGCAGTGGTAAAGTTCTTGCCACTGAACCAAGAGGTCCCGGGTTCGATCCCCGGTCGGGTCATGATGGAAAATGATCTTTTTTTGATTGTCCCGGGTCTTGGATGTTTATCTATGTTTATTTGTTTGTTATAAAATATAGTATCGTTGAGTTAGTATCCCATAACACAAGTCTCGAGCTTACTTTGGGTCAATCTCAATCTGAGTGATTTGTTCTAATATAAAAAAAAATATGTTGTTGTTAGTTACTCTGTCACGCAAATTGTTATGAAATTTGATACACGGATAGGATATAACCTGGAATAACACATATGGTACTTTTTATCCTGAAGCCCCGGGTCGCAGCTAGTATATTAATAAATCTTTACTTATTACTGTTATAACTTTGCTCTAATAACTTGCCAACATAAAATACACTAATCTACCCCATTTAAGTCGGCCATTTTTGAAATGCCTCGATCAAGTTTCCCAATCTACTGCCTCGAGTTTCTCTTAGTTGGAACGAGAATCAATAAATAGTTTACTGATGATTAAACTAATATACTTGCTGTACACATAACGTTAGAAAATACTTCATATAATTTACTGGGATATAACTTAGCTGCGCCCCGAGCCTTCGCTCCCGTGGGAATTTCGGGATAAAAATTACCCTATGTGTTATCCCAGGTTATATTCTACCCGTGTAGTAAACATACACACATACATCCTCAAAAACTTTGCATTTACAATGTTATATTATAATAATATTAGTTGTATCTAAAATTTAAAAGAAAAAAAAGTCTAGCTCGCTTTCCAAAACGGCTGTATCCCAAATTTTAATTAATTTTCTTTCCCAACGTAATCCCTTCTGACAGCTGTCTGTTGGTCTGTCACTCGAATTGGATAAAAAATACTTAGGGTGGAATGCACAGTCAACTTTGATGTTAACGTTAACGTGCGCAAAAAACGCGAAGGACACCATTTCGTCTAAACGTCAGCCGGTTAAAATCAAGGTCAAATTTGACGGCGCAACTCACCTTTAATCGTTAATACGAGGGCTGCTATTTATGTATCCGGAACTGGCCAATAATTCTAGAATATTTAAAAAGTAATTACAACATTTGAAAATAGAACTCTTCGGCTAGAGAATAAATATTTTTCATGTCCCTGTCATTTGTTTTTTTCAATTGGCGCCAATTTTGAAAATAGCTTGTCTTCATTGCCATGGATTTAACTCGTGAACATTTTCGCGCGATGATTTATTATGATTTTCGGCGTGGATTAACTCAAAAACAGTGCATCGAACAACTGATTTTAACTTTTGGAGATGAAGCACCATCGAAAACCACTGTGTATTATTGGTTTAAGGAATTTCAACGTGGACGGTCTATGCTCACGGATGACATTAAGGAGGGTCGTCCTAAATCGGTAGTGGTACAACAAAATATTGATGCTGTGCGACAATTAGTAATGCAAGATCGTCATGTTACATACCGCGAGATAGAGGCGTCTCTGGGCATTAGTATGACGAGTATACACGCGATATTACACGAACATTTAATTGTTAAAAAAATTTGTTCGCGTTGGATTCCGCACAACTTGAGCGTAGATCAAAAACAGGCTCGTGTCGACTGGTGTAAGAAAATGATAAAAAAATACAACCGTGGCACGTCAAAAGCTGTTTATAATATCTACACAGGTGACGAAACCTGGATCTATGCTTATGACCCTGAAACTAAACAGCAGTCAACGGTGTGGGTCTTTCAAGATGAACCGAATCCAACAAAAGTTGTTCGTGCGAGAAGCACTTTAAAGCAAATGGTCGCTTGTTTTTTTGGTATCAACGGACATGTAGCTACAGTGCCACTAGAGAATAGTAGGACGGTTAATTCTGAATGGTACACCACCATTTGTTTGCCAGAAGTCTTTGAAAAAATACGAAAGAACAACCCACAACGCAGAATCATACTTCATCACGACAATGCTAGCTGCCACAAGTCGGCTGAAACAAATAATTTTTAGGAGGGTCAAAAGATTGAATTGACGGGTCATCCGCCGTACAGCCCCGACCTGGCACCCAATGATTTTTATTTATTTCCAAACATTAAAAATAAATTACGTGGTCAACGTTTTTCGAGCCGCGAAGAGGCTGTTGATGCGTTCAAAACACACGTTTTGGACATACCTCAATCAGAATGGAAAAAGTGCTTTGAAAATTGGTTTCATCGTATGCAGAAGTGCATAGATCATCGCGGAGAATACTTCGAGAAACAATAAAACCATATGTAATAATATATGTTTGTTTAATTTTGTTATTCCGGATACATAAATAGCAGCCCTCGTAACTTAACGAATCTCCAATTTGGAAAAGTGAAAACGATTAATTTTATTCATTGAAGTCGTGAATACATTTTTATTGTATGAGTAAGTAACATGTTTTCTTAGAATAAGTTGTGTACAAAAAAGTATACACTGAAGTACATAATATTATTATAATATAAAAATATTTTCAATACAAGTTTTCTCCGTCTCTTATCTAACGAACAGAGTTTATGACAATCTTGACTATGTTAATTTGAGTTTGTTCGTTTATGCTTCATGCAAAATCTTTTCAATCAATCTCATCATTAAGTATTATATATTGTTGTACTGATCATCGTAATCAGCCATTTAAACGTCTCCCTGCTGGTACCGGTCAGGTCTGGATAAGTATATGTTTTGTGGATTGGCGGGTTTGAACGACTGCCAATAGAATCGTTGCAAACGGCTTAACATGTTCGATGCACGGAGAAGCTCAAGATATCATTTTTGATCACCCATCCAAAGACTGAGACATTGTGACATTCACTTTTGACGACCTCGGTGGCGCAGTGGTAAAGTGCTTGTCTCTGAACCGAGAGGTCCCGGGTTCGAACCCCGGTCGGGTCATGATGGAAAATGATCTTTTTCTGATTAGCCCGGGTCTTGGATGTTTATCTATATATGTATATGTTATAAAATATAGTAACGTTGAGTTAGTATCCCATAACACAAGTCTCGAACTTACTTTGGGGCTAGCTCAATCTGTGTGATTTGTACTAATATATTTATTTATTTATATTTATTTACTTCCACGCAAATATCGCTGGTCTAGCTAACCACTGCTCCAATGAACGACGCGGATTTAGGTAGGTACATGATATAGTTCGTAATAGAGCATGGTTATTGAGAATATTTAAGCTATGGTAAATATCATTTAATTAAATATGACGTGAAAAAATGCCTGTGAAGGCCTAATTTCCTGAATAAATGATTTGATTTCGATATCATTTGTGGATTTATCACAAGTAATAACATAACAGAAACTTCATTGATATATCCATTAAGTTTAAGCTAATAACTTATTTTTCTTATTATATGTTTTTGCAACGCGCTTGTCTGCATTTCTGTTCACACTCCCCTCTCACGGATATGTAAGAAATTTTACCTTTATACTCACTTTCCTATTCACTGTCTGTCTCTTTTTGTGTCTCTGTGTACACAAACTGTTAAATAAACTAATTAAGCATCAAACAAAAGCAAGCAGCTGGAAGTAATTACCGAGGTAAAATTCCTCTCCAATACATACACGAGTAGAGATTTTAATATCCTGTGTTTACCAAACCGCCCTGGAAACAGCGGGATTTATGTAAACATGGGGGATATTACAGATTAGATAAAACGTTGGGCTTAAAAAAATCACTTTTTAGGATGTACAGTCGAGAGCATGTCATTACTTGAAATATCTGCAAAAGATTTCTTTCACCTAGATCTTCTCCGAATATATAGGAATCCCGTTTTACGCTTTATGTAAACTTTTTGTCTACGCTAAAAAAAATAATTCCCGCCTTGAGTATGAATTCTGACTGTGCAAGTCTAGAAATAATTGACCAGCTTCCGAAAGATTCTTAATAATCGATTAACAAAACTGCGATTTTTAATATCGGCTTTTGGGCTAGTTTTTTTTTCTGTCACACCAATTTTTCATTAACAAGATTTCCCCCGTATAAATGGAAGCACGTCGCGTCGTTAGATGACTCGCCGCAATCTAGATTGGATCCTCCCACGTCTTGTTACTCGGTTAGTGTCTGCCCCTGAAATATTCTCAGCTGAATGCCCCTTCTTGATTTTGTGAATTCATCATGAATGAAGAAAACGCAAATGTAGACGTTATTGGGAGGATCTCCGAGCGTTTCCACCGCTGCGGCCGCGCGTCTTTGTGTTATTTTTTAAATTTTAACAAAGATTATAAAGTAAATTAGTAAAACTGGTTCTTGATCAGTTTTACTAATTTACTTTAAAATCATTATTCTGTACTGTGTCAATGTCAATTTTATGAATGATTGATTTTGGAAATGATTGCTTCCTCAAGAAATTTAACGGATAATAATGACAGCGCGTCCGCAGCGGTCTAAACGCTCGAAGATTATATATATTACCCTGTTATTATTTTATTATATAGAAAGCTGACATCGCATCCCGTGTGAGCTTTCTATATGCCATTCCCGTATATATGAGGAATATATTAAACCAAAATGTCAATTAGGTTATTGCCAATTCATCATCGCATAATTTTCTTTAAGTACTAAATACGTTATATTTCTAATACGTACTTTATAATGTGTATTCAGTATTCGGCGAAAAAAACTCGGTCGGTGGAAAACCCCACCATCTGTCCGTCCGTCAATTCGTAACGTCAATAATATAAAAACAATGTCTGCCACTACCTAGAACTATTGGTTCTCCGAATATTTCTGCACCAAACGTCATATCAGGCGCTCACCATATTTTCCTTCATTAGCGGAGTACATTCCGAGACATGGAAACATTATCATACAAGCAAGAAATAGTATATAATTATTTGTGTTTGATTAAATTTGTATTCGACGACCTCGGATTTGACGACCTCAGTGGCGCAGTGGTAAAGTGCTTGCCTCTGAACCGAGAGGTCCCGGGTTCGATCCCCGGTCGGGTCATGATGGAAAATGATCTTTTTCTGATTGAATGTTTATCTATATATGTATATGTTATAAAATATATAGGTAGTGTTGTTGAGTTAGTAACCCATAACACAAGTCTAAAACTTTGGGTCTAGCTCAATCTGTGTGATTTGTCCTTATTTATTTATTTATATTTAAATTGTTATTCGTTCATAGATTTATGTATAGAGAGCCCGGCGCATGGCTGTTTTACTTATATGTGTATCTTCGCTATAGAACAAGTAGGATATAAATTTCTGGGTGCCACAGTGAACTATGGATACTGAAAAACAGTCAGTCAATCATTGCAGAATAAATTGGACAGAGTAGATATCGTGACTCCGACGCTCCGTGGCTGGGATGATGCAACTTGGAAAGCATCTCGATGAGAGCAAGAGTGATATTACTACTAAGGGCTAAAATGACAGGATACTTATTTACAAACGCAACTTCTGTTATTATAATGTACCTAATTTTGATTGATATTAAATCCTATGTAGGTATAATATATAAATGATTTACCAAAGACCTTAGTCTACCTTAGTACCTTCCTCTTACTGTTGTGTTTCGGTTTGAAAGGAAATCTAAGCATGATATATTGCGTCGATGTGCACATTTAGCTTCCAAATCCTCCTGATCTGATACTGGGTACTGTGACGAACAAACAAAACACGCTATAGGTACCTATATCATATCAGTTAGGCCACAAATTGGACAAAGCATCACCCTCTCTCAGTGAGTTCCTGATGTCCATGAACTGAATTTACCTGTTTACATACTATGTATGTTTGAACAAGTTTCCATGCCGCTAAGTGTACACAGTGTTCGTTAAAATACGACAAAATTTAATTTGTACCACAAACGCAGGTGCGACGCGAATTTTGCGGTTAACTTTCATTTCACAAAATATTGTTTATTCACGTATTTCTGTAAATACAGGGTACCCATGATGCAACACACGTTGAAGACACGTTTTGTGGATTTTTTATTGTGTATCATTTTTTATTTTCAATATTATTTTCACGTCAAATTTAAAATTATATAACACCTACAAGCTGCGCCAATTTCGGGAATAAAAAGTAATGCGTGAAGAGCTAACAAACGAACGAACAAACGTACGAACGAACGAACGTACAAACAAATTCAGGCAGTGTGCAAAATGAAACACAGAATAATTACAAATATAAAAAATTACTTTTGTACTTAAGAACTCTTTTGTACTTATTTTATCATTGTCAGCATAAAGCAAATACAATTTTTACGTTATACTATGTAGACGGTCCTAAAGAACTTAAAAACTATATTCCTAGATAAGTACGTATTTAATTTAAGTAATATATAAAACTATAAGTATAGTATCATGAATCGTCTAGATGAATAATTTTAGATGATTTTATGATTTTTGGTTCGGCATCTGCAACAAACAGAAAAAGGACTTAATACGTTTACAAATCAAGATTAAAGGTCCAAACGTAACAGGCAGTGTGGTCGTAGATTTTTGAAATTTGAAAATCACGAAGAAGAAATTTATTTTTGTAGATTTTTGAGAAATCACACTAAATTTGACACGAAAAAGTGCTCGTAAAGGTCCAATTTCAGAATAAATGTATCGATTAATGTCCAATTAAAATACATTTTGCATGTAATTCGTGTACTTAAAAATTATACAAAATAGAAAATATCAAAAGTATGTATCAAAATCAAATGGAGTCAAATTAAAAGTCATTAAATTCTTAAATTTGATTAAAAAATTTAAATCTACTGCAATCCTGAAAAAGCTGTAAACTTTGAACTTTCTTCGATAAATATTTTATCAGTTAAACTCTCAACTGCCATAACTTCAAAATTCGTGTAATAAATCCAGAATCGAAACTGATCTATCAAACGATAAAAAATAAAGATACGTGACAATTTTTTATTGCAAACTTCGATTTCGCTGACATAAAATTTAAATTTTCTGTCAACAAAACCTTGTTTTAAATGTTCAAATATTAAATTCGTCGAATTCCCGGGTCATACATATTAACTAAATGAAGACATATAATGTTATGTGATCAATTGTAACATTATTAATTATGCCCGGGCACTTTGAATATGGACAAGCCATTTCGGACGAAATAAATAGGATCATCTAATTTATCACCTTGAATGGACATTGATTTTGTCGTGTGGCTGTTAGTGTGATGACGAACATAATAATAATGCCCACTTAATTAGATTATATTAGGCATTAGCCTAAGCACATTGCACTCTTATTTAGGGCATTATTCAAGTTGCGCGGTCATTTTTAATAATTCCGATTAAACATGTTCCATAACATATATATCCTAATAAGAATTTTTGTTTTACGCATAAAATTTATCCAAACTTAACCAACATTAACATTTTCCATGATATCATTTTTATTTTTTGACACCAAAATATTCTGTACTTTTCCCCCCGCACATTTTACCTAATTGTAATTCTATTATTCCACTCAAGTCTGAATAATGTCTACGCTTCTGTTATTTATTAATTATTCAACAGTAATGAGTTGCGTGAAAATAATATGTTACTAAATAATTATACTGTTGCGGTGGTCCAATGGTTAGACCATACCTGTACAATAAGCTAAATAAGCATCTAAACTTTTACCCCCTTCCCAAATATAGTTGTAAAAAAACTATCACAAAATATTTAAAAACATTAGATTACACGGCCACGGAAGAAATACTTGAATCTATCATCTAATCCCAATCACCATTTTAACATCTCTCAATCACCCCCATCTTCAGACTTGTTTACCCACCACACGCTCATACACAACTTACACACATTCACAAAAACACACGCACACATACCACACATACACACACACACCCACACAAACTTTACAAATCTCCAGCCTAATTTTAGACTAATAAGCTAGGTTAGTTAAGTTAATTGCTATAAACTAAACAATTTTGTATAGAATAAGAATATCCTTACCTAAACTGTTGCCTACGCTATCTATGGAAACACAAAATAAGTATTCCAAGGGAGGGGCCTAGTTACCTGTAGCACAGGACTCTTAGGAGTCCTATTTCAGGAACTAGTCTCTTCACAACGTTTACAAGTATAGTGTTATATAGTGTTATATCTTTAGCAATAAGCACTTCATTGTAACTAACTTTTGTGAAGAGAAAATAAACATTTTTATTATTATTATTATTATTAATGGTTTAGATGCTCGCCTGTGGACCGAAAGATCCCAGGTTCAAATCCTACTCGTATCACGTGAGCTTGTATACTAATGAAATGCCAATCGAACTCATGTATGGTCGTTTTCATAGAACGTCACTTGCTTCCGATAAAGGTAAAAAGGAAACTTGGACTCTAGTTGATAATTGATCATCTAGCGTGTGAAATGGAGAAAGTAATGGCATACTATTCCATATCCATTAAGCCAATAAAGTCGTTACATGTGTTTCATTCCACCTCTCTCCTATGAGGAATAAACCCTCCACTATGAGGAGTATAATAAGGAGGGAAGTATTTATAAACTTGTACTTATTTCTTGTCTCTTTCATCTAAGCGTATTCCTTTCCCGATAAATAATTAGATTATGTTGTGATTATAAGACCGGCAGCCTGCCGCTAACCCTCTGGGAATGCTGTTATCTATTCAGTCATTAGTCCATAGTTGTTCTATAATCTAGGCCTTTTAAACATACCGTCCACTTCCCAGAGAGTTTCGGTCACTTCTTCTAGAACTGTTCCGTCTGGTTTCTGGACCTATATTGTTCCATCGTATTTGTTACGTTCTTCTCCACACTGGGCCCAGATTTGACGAGGAAGAAGATGATGCTGCTACCGTCTGTGCTGTCGGTCACTTTCTGCCAGAATTCTGGATCTGATGTGTCGAATATAGCTGGTTTACCGGAACGTTTCGTTTCTGAAAATGATTTAAGCTTAAGCTAGGAAAACCATAAATATATATATTATTTTTACGATTTTAGTATAATTTTTACCACAGATTTGTACTGAAAAATTACGTCTGCTTATTAAAGATATACTAATTACTAATCTCTATAAACACATGTTGATGAAGCGTGGTAGTGTAATGGTTAAGATGCCCGCCTGTGGATCAAAAGGTCCCAGGTTCGAATTCTACTCGTGCCACATGAGTTTGTATACAAATCTGACTCATATAAAGTAGTTTTCATCGACCACCACTTGCTTCCGGTGAAGGAAAACATCGTAACCTGCACACTGGTTGATTATTATTAACTTGTGTGTGAAATGGAGAAGGCAATGTCAAACCACTCCATTAATAATGCCAAGAAAGTTGTTGTGTGTGTTTCATTCCACGTAATGAGAAGAAAATAAGCAGATGTTCTATTACTTCCATTTTGTATAAAATGAATGCATGATTATGTATGATAATTAAAGTCATAAATCCAGCTGAAGCAATAAATTTAATTACGTTGTAATCAATACTAATATTATAAAAAGGAAATATTTGTATTTTTGTTTTTAATTTGTAGGTAATTAATAAACTCAAAAACTACTCGGCCGATTTTAATGAAATTTGGCACAGAGACAGACGAAACATTATGGAGTGATATAAGCAACGAACCCGGGACACCGAACGAAGCCGGGACAGACCTCTAGTTTTGTACATAGAAGTGCCACTGTGACACTCAAATAAAAGTACCTTTAGCGCTTGCTTTAGAGACTTCAGTGTTATAGTCGTTTAGTGTGGACTGTACTGTAGAATTAAAATCATCTTTCTGGTGATTGACGAGGTAGAATATGACGCTGTTAGTATCTGTACCGTTGGTAACTTTTTGCCAGAATTCTGGGTCTAATGTCTCCAACAGAACAGGGTTTCCTGAACTAGCTGATTCTGAAAAAGAAGTGCTTTTAATTCTCTTAAATTGATTTTTTAAAGGTATTAAAAGAAACAAAATTAAAAGAAAATATCAACAAACAAAGCTGAAAGTTTATTTAGATTTTAGTTCTGTTATTCATGAGCCTATCAGCCAAATATGACTACTTATAGTGCTTTTTAAAACAACAATGGAGTAAAGTACTAAAAATGCTACTCTGAAATGCAAAATAAATAAATATGGTAGTTCTGAAAAAATACAACAACATTCACCTTTACTTTCAGAAGTTTCTGTACGTTCATCATTCTGGGTGGACTGTACTGATGAATTACTACCGTTTACAATATTTTCTATTGTTCTTTTGGCAACAGTTGTCTCTGCAATCTCTTTTGTGGATTCTTCAAACGAATGAATTCCTTGTTGATTAGTGTTATCGGATGTTGTCGTTAAATCATGGGTAATTAATGCGTTTGGTGTACTTTCGTCTATTTTTGCAACAGCTTCATTATTTTCGGAAATAATATTAGATGTATTATCACTATTACTCACATTTTCTACTTCTATTTCAACTTTATCCTGATCTTTTAATGGTTTCTTTTCATCACTTTTTATTGTTGTTATGCCTTCTTCTTCAGTGTCTATTTCAAGCGTTGAAGTAAATACAGGCTCTGGAGTGATAGATGATGGAAAAGTTGATGCCACTTCTTCATAAACAGTAGAAGGTAGTATGTGCACAGAATCTAATTTTATAGATGATTCTTCAATACCTGTTAGACGTTCGTGAGTCGATTCTGATGAATTTGAGTTTAGAGAAACAGTTCTGTTTTTAAAAGGTGTACTTTCAACTTTGATCTCTTCATTGTTACGAAACTTCGCTGCTTTAACTAACACAAAATCTGGATGCTTTGCAGAAATGTGTTCCAATTCATCAAAATGTTCCACCGTACCATCAGGGTGAATAACCATATAACGTTTTATTTGTTTCGTTGATGCCAATACATTTTGTATCCGTGGATCAGTTATTATTTTTTGAATACGATTCTCTGAAATAAAAATTTATTTATGATATTTCCATTATCGATTTAAATCAACAACAAATCAACTAATTGGATAATATTATTAGAGAAACACAAAAAATATATATGTAATACACTCACCCGGTACTTTACCATACGAAATGGCAGGTTGACGAACGTTTTGAATATCTAATGGGCGTTTCAAACGCTCCACAATCCATTCAGGTAGGTTTCCTGGTTCATTCGAAATTTTGGTCCATTCTCTGTCTAAATTAAAATCATTTACAGGTGTTGCTGGACGATACGACTGAAAATTGGTTAAGCCAGGAACTGGTGATTCTTGAAACGTAATTCTATTTTCTGGGCTTCCCCGAATCCTTAATGCTGGTTGTTTACTATTTATTGCAAAATTGTTTAATGGGTCTAGTCTTCTGTTTTCTAATTTGATTTCTCTATTATGTAGTAATCCACTGGACGAAATAATATTATTTACAACTGGCTTATTTCGAAGCAGACCACCAGTCAATGAATCGTTTTCACGAGCAACAGAAGGATTAGAATAACTTCTTGTAGAAATTGCGACATTAACAGGAATTTCTTTTACTTTACCGAACTCAATTCTAGAAGATGCTGCTCTGTAATTACGAACAGGTATATTTGTTTTACTATCATCTGTTTTCTTTTCATTGGTATACTTGGTCAGAATGCTGTCATTTTCTAAGTGGCTTGGTTCAGTTAAGCTTCTTGTATCTCTTATAATATATTCAATCGGTCTACGATCTCTTTTAGTTGGAATAGGAGACATGTACGAAGGTTCATCATGAGGTAAATAGCCTTCATCATTTCTTTGAGAGTTCAATTCGTGGTTAAAAGTTTCACGTCCACTATTTTTAGGCACATCGTAAGGACTTGACGCTGAAAATGTAATGGAAATAAAGACATTAAGTAAAACCATGAGTACATTACTCAATGGTATTGTTTTAATGTCAAATACTTTGAAGTGTATATACGTTTCTACAGGTGTTAAATGAAATATAATCGTATTAATATTGTAGGTACTTACCCACTGAACTGATGAATAGAGCAAGTACGAAATATTTCATATTTGAAAAGATATTCACTGATCACACTTTCGCACAATACTGAAATAATGTTTCTACGTGCTATTATAAATAATATAACGTTACAAATTCAACATGAGAATAATGAAAGCTGTTTACACAAAACCTTTTGTCCTGTTAGTATAAAGCCTTACGTTACCAATACGCACAAAATTCAAACAATATTTTTGATTATCATACGTCACATGATTAATGGTAATTATGAAAAGCAAGTCAATAAATTTATTAAGTACTTAGTCAATTTGTAGATATGACGTTATACTTTATTTCTATTGTGTGTTTCTAGACTATTCAAGATGTTTAACTAATAGAAATTGCTTCAGTGTCTGTGTTATCTGGGCTTTCAGTTAATCAACTAGATCTATCCATTGGTTCTTATTGATTCACTGAAATACTTGATAGACATTTATAACAGTAAAACCTTTGATTCTGTCAGATCAATGTCATCATTTCACAGTCTTTGTCATCCTTGAAATATTTCAACCACTGACTATATATGATATGATGAACAGAGTGATAAACCACTATGAATATATGAGAAAAGATGTGACTTTTTCCCATACGGTCGCTGCTGTCGCATCTGGACGTAGTGACGTGCTATATATTTGTATGTTTCGTGGTTGTGTTATGTCGGAAATAAAAAGGGGGCTTTTGCCTAGCAGCGGGACATGATAGCAAAATAAAAAAAAATGTTTCGTGGTACCTACGCTTTCTGGTTTTACCATTCGTTGTCAGACAGATGGGCCAAGGGTTTGCAAATATTGACTGTAGATCCGTATGAGAGTACAGAACCCACTAACCTAGTTCGGACTGAGTTGTGCGACAGTTGTTTAAAACAAACCCATTTCAGGGTCATTTCAATTCCATATACCTACTTAGTGTATTCAAATGTTCTTCTCAGGAGTCGTTGTTCCGAAATGACAGTAGTTTGCAGCTTTTTGAGATAATACTTAATTTAATGCCGGCTATACTGTATCGCGATCGATACTATTCGACCACAGTGTGGAGCTGGCATTAAAAAAAAAACATTGAAAAACTGCCATCTAGAGACAAACTAAAGAACTATTTCCAATCGGTAAACAATGCGAACTTGTGGATAATATAACATTTTCTACAGAATTATGAGTGAGTTTTCGGTTTCAGACAAAGATGGCAGTTACGTAACTGATATAAATAAATAAATATATTAGGACAAATCACACAGATTGAGCTAACCCCAAAGTAAGTTCGAGACTTGTGTTATGGGATACTAACTCAACGATACTATGTTTTATAACAAATACATATATAGATAAACATCCAAGACCCGGGCCAATCAGAAAAAGATCATTTTCCATCATGACCCGACCGGGGATCGAACCCGGGACCTCTCGGTTCAGTGGCTAGAACCTTACCACTGCGCCACCGAGGTCGTCGAAATATCGGCAAACTATATGGCGAACTCGAAAGCTAATCGACGTAAATATATTTAGGTACGAGGTCCATAAATGTGGCTACGAAATGAGGGTCTTAAGGTCGAAAACTTAGAGAATGATCGGGAAAGCACTCGCTAAAAATTAATCGCAAGTTTAGTCAATATGTTACCGGTGCTGTAGCTCTTTATGTACCTAACACTTGTATCTTCTTATGGGGTCCATATAGCTAAATATTGAAAATTCGGCAGCGATTTTGCTCCTGTACATACTATTGACGTAATCATACAGAAACCAGACAGAAAATACATTGTGTAGTGAGAGTTTATATCTAGTATGAGTTCTTTTATTTACCGCAATGAAAAACCAGCAATGTTTACCAAATCCGCCAAAGTTTGGCAAAGTGTTCGGCGACAGTGTGGAGCCGGCATTAAATGTGACTTAAACATTTAAAGCAGTCCCAGTTCGGACGGACCATCGCCCATAACCGTGAGAATGTGATCAAGGTGCATTTTATTAGTAAACCAACAATAAATATGAAAATTAACTAGTTAGTCATTTGTCGTGTGCTATCTGATCGGTAATGGCGTATTTGTGGTTACTTTTGTGCGTTACAATTGCAGTTTTTGATTGTTATAAAACAGGTTTGTTTATTTACATAATATAACTAAGTATCTTCTATTTTACGAGAAAGCTACGTTGTGTTGTGTTTTTGCATTGTCAGCTTGTAGTTTTTAGCATTGTCTATACAATTTGACATGAAAATGTTGCTGTGACGGTGAAAGTTGAGTCCGTTATCCAGAGTCCCGAATATCCACCGGGACAGCCGAAAGACACGCAGCTTGTTGTCATATGTATAAATTATTTAAGTAAGTGTCTAGTTCTCTCGGGCATTTTTTTTTTCAATTTCAAACAGATTCAATAGGTAATATTTTTTGAGTCACAACGAAGGTGTGACCTTCCTAATCATAATGTAGTATGACTGCACGAAGCATGTTATAAATATTACATTTTATGACAATTTGAAGACTATCTCTACCTTATACGTAGGTATTTTATAGCCAAAACGAATATCTAAACCATTTTAGCCAGAAGAATTAAGCGATAGTTTTACCCTTTTCGAACTAAGTGATTTATTAATGCCGAATATGCAGTATATGAGTATGGGAAAGGATTATATAAGCGTGTACTTATCGATACAACGCAACGAGCCACAATCCACAATTTGTATTCGGTCAACTGTATTATAAACCTAGTGCCAACTCCAAACTGTCGCTGAACTCAGACACGTGCAGATGCAAATTCGTGAACATTGCATAGTTAGTATGAGTGCTTTTATTTACCGCAATGAAAAACCATCAAAGTATACCCAATCCCCCATAGGTTGGTAAACTTATCGACGACTGTATGACCGGCTCCACACTGGCTTCGTAAGAAAGTTGTTCGTGTCGGTGGAACAGCATCCATTAACATTTATCTTCTGCCAAGCAGGGGTCGTGTTGTATAAAAGTAAATTCAATTACCGATTTTACCAACCTATAGGACATCACCCTTGCCTTCTTCTTCAACTGATCCATGAATGCCCTTCATTCATTAAAGGATAACAATGATTAATTTAATAATTTCCCAGAAAACTGTGGAGTCAACGAGCAATGGACCGTTTGCCCTACACCATGTGGAGAATATTGTCCAGCCAGTAAATCCAGTATAACAGATGAGGTCCTATGTGTGACCCCTGAGGCGTGCCCAGAAGACGCTTGCCAGTGCATCTTCAACTACCGCCGATTAAGTAACGGGACTTGTGTGCCGACTCAACAATGTCGTAAGTTTTTTATTTGACAACTAACGGCCCGTCCCGGCTTCGCTTGGATAAATTATACACCTAAACCTTCCTCAGGAATCACACTATCTATTGGTGAAAACCGCATGAAAATCCGTGCAGTGCTTTTTGTGTTTATCGCGAACAGACAAGACAGAAAGACGCGGCAGTGGACTTTGTTTTATAGTAAGGATAAATAAGCATACTTAATCCTAATGCAGCACACTAACTATGACAGCTGTCGATGAATTAGGAACAATACGTCGTTTGCTTAGAGCGCTATTATTTACCGCAATGAAAACTGCACCGCGATATGTATGTATAGCCTACTAAATTTGACCGTATGTAACAATTTTCTAACACAAAAACGTGAAAATTATTTCATCCAATTTGACCACCATTTTCATTACAGCTCCAGTGGACTGCGCCAGCCCCAACGAGTACTTCGACCCATGCCCACCCCTGTGTCCTACCGACGACTGCTCCAACGCGACCCCTGACGGACTCTGTGTCCAACTGCCCTTCATAAATATTGTCCTACCCTGCGCTCCGAGGTGCCGCTGTGTCAAAGGCTACTGGAGAAAGAACGGAGACTGTGTTCCTTATAGATTGTGTTAATTATATATCAAAGATAGATTAAATTATCAATGCTCTTGTTCATAAAAAAGTATACTAGTTACTTTTTTTTTAAGTTTCATGTATCCATCGTTCGCCAAAACAATGATTTTGCCAACGTCAATATGTTTTGTTACTATCGCATTTGAGAATATTTGACACTGATAGAACGAGACATAATATACTTAGTAAGTTTTATTATGAATAATCTTTCATTTGTTCTTAATATAAGAAAAAGAATAGACAAGTAGAAACGGTACAAAGCGCGCCATTTTATCGCTAGTCGGTTCTTGGCTCGTCTTTGCTCATACATGGATTAATGGTTTTACGGTTGGTAATTTTAAAAGCATTTATTAAATAATCTAATGATATTCAATAGTTTGCGACACTTATTAGGCCCAAGTCACCGCCCGTTCATTGTGGACGAGCACTCACTGCAAAACCTTCACCACTTACCACCTACCACCCCACATAATGTTGCCAGTACCTTAAAATTTACCCTAGAGATAAAAAAATAAAAAATACAATACACGTAATTTACACTTGGAGATAGAAAACAAATGATAACAATATAAAAGCGATTATTTTTCTGGACATGCACGCAAAGCTCGTCCCATTGCCGCCGCTGCGAGGTCAGCAAGCTTACTCTCGAAATCAATCTCAATAAGTAAGCCTGCTGATCTGGATATATCGACATTAGGACCAACTGCACTGAACTTAGCGTTCCTAGCTTCGGCCAACCATCATAAAGTGATGGATCAAGAATTTTACCAATGAGGTTTTGCGTGCTATAAACCGACAAGAACGCCGGGAACCCAGTGCTACACTGAGAAAATTATCTTAAATTCTAATTTTAATTCTTCCTAACAAATTGTATTGCCGATTTTGTAGAACGTCCGTCGAATGTGAAAGATACCACTTCAATACTAGCATAGTCGTGACTTTTATCAGACATTTCTTTAAGGTTTGCTTTTTACTGCAACCCATGCACCAAAAATATAGGTGGGTACAGAGGTACAAGGCAAAAAATCCTAAAATACGTAGGTACGTTAGAATTGGTGATTATATTAATGGAACTAAATATTTGCGTTTGTTTATTGTTTACATGTCATCATTCGTTCCGAACTCTAACGTTGCGCGTGCCCGACACACACATAATTAGTAGTTTAGTTTAGTTTTTTTGTTCTGTATGAGTATATTATCAAAAAGTTTAAGTAAGTACCTTACTTTATTGTAAACTGATAGAAATAAGGTTTTTTTTTATTTATTATCGAAAAAGTTCGCTGCTGATATTATCTAGGTTGAAAGGTTATTGTTATATATATATATATACATATATATATATATATATATATATATATATATATATACGATATATATATATAATTTAAACTAGAAATAATTCAATGTATTGCCCTCAATTTGCCGCAATAAAGTTAACTCTTTGATGCGTTTACGGAACAGATTATTGTAACAGATGACAAATTACGAAGAGGGGGAGGTAAATTGTTCCAGATTTTAGCTGCGGCATACTTGAAACTTCCTTTAAAAGCTGTTAATTTGTGACTCTGGACAATGAGAAGGCCAAGGCGAGATCTAGAAGACCAGTTTAGCTTTTCTAATAAATATGAGGGTTTACGATATTTAACAATTCCAAAGAGGAGAGTAGATAGATGGATGTAGCGGCGTGACGACATGTTTAGCATTTTTGCAGAATTGATGAAGGGTGATACATATTGTCGTGGTGGAATGTTAAAGCAATACCTTGCACAAGTATTTTGAACTTTTTGAATGAGTGCCTTAGTTTGTGCTAAAAGTCGCGGACCATAAACAGAGTCAACGTAATTAAATTTTGACAAAATTAATGATTCAGTAAGATTTATACGAAGTTTGAGGCAAAGATAATCTCTTATTTTGTATAAAAGTTTTAAACGGTAAAAACAGTTACGGGTAATATCTACTATGTATGAATGAAAACGAAGTTCAGAGTCCATTAACAGACCTAGATTACGAGCTTCTGAAGTAGAAGTAATCGACTGTCCATTTATGTATAATTGTGGCGATTGAGATTGAATTTCATTTGAGCTGCTGAGTGCCTAGTATCATATACTTGGATTTATTTGGGTTGAAGTGGAGGAAATTCAGTTTAGACCATTGGTTCAACCAGTCAAGATCATTGTTTAATTTTGAAACGGCTGAATTAACACTATTTGGTTTGTATGATATATGTAATTGAAGATCGTCAGCATATATATGAAATTTAGCATGTTTTATAGAGTAAGATATGTCTGACATGTAAAGAATGAACAAAGGTCCAAAGATTACTCCCTGCAAACAAGCGCCACCTTACATTTTTACAATTATTTATTTTAAAGAGAATATTTTGCCGTGTTATTAAAACTAATTTTATTTTTAATAAAATATATTTACCATTATAACTGCAGATCGATGCAGTGACAACAAGCACAACTAAAAGCAACTCAAACATGCTCACAAATGAGTGTCCTTGACTTGGCCACAGATTATACTCGTACATATACCCCAGTAACTTGTCTAAGGTTTGTATCGAAAATCCCTGTATTTATATACGCCGTCTTGGCGCAACATGTCCTTTACTTACAATATCTTTTCTCAAATGTCCGTTTTAATCAATTGCTTATCTAAATAAATTATCATCAAAAACACACAAGGACTTTTTAAGAAAATGACATTATGAGAAAAGGACATTTTGAAAAAGGACATTATGAGAAAAGACATTGTGAGACCTATATGTATGTAGACGTAGTCCTGTATTTATGTAGTCTTTTAGTTAGAAGTGGGAAGTACTTAGGTAACTCAATTTGTGTTAATTACGTAGTTTTTGCCCGGGGCTTTTTTTTAATTTAACAGCAGTAAAATTATTACCCTCTTTTATTAACTATTTTATGGCTACGATAATCAAAATAGTAATTCGAATTTTTGTCATGGTCACAATTTTAAATACCTACTTTTTAAAGTCCATATCGTGGCCTCGAATGTTTTTAACGTGTAAACACTAACAATTGAAAACCAATTGAGACAAGATTACTTACAAAGTTAGCAGAATCGGCACCCAGCTTCTTCGAAACGAGCAAAAGTCAGAACTATTCTTAGCTCAATCAACTCAAATCCTATTTAAAAGATGACCGGTAGGACAACACACCATAACCTGTTGGGTTGTGAAGTAACTCATGTGGGGATTTCTGCTAATATCTTGTGTTTTTTCCCTATGCGCGGCGCACGGGCAGAGCAATGAAGGTAACATATCGAGATAGGTATAATATATTATGCTACATTTATCAATAAGATAATTTTCTTGTTTTAAACCATCCGTCAAATAGTCAGGTATTTTCCTAACTGGCATTACAAAATATAGTCAATTATTATTTTAAATATTTTTTATTTAAATGTACTTACTGTTCAGATTTTTTTATTGGCTGTTTTGTGTTGTGGTGTTATATAGTTTGGCAATAAAATATCTCTATTTCTTAAACACTTATGACTCTCTCTTAAGAGATCTTTTTATATTCTCAAAAATATTTTGTACCTACCACAAAATGGTAATTTATAAAAATGCTTACGACTAGCCAAAACTACGAACAATACAGCCGGTTGACTGTAAGAAATCCCTACATGGGATATGTCCGCCGATTTTCGTACATTATATTACAAAAAATAATACAGTGAATAAATAAATTGTGATAATGACACGGAAATGACAAATATCATCTTTTCAAGTCTCGGTCATAATTACGTCACTATTGAATCAAGGGGACTTACCTTGTTTGGCCAGTTTTACAGAGCCTGACCTCCATGACCCTCTTGCAAAAAAATCATTTTGTATTTTTGTATCATCTATCAAGTGATATACAGTTTTTTTTTATAAAACTAGCTGTTGTCGGACTTGCCGGGGCCACAGATTACATAATACCCCAGTACCGGGGCTATGATCACTGATATAAGCAGTATATCACTTTCCATAGACAAATCAAATTAATTTACATAAGTATTAACTACCATATTTTGACAAAAAGAACAAACGAACACACACATTATAATATTAATTTGGACTGTGGAAAAATAGCAGTTGCCCGCGAGTCCGACCACAGTAAAAAGTATCATGTGCGTTTTTCAAACTCTTTATACTAAGTATTTGCATTGGCAAAAGGTTTGTGTTCATGAAGTTTTCTAAATTTCACCTACTATCAAGAAAATAAAAACGAAATCATTCTAACAATATAATTGTAATCACTTAACAGTCAAAATATTGTAATATTTCTTATCATCATCAGAAATAGTGTTAGGGGCTCCAGACAAGGGATCCCGACCATCGTGTGACTTTGGAAACGCAATCACATCTCTAATAGACTCTGTATTACATGCTATACTAACCAATCTGTCTATTCCTAGAGCTATACCTGCATGAGGTGGACAACCAGATTTTAAAGCATCTATGAAATGTGATAATTTCTCAGAATCAATATTTAGTATTTTTAATAATTCTTCCTGTAATCCCGCATTATGGACTCTCACTGATCCACCACCCACTTCATTGCCGTTAATAACTAAATCATAAGCTAAAGATCGCACTTTGTAAGGTTCAGTTTTCAACAGGTGAATGTCGTCAGGATGTGGTGCTGTAAATGGATGGTGGCACGTCTCCAAGCCATTTTCTCCTTCAATAAACAATGGGAAATCTACCACCCATAAAGGTTTCATACCTTTGTCTATGACTAAAAGATTTTTTGACTCTAATAATGAGGCTATTAGTACCCGAATTTCACCCAAACACAAACATGAATCTTCATCATCTCCCATTGATATGATACAAGAATTTGATGGACCAGTTTCTTGATGTATTTTTTGTGACAGATCTGAACTAAGTGCTTTGTTTAAATTCTCATTAAAAATCACTTTGTTTCTATATTTTATAGCAATTTTTCTGATTATATCTTTATATTTAGATGTCAATTTACCTAGTTCACTATGATAGGGCAAAGCATATGCCCCAAAATTGTTTGATTTTTCATCAAAAAGATGTGTAATTTTTTTAAATGTTAGGTCATAAGTCAAATTAGGTTTGTCTGTGCCATAATTCTGTAATGCATCTTTATATGTGATTCTCTTAAAAGGTGGTTTTGGAAGACCTTGCAAATATGTCTCGTAAAGTAAGTTCTCAATCAATGACAAAACTCCATCCAAATTAGTAAATGATAATTCAATATCTAATTGTGTGAATTCTGGCTGTCTGTCCGGCCGTGTAGTTTCATCTCGATAACATCTAGCAACTTGGAAATATCTATCAATTCCTCCAGCCATGAGCATTTGTTTAAATTGCTGTGGACTTTGAACAAGGGAGTAAAATAGATTTTTATGATGAGTGGGTACAACAAACTCTCTGGCGCCACCAGGAGTACGACAAAATAAAGTTGGAGTCTCAACCTCAACAAATCCGTGTGTTTCCAACAAAAACCGTCTCATATTATGAAGCATGCTGGACCTAAATCTCAAAATATTCTGCATTTCTGGAAATCTCAAATCAACATACCGATATTGTAACCGCAACTGTTCTTTTGGCTTTTGGTAGTCCCTCAAATTGAACGGTAATTTATCAACATTATTCAAAATTTTTAAATCTTCTATAACTACTTCCACTTCTCCTGTAGCCATTTTAGTGTTGATCATGCTTTTGGGCCGTAAAACAACAGTTCCTTCAACTTTCACTATAGTTTCCAGTGGTATGTCGGGTAAATCTTGGTTATTGTTTACAATACATTGGATCACGCCATAAGCATCCCGAAGTAACAAAAATTTTGTTAATCTTTGAAACTGTACCCAGCCACATAATGTAACTTTTTGTCCTGAATGCTTGGGTCTTAGTTCGCCACAGTTGTGAGTCCTATATGTGAAAGTGTTGCAATCGGCTTCTTTATTTTCTGCGACTTTTACATCATGTAAACTTTGCAAATTCGGCGTTGAGGTTATATTATGATTTTTCTTTAAACAGTGATAATGACTAGCTGTAGTCATCTTCCACGGGCATTTCGCCCTTGCATTAATTGGTATGGACGCCGAATAGCCAGTTAAGGTTTTTTCTAAGTAAACCAAATTTCTTCTCCACATGATGAACTCAAGACTTTATAACCAAATAATTATTAAGCAAACAATATATTAACATTTATGATACACTGATTGGTTACATAGATATTATTGTCTTATTAAATTAGTTGTTTTTTGACAAAATATTAATATTATACAATTACAGTAAAACCGTGATAAATCCGAAGTTTGTTTTTGTTTGGTTCCTTCCTATTTTTTTTGTGACAGTGATAGTCAGACATGACAAGTGACAACAACATAACAATGTTGCCAACATGAACTTACTTTAGGTATTTAATATAGTACGTAATAGGTACATACAAACAATGAACTAAATATTTACTGCTTTGGTGCAGCACATATAATTTTATAATTTTAAATCTGTCTGTATATTTAAGCTCCGTGGCCAAGTTCAAACAAAGCAGCTACTTAATACAGTTTTAAATAGGTACATATTCTGTGGTACATACACTTGGTATTATATTTTTTTATACTACTAAGCAAGCAAACAGGCAAGCGGCCCACCTGATGAGAAGTGGTTATCCTATGGACCCCTGTTGAATAGAAATTTATTGTTATTTTATGACCAATGCACTAACTGTAATACTTAATGTAGGTATATTTTTGTTTTTCCAGAACCCTTGAGATGTAACCGACCAAATGAAGTAGCAGCTTGCGTTTATTCATGTCCACCCGAAAGAACTTGCCGTAATAGAGGTATTTACTTTAGTTGCCGTAACAAAGGAGATTGTCAGGAAGAGTGCCGATGCAAAGATGGATATTTCAGGAATCCATTGGGAGACTGCATCACTGGAAACGAATGTGGTGAGTTCATTTTAAGAGCGATCGTATATAAGACTATGAGACGAGAATTCAAAGCTTCAAAAATGTTTTTTAGTTTGTTGTTAATTACCATAACTTTCTTGTTACCATATCTTGTTGAAGTTATTATAAAAATATTTTTTTAGATATGTGTCCAGGTGATAATGAGTTTTTCTCATGTGGACAGGAATGTGACAATGTTTGTACAGAACTTAAAATGCAAAATCGGACCAACTGTCCTATTGATAACATAGTATGCAACAAAAAATGCTATTGTGAGGATGGATTCGCGAGAGACGAAAACAAGAAATGTGTACCGATGGAAAAATGCTGTAAGTCTAATTTCTAAAAATAAATGAAAGATTTTCCCTGGAATTTTCGGGAGGTTGAAAGATTTTCCCCGGAAGTTTCGGGAGATTGGTTTAGTAACCATGTACCCAAGCTGTTCTGCCCATTTTTATAATTGTAACGTTTTATTAAGAAGTATAATTTATACTAGCTCATCGTTCTAAAGATACTAGATGTAGTATATTAAAAACAGATAAAAAGCTGAAAATAATATACCTACTTTTTAAAAATTCTTGTACATACAAACTATCTTTGCTAATGTTTTCAAGACAAAAAGAAATCAAATTCTACGAAATAACTTTCAGCTGCACAAACCCGCACAAGAGTTGAACGAGAAATTCAAAGTGGTGAGTTTGTATAATATCTTTTGTTGTTTGTATAATCTCGTAATAAATATTATAAATATACACAGACTACTTCTCGGATAAATAATAATTCATCGTTTTTTTTTGCAGAACCAAAGACTTCCCGGACAAATCATAATTATTCGTCACGTATTTTTTTTGCAGAACCAAAATGTGGCCTTAATGAAGAATACGCTCCTTGCAAGAAGGTATGCCCACCCGAGACTTGTATCTCTTTAGTTGCCAAATTCAGGTGTATTGATAACGAGCCCTGTAGACCCAGGTGTGCTTGCAAAGAGGGGTTCCTCAGAGGCAGGACAGGGGAGCCCTGCGAGCCTGTGCAGCAGTGCCCTGAGCTCGTACACTCGCCGAATTTTAACAAATAGATGATGATATTATTATAACATGATTATTAAATAAAATTTATAATAAAGAACAAATGTTTTTTTATTGGCCTTAGTGGTGCAAATTATTACGTTTTACGTTAGTATCTCAGAAATGACTAATGTATTATTTAAAAAAATAGTGACTAAAAATTCTAAATCAGTTAACCTAAACTGTATAATGGTTGGTATCTTTTATTTAGCTCATAAAAGAAAGAGAAACGCGTATTTATTTTAAAAAACATGCATGGCGAAAACGGAACGTGCCTTTTTATGAAATATTACACGCGCCTCCTGATTCTCGCGTACTAGGCAGCAGCTTAATTAGCCCAATCATGCCCTGGCCACCAGCCACCAGCCACCAGTGCAATAAATTAATATTATCTACGTTTTAGCTGAACAAGGCAACATTCTTGCACGAGTTGAACGTGAAGTGCACCATGGTAAGTAACACGCGAACTCTCCGTTCAAAACTTCACATTCTAGACTAAGCTAAATTCAAACTAAACAATTTCATGAAAGTCTTTGATTTTTTACAGAAAAATGTAGTCAAAATGAGGAATACGTCAGCTGCAAGAGATCATGTCCGCCAGAGACCTGCTTATCATTAGTAGCAAAGTTCAAATGCAACGCTAACGAGCCCTGCAGACCCAGGTGTGCCTGCAAGAAGGGTTTCCTCAGACACAATACCGGGGAACCCTGCGAGCCTGTGCGGCAGTGCCCGGAGCTCGTACACTCTCCGGATTTCAATAAATAAATATTGATACTATTAATGAATTTTTATTTTTCTAAGAGCGTGAAAAAATGGTGTAACAATAAAGATGACTAGCAAAGTCAAAGAAAACTATAAGACAAGAGATCTAAGTATACCCAAATGTTCCATATAACTTGTCGACAAACAATGTGTACTTCTAGTAGCTAAGTAAGTACGTGCGACTTTCGCCAACTTCTGAATTATGGCAACACACAAATCTGAAATCGGGTTGGTTTGGTCTAAGTAGGTAGGAAATCAAAGCTTTCCGTTTACTGTATAGGTAAAGGGCGCCACCGACATTTTTCTATGCTTACTAAAACAAAAATATAGTTCTGACCAGAGGTCATAAACAAGCTACTATCTACTGTGGGCGTAGCTGCGGATAACAGCTGTAACTATACTATTATGTTAAATTAAAATTGTGCGAGTTACTCCAGCCTATAGGTACCCATGGGTTTAGTAAGCACTCCGCAATTATGGAATGGCCCTTCTAAATCTGATGGTAGTATGGACCTACCATCAGATTTAGAAGGGCCCCGCGCTATAGCGGCACTATTAAAAGGCAAGATATGTATTATTTGTCACAAAATGTACAACAAGAAATTGATAACGCATTGAAACTAAGCATCACACAAAAAGAGTACCTAGAAGCGAAAATACATATCCTACGCTAGAGTAAATAACCGGGATACGATCAGAAGAGACATCCAGAAACCATTATTCAAAAAGGATCTGTATCCTGGAAAAGGAGAATTCAAATATACACGTCAAATTTGTAAACAAGTATTTATTTAAGTTCAGTCTTATAACTATAGAAAAAATACCTATGAAAAATAAACTGTAGTAGGTAAGTAAACTATGAGAAAATGTCTAAAACAAAATAACAGCTCTTTTCTCTGAATATACTAGAGTATAAGCACAAGCAAGCGCCGTGAGTTTAACTTATTTTAAAGTAAAAAACAATGCTGTCAAAATAAGTAACTATCAATAGTAACTGGGTTACATAAAATAGACAAATCAACTTTTACATTCTCTATAAAACGTCAAATTCTGCTAATTATGATCAAAGGAAATCAAGAAAGGTATCTGCAATTGCGCGTCCTTAAATTTACTAAGTCAAAATACATCTATTTTTTAACAATTCTGGTCAGAAAACGAAGGTTAACTTAAAAAATATATAACATCAAATATAAATTTAAAACACTTCCACCGTTTCAACTAGAACAATCACTGAAATTGTTTTTTGTTTGTTCAAAAACAAAAAATCAATTTCATGCCTAATTTTCTCAACAACTAGAAGTACCTATCAAAAACAAAACTTTTATTAAGAGCAATTGAAGTAAAATCTTCACTTTATTTTTAAAATAAAGTTAAAATTTCAATGTTTTAGTCAGTGTTAGTGTTGCCAACTAAAATAATTCAAACTGTTCGCCAAATAGTAGGTACTGTGACGGGGATGGCAGATTGTGGACGCGAGTACAAGGCAGAATAATCGTAAGGCATGGGGACGCAGCTGGGCATCGGTGGCAACACGGGCTGGTAAACTGGCTGCACGGCTGCGGCTGAACGTTGCACGGCGTCAACACGAAACATCTAAAGAAAAAAAAAGAAATTCAATTCTGGCGCTGACGGCAGGTTGCGATGCGGGAAATTTAAATTGCTTAGGTATTTGAACTTAGGTACTTTAGCTATGTTCCAAACTGAAACCTTGTTGGAAGTAGATTGAAGACTTTAAAATAATTACAGAGTTGAACTTAAAAGGGCAAGTTCATGTGCTGCTGGTGAAGGAAAATATCGTGAAGGTTGGTTGTTACTAGCTACCAGAATCTCAATCTGAAAAAGTCCTACGGTAGGATTATTTTCCGATTGAGATTCTGGAGAGTGCATATTAAAACTGGACAAATCTCGCAGAAAGTTTTGAAAACTCTGATGGTAAGGCTGTGTTTTGTCGATTTACGACAACCACGGCAGGATATGTAGTCCTATTCTAGGGCGGAACCACACGCAACTCTATCTAAATATCATCTCACCTTAATGTAATGCAGCGCGGTCTCGGCAGCCTCTATTTGCGCCTGCTGCAGCGAGAAGCAGGGCTGCGTCACCAGCGGCCCGATGCGCTGCGGGGAGCTCATCAGAGGCAGCCCTACGTGCGGGAGCTCCACGCGCCCGATCCAGACCTCTGCGCCGCTGGGGTTGACGCACTTCTGGTAGTCGAACACTGGTGGCGCCCACATATATCTGTAATAGATCACAATGTGTTTATCTTTCCAATTTTACTTTCAGAAACAATTTGAAATCATACAAAATTATTTATTAGGCACACGACCCCAACCTATAGCCAGACACTATGGAGAGTAGAAAACTTATGGTACTTATCTAATATAGGTATAATAAGTAACTAAAAGATATAATAAGCTAATATAATCAATAGAGGAAATTTTTTGAGGCAAGTATACAGATAGGACAATAAAATTAAACTAAAAATTTTACCTTTTGCACATAGCGTCAAGTTTAGCAGGAGCCATAGAGTAGCTGTCCTTTGTTATAGCAAAGCTTGGGTATGGCAATGCCTTCAATTCTGGAGAGCCACAAGTAGAGCCCGCATACCCTGAGCCAATACCCTCATCTTCCTTCGGAGAGTACGCATATTCCTTCTTGTCTAAATGCTGTTTGTAAAGCATAAGAGTTTGATTCAAATCAAGACTATTATTAAACTTCGCATTACCCTTAGTCATTTTCTGAATACGGTAGACTTCACGGTCAACGGGCTTAGCCCAACGTATTTCAATATTACTACCATCAATTTCACAATTCTGTAATTTCGTCATTGCTCGCTCAGCATGCTCTCGCTCATAGAAATGTATAAAAGCATAGTCATAGATCTTTTTTACACGTTCTATTTTTGCACCGATTGCATTTTCGAATACAGTCTGTATTGTCTGTGGTGTAGTTCTGATAAGGAAGTTGCGGGCGTAGAGAACTTTTACCTGCAATGTATTAATTTTTATCTTACAAATTAACATCCCTGAGGGGGTATACAGAGCCTCGCATAATCTAAACTACATTAAAAATTTAAAAAATCTTGACATACATAACTTAAGTTTGAGGCTTAACTAAACCTAGTTTCAATTAAAAGTTCCTACACCTCTGCATCAAATGTAGCTAAGTTCTTATAAAAATAGAAACTATGCTTATATAAATATGAAACTAATCTAAACAAGTCGATATTTGATCATCCTATCTCATAGCATAAGCAATGATCTGCTTGCTTAGTAAATAAATAAGTTTTAAGGCACAAGTCCAAAAGATGCAAACATAACAGATGAGCATCTAGTGTGTACTGCAAAAGTTATAAGTAGGTAAGTACTTGTCTCAAAAAATATTTCGGTTTCGCAAGCACAATCAGATTGAGTAAAAGTTTATTACAAGATTTGTAAGGTACAAGAACAGGTAAACAAGTCTCGACTCATCTTTTATATTCGAGGACCAAGTTTTAAAACATAACAAAAAGTTGCTGCACTACAACTACCACCCACTATGCCTTAGGTACCCCCTGTATAAGAGTTAAAGCCGCATGATAATACAATGATAAATGCGTTGGAATAAATGGAATTAAACAAGTTTCAAGTGAAGAGAAAACTAAAATAATACAGATAACATTTGGCTGAGAAGAAGATTTATAATTTCAAGTATGAACAAGAATTGGAGAACTGTACAGGTGGCCGCATACCAAATTATATTGATCTGAATGGGTAATACTTGAATTTGCAAGAAATGAAAGTACCTATTATATAGAAAACTAACAGGACTTCCCAGAGCAGTAAGGCAAGGCAGCTTGTTCAGAATAGGTCTAATTTAATCTCTGTATAAAGAAGTACAAAGTATGTATAAGTATCTAGCAAAAAATACCTGGTAGGTACAAAAAATTGAAAAAAAAAATTCGCATGCGCCATGCACGAAGAAAATCGAAAGAAAATGCTTACCCTCCGCATTTGCTCGTCATCAACGTCTGGCTCCGGCTCCGCCCAGTCCACCATCAGGTCCTGGTCCCAGATCTTCGCACAGCCCGGCACCAGCACCCGCCTCGCCATCGCCGCAGCCCGGTGGCAAGTGAACTCCACGAACGCGAATCCACGATTCAGCCTTTTATCATAGCAATTCTTATACAGAATCACATCAACTATCCCCGATACTCTTCTAGACAACTCCTCAAGGACCTCCTCCTTAGTTTTGTCTTTCGGGATGTTTCCCACGAAAAGTCTGCAATTATCCACTGATTTCACCACTCCAATGTGTCTGCCAGATCTTATTTCGTATCCGTTCAGATCTTTAACAGCGCGATAGGCCTCCGCCCTGGTTGTGTACGTGACGAAAGCGTACCCTCTGTTTGAGCCGGAAAAGTCCATCATCAGTCGCAGTTCGTAGATTTTCCCAACTTTAGAGAAAATGGGTACCAGTTCATCCTCGAAGATTTCTCTGGGCAGCTTTCCTACGAAGACTTCGCAGCCTTTCGGCGGGGGAGCACCCAGCCATTGTGGAGGCGGTCCGAATTTTCTTTGCCCGTTGTGCTGAACTATCGGGTATCCAGTCTTCTCCATCAGGTCCAGGAGTTTGCAGGTCATGCCTCCGCCCCTTTTGTCGACAATCGCAAGAGTTTTCTCCATCTTTTAAATTCAAAATTGCGTCACACAGTACAGTCCAAAATCAAATGACGAAAAGCGGCTTCTCTAAAAGCCGGCTCTCTTTATACTTTGCCGACAAACGATACGCCGGCGCCGGGGTAGGGGACGTGACGTCACAGATTTCAAATTCGCGGCGTTTTCCACAACATTTTTCGTACTATTTATTCAAAATATTGATAGAAATTTGAAAATAAGTCTGCATTTTTGTGAATAAATAATAAAATAATTTATATTATATGTAGAATATTGATATATTTCTTGATATTTATGAAATTTTAAATAAAAGAGCGTTTTCGGGAATGAACAAAATCCCAAAACAAAATTAATAAATATTATTGGAATTAAAATAAAAATATCATTTAGTGAATATTTTAAATAAATTTGATTTTTTTTATTATTATTTTTTTATTTTTTTATTCGCGTTTAAAAACATTCATTCAACCACAATAGAACTTTCTTCAATCCGTTGCGTTGTAAGTCTTGTAGGTGAACAAATATATATGTTAATACCTACCTAGGTATAGAAGTAAATATAATATATTCAAAAATTTTATAAACTAAGTAATTAAAGAAAGTTTTGTAATTAAAAGATTAAGTTTTTACTATTTATTATAATTGAGACAAGGTTCTATCTTAGTTTACAAAACCGCTACAAGATGGCGGTCTAAATATTTTAGTCACAAATTATTACTTCCAATAATTTAACATTTATCCATGCAGTACAACAAATTACTTTAAACTACAGTTAAATAGAAGTATAAGCTAAAATCTAGATTTGGGCGTAGTTTTTTTTACCATAGAAGCACGAATTTCTTGTTACGCAGGAAAACTCGATATGCCTTCGTCTCTCATATATCGTGTTCCCAGTTGTATTCTTAGATTTGACGGCACATAGCCAAGAATACAACTTTTCTAAAGAATTCTTGTTCAAAATTGTATCACGTACCTATCCTGTTTACTGGTGCAATAGTGTTTAATATAATACTTACTTTTATGCCGGCTCCACACTGTCGTCGAACAGTTTGCCAAACTTTTATCAGCTATTTCGTCCCTTAGTCGCGTCATACGACAGTTTGGGAGGATTTACAGTGGTCAGTAAGAATCATATTCTCTGACAATGTAAAATTGTCCGTCATAACAGCTGCTCATAATTCCAAGCTAAATTAACTTAAATCTTAATTTAGCTTGGGATTATGAGCTGCTGTTGCGATGTATGACAAAATTAGGTAAGGTGTTAGATCTAGTGCGAAAGCCAGATTTTTTGTTATAGTGTTAAAGTATTTTACTCTGATTCTCTCGAAGGCAGGGAAAAATAATCTGCAAATAGGAAGTTTTGGTCTGAATTGCTTGCCTTTTATACTATGAGAACATCCATAACTAATATTAAAACCCGAAAGCAAGTTTGTTTTAACCAATTTTTTTTTTAATTTTGCAAACATATAGTTTTATGTACGGAGAAGGACATAGGGTATCTTTCATCCCGGAAAAATAACTGCTTCCGTGAGAAATCATGCGGGAGAAACCGCAGGAAAAAGCTAGTATATAATGTATACTATACAATATGTATTTTTACATTACACAGGTCTCGCTCTGAACTCTTGGTCTATAAAGAAATAAACAGAATTGCAAAATCAATCAAGCTTATATTTATCATAAAATAAAAATCACTTGTACAAAATAGCGACTGATATTTTTGTCATATCACTAGCAAATATTCCCTGTTACAATAATATATTTACGTTTAAACACTATATATTTGATTAACCATGTCGTGGCTTATCTTATTATTATTGACTGTGTGATGGTGATTTGTAAATGTGATGTATATTCTTAACATTCTTTGACACTGGCTGAAAATTTAGTAGTAAGTGTTGAGTATAAATATAGTAATATGTACTGCCGAGTATAAATATATTAATAATTTTCTATATAATTTATGATATATCAATTCATGGGTGTTAGTTCCTATAAATATTGAAAATTATTTTATTTATTTTTATTTTATAAATTTTGTATATTGTCTTTACGCAAATAATCGTGCTAGCGTCACTGTTGAAAATCTGTTTGGGTCATAATTAAGTGACTGCATTAAATATATGTTAATGATAGAAATCTATGGTGGAAATACACAAAAAAAAAACAATTACTTAAATTTTAAGGAAGAGATTAAAACAGGTACGTAAAAAGTGTAGACGATTTACAATCCAGTACAATTATACCTACATACATATATACCTACCCTGTTATTCATAAAAAAATTGAAGCGTACTTTAAGTTAAAAGTATGTATTGTCTCTTTCTGTCTATATCAAATATTATAAAGTGCGACAGTGACAAAACATACTTTAGCTTAAGGTATACTTCAACTGTTTTATGAATAACGGAGATAGAATACATAACGGTAAATATCGCATCCAATACACAAAATATACAGACACTTATCACAATAGGCAAAGGTTCAATATAATTAATGCAAAATTTACACATACATTAGATAATTTACTATTTTATATAACTTACAATCTAAATCTAGGAACTTATACATACATTTACAAATACAGAAAATTACATATTTGTTTCAATTTTTATTTATGTAAGAGCTCTTTATATTCCTAAATAGAATAAAGTTTAAATTAGCTTGACGCAGTGCATAAACGAATAATAGTAATTTCAATTTGTTTATATAAAGAGGTTAGTTTGTAGCTTTATATGACGAATATGACGTGAAAAAGTGCCTGTGAAGGCCTAATTTCTGAATGATTTGATTTTGATTTTACAAAGATGAGCAATAACATGATTCTTTATCTCTTTCGCACATAAACAAAAGAAAAATATATGTCGTATATCTATATTATAAATTATTTAAAAATAAATGTTAGCTTAAACAATCATCTTAACATAACAGATCCGTATGAAATTTACTAAAAATAAAGGGTATTTTTTTCTAATAGGAGAAAAGTATAGCATCTAAAAATATATTTCTCTCAAACATTTGAGCATAATTTTGTGATTTGCGATCATACATTTGAATATTTTGTAAAAAAAACAGATTAAATTGTTTAAAATCCTTTGAAAAATGATTTTTGGAAAAAAAACAACACACGAAAGTAAAATTTGAAAAGTATAGCAGGCCGGATAAAACTGATAAGTAAAGCTATACAAAAATCTAGAATAAATATAATAAATTCTCGTTTCATCACCAGTTGGCGCCACTGTAGAACGAAGCCTGTCACTTAATGCGGTATTAAAAGGCTTCAATACAAATCATTCATTATACGCCATTATGTAATTTTTTTACATCTCCGAATGGTCCAAAGCTTTATTATCATAACCTCTAATCGTAGTGACAGAGGCGCCATCTGTGTCGAAACTAGCGTCGGAGTCGGGTTCAATGACCCAGTTTTGTTTCTCAGCGGACGCGAATATACCATAGACTATCGCTCCCACCAGATAGATGGCGCTGGAGATGAAGAACACGATGCGCCATTCTTCAGCCGTCTGCAAAAAGCAAAGTTATATTTCATTTATGTAACTTTATTATAATCGAATATTACAGTCCATACGAATCTCCGTTTTGTAACAAAGCTATTTATAGATATTTGTTGAGAAACGCCTAGTTTTGACTAGCTTTAACTAAATTTCATATTAAATTTCGATTCCCTTTTTATCACAATCTCTAATTGGCACAAGAAATGCAACAAGTATGATATAATATTACATTCTATTATAGTATTATCGTAGATTGCTGCTAAATATGTGTGACCTGCAAAATTCTGGGGGGTTACCACGAAACATAAACCACGCAGCATAAACAGCACGTCATTGCGTCCACACGTCCTCTCTTTTTATACTTGATATAGGAAAGAGACAGGACGTTAGTAACGTGACATATTTGTACATTTCCATCGTGGTAAGTGATTTATATTAATTTGTTAGGACACAATAGGGTAGTTAAAAGGGTCAGAGAATTGTAAAAAAAATATATATAATCTAGGTAAAATATATATATTTAGGCTCATTATGATAATTCATAGACTGTAACAGTGCAGCTGGATCATTTACGAAGTTTTAATCTTGGTTGGAAAGTCCCAATTTCAAAAAGTATGAATTATAGCAACAAACTCGGTCGAGTTTGTCAAATCATAAGAAGCTAAAATTTTGTAACATCTTTTATGAAATCATTCAAGAAGTCATCACTATTAACGTATTATTTAATGCAGCTGTCGAACAAACATATCTTTCTCCGCGAACTTCAGCACGTTGTGACGTCACTTATTCGCGTCATTGTGTGTATGGTATTTCTGTCACATCTTTGAAAGTATTGTCATTATCACAGTCATTTTTTCACTGGTGTTTCTAATGATCTGGTGTTCCTAATAATATAAGTTCCTTGGAATAGTCATCAAAACAAAAAAAAATGTTATCAAGCCTACTAAGCTTCATACCTTGTTAGTGACGATGGCTCCAGCCAGCGGCGGACTGATTATGCCGGGTAGAGTGGCCACAGTGTTGGACAGACCCATCAACACGCTAGCGTGCGGCGGCGCTATGTCCAGGTGGTTTACACTGGACATTACAATACTACTATTATTAATCGTCCTAATAAGTGTTCGTCCAAACAAAAAGGGACCTTATGGCGGCTAGCACTTAGATATATAATGCCGTTGTTCCAATACAAAACAACGGCATTATAGACCTTAATGCTAGCCGCGATAAGGTCGCTTTTGATTTGGACTAACACATATAGAATCACAAAGCACATTATCTAATCTATACTATTATTATAAAGAGGTAACCGTTTGTGAGTTTGTATGTTGGAGGCGGGTAATCGCCGAAAATGCCGAATCGATTTCAAAAATTCTTTCACCATTAGGAAGGTACATTATCCAATATTGCTATAGGCTATATTTTATCTCAAAATTCCCACGGGAGCGAAGCCCCGGGCAACATCTAGTACTAGATATAGTATGTACAGTAACTATTCCTAAAGTAATAATATATTAAAACTAGAGTGAAACTAGTTTAAATTTGCTTAGTTTAAAATTTGTTTATACCTATGTATAGTTATTATAAATGCTTATTTTACACAATTAATTATTGCCAGAATAACAAATTAAAATCATAATATACTTAAACCTTCCTCATTACACTATTTATTGGTGAGAACCTCACAAAAATCCGTCTGGTAGTTTTTGAGCTTATCGCGTTCACACAGACAGATAGATGCAAGAGGGGGAGTTATTTTTAATAAAGATACATTTAAGTATATTACCTGAATCCAGACCAGGCGAACCCTCCCAAACCAACAGCTATAGTGAGGCACACTACACAACTAACTATTGTTGTGGAGTATCCTGCAGCCACCATAAATATAGTCTGCAATTCATAAATAATAATAAATATTTACGGACAAATCACACAAATTGAGTTGGCCCCAAAGTAAGTTCGAGATATTTGTCTTATGGGATACAAACTCAACGACACTGTGTTTTATAACATACACACAATATAGACAAACATAGAAGACCCAGGTCAATCTGAAATAGTTGATTTTCCATGTTGACCTGACCGGGGATCGAACCCGGAACCTCCAGTGTAGCAGTCCGGCATGATGACCATTAGCCCACGTAGGTCGTGAAATGGACGTTGCATTTTTATTGACACCTGTCAAAACTGTCATTTGGACTTTTGGCTGCAAATTTCAATTTATTGCCAATAAAAAAAAATAAAATATTTCGAATCACGTAATGTTGACGTTATGCGATAATTTGTACGAAGTTCAATAAATTTAATTCATGCAAATATTATAAATGCGAAAGCCTTATCTGTCACAGTCGAACCACTGAACCGATTTTGATAAAATTTTGCAAATATAGATAAATGGCTTACGTTCAAACATAGGTTTCGATTTTATCAATTTTTTCCCGCAGTAGTTAGATTGTCTAATCCTCATGGTGGGCAACACAGACCTGCGCCAAGAAGGCCCCGCAGTTGAAGAGCTTGCGCACGCTGGTGGTGGAGAGCGCGCGCGCGCGCACGAGGCGGTCGGCGGCGAGCCCCGCCAGCGGCAGCGCGCTCGCCAGCGCTGCGTACGGCACCGCCGACACCCAGCCCGTTTGCGATGTCTCGAATTTGAACACGTCTACAAATTATACTAAGTATAATGTATAAGGGAAATTATACAATGTATAAGGTGGAAATTATACAATGTATAAAGTGGAAATTATACAATGTATAAGGTGGAAATTATACAATGTATAAGGTCGAAATTATACAATGTATAAGTTGGAAAATATACAATGTATAAAGTGGAAATCATACAATGTATAAGGTGGAAATTATACAATGTATAAGGTCGAAATTATACAATGTATAAGTTGGAAAATATACAATGTATAAAGTGGAAATCATACAATGTATAAGGTGGAAATTATACAATGTATAAGGTCGAAATTATACAATGTATAAGTTGGAAAATATACAATGTATAAAGTGGAAATCATACAATGTATAAGGTGGAAATTATACAATGTATAAGGTCGAAATTATACAATGTATAAGTTGGAAAATATACAATGTATAAAGTGGAAATCATACAATGTATAAGGTGGAAATTATACAATGTATAAGGTCGAAATTATACAATGTATAAGTTGGAAATTATACAATGTATAAAGTGGAAATCATACAATGTATAAGGTGGAAATTATACAATGTATAAGGTCGAAATTATACAATGTATAAGTTGGAAAATATACAATGTATAAAGTGGAAATCATACAATGTATAAGGTGGAAATTATACAATGTATAAGGTCGAAATTATACAATGTATAAGTTGGAAAATATACAATGTATAAAGTGGAAATCATACAATGTATAAGGTGGAAATTATACAATGTATAAGGTCGAAATTATACAATGTATAAGTTGGAAAATATACAATGTATAAAGTGGAAATCATACAATGTATAAGGTGAAAATTATACAATGTATAAGGTCGAAATTATACAATGTATAAGTTGGAAAATATACAATGTATAAAGTGGAAATCATACAATGTATAAGGTGGAAATTATACAATGTATAAGGTCGAAATTATACAATGTATAAGTTGGAAAATATACAATGTATAAAGTGGAAATCATACAATGTATAAGGTGGAAATTATACAATGTATAAGGTCGAAATTATACAATGTATAAGTTGGAAAATATACAATGTATAAAGTGGAAATCATACAATGTATAAGGTGGAAATTATACAATGTATAAGGTCGAAATTATACAATGTATAAGTTGGAAAATATACAATGTATAAAGTGGAAATCATACAATGTATAAGGTGGAAATTATACAATGTATAAGGTCGAAATTATACAATGTATAAGTTGGAAAATATACAATGTATAAAGTGGAAATCATACAATGTATAAGGTGGAAATTATACAATGTATAAGGTCGAAATTATACAATGTATAAGTTGGAAATTATACAATGTATAAAGTGGAAATCATACAATGTATAAGGTGGAAATTATGCAATGTATAAATTGGAAATTATACAATGTATAAGATGGAAATTATACAATGTATAAAGTGGAAATTATACAATGTATAAAGTGGAAATTATACAATGTATAAGGTGGAAATTATACAATGTATAAGGTCGAAATTATACAATGTATAAGGTGGAAATTATACAATGTATAAGTTCGAAATTATACAATGTATAAGTTGGAAATTATACAATGTATAAAGTGGAAATCATACAATGTATAAGGTGGAAATTATACAATGTATAAATTGGAAATTATACAATGTATAAGGTGGAAATTATACAATGTATAAAGCGAAAATTATACAATGTATAAGGTGGAAAGTATACAATGTATAAGGTGGAAATTATACAATGTATAATATGGAAATTACATAATGTATAAGGTGCAAATTATACAACGTATAAAGTGGAAATTATACAATGTATAATGTGGAAATTATATAATGTATAAGATGCAAATTATACAATGTAGAAATTATACAAAGTGTAATTTCCAGTTAAAAAAAAATAAAAATATTTATTGCGTAAATAAGTTACAATAAATCGTGTCGTTATGGGAATCTCTTTTTAAGCAGGAAAACTTCTTAGTATTCACTAAAATGTGGCGGTGGAGCATCAATAATGTGGTCGTGATTTACAGTCACAGGTCCTTTCAGCGCAGGAATTCTACACGACATTACACTACCTTAACTAATAACTGTTTAGGAGCTAACAGTTATTGCAATGTAATTTATTGAAATTTAATTATTATTATTTTAATCAGCAATGTTTGTTAAAAATGAATTCTCAAATTTAATAATTAATAGCAAGTTAATATATATATAGAATGTTATGCACGTCTGTCATCAATGTAAACACTAGGCACGCTTCTCAACGCCGTGACTGCTCAACTACCTTGCGTGGATATATACCATGATAATTTGAGACGATTTTTGTGTGCGTGTATAAATTATTTCTCATATAATAATAATTAATGTACCTATATTGTATATTTTTGCACGCCAACTGTTAGTGCAGTGAGTGACTTTAATTAATTAATAAATAAAGAAATAAATACATTATGTCGTTGATGTGTCCTAATAAATATATATATATAAATAAGCACGTACCTTTCATAAAAGTGGGCAGGAAGGTGAGCAGCGTGTAGAAGCCCCAGTTCTCGCTGAAGTGTGCGCACACGATGGCCCACACCGCACTTGACGTCAACATGGCGCGCCACGGGTGTCGGATCTGGGACCCTACCACCGCTTGGGTGCCGCGGGAATCCTACGTGATATAATTATTGTTTACTCGTAATGCCTACACATTGTCGCGATACAGTTCGCCATGTTTTGGAGGATTCGGCATACATTGTTGGTTTTTCATTGCGGTAATTAAAAGGTCTCATACAAACAACGCAATGTTCGTGCAAAAATTTGAACTTGGCGCTAGTGTTTGGCTAGATAGAGCCTTAAATGAACGCATTCGTTCAATAAAATATGAAAACTATCCGCAGGTTCCTCACGATGTTTTCCTTCACACATGTCATATTACTGATAAAAAATTATACATAAATTTATATTTAAAAAATGGTAAGCCCTTCTGGCATAATAGGGACCAACACTGTTTCAATGAGTTTCTTTCGGCATTTCTTCTCAGCAGTGGTCGTTTAGAAATGCTAGTAGTTTGTAGCTTTGGTAAACATCATTTAATTTAGAATATGACGTGAAAAAGTGCCTGTGAAGGCCTAATTTCTGAATAAATGATTTGACTTTGATTTTGATTTTACAGGAAACAAGTATTCGTCTGTGAGAACGACTATACATGAGATAGATTGATATGCAAACTAACGTGGCACGAGTAGGATTCCAACCTGGGACCATTCGATCAACAGGCGGCGTCTTAAACATTACACCACCACCGCTTCCAATAAAGAAGGCAAAAGTGCCAAAATAGTTGTGTGTGTTTCATTATATAATAGTTGCGTGTGACCACGACCGTCAGCCATGAGGAATAGGTCAGCTATGAAGAAGGAAAAAATATATTTTTTTATATTAATTATATAGTAACACGACAATTTTTGGTATTGGTAACAATTGTAAAGTATTATTTATAATACATAATTGCAAACGTATAATGTTGATTGTGAATTTTATGTAAATGTTTTTATGTATTTTTGAAGACCTCCGTGGCCTAATGGTCATCAAGCCGGACTGCTACACTGGAGGTTCCGGGTTCGATCCTCGGTCAGGTCAACATGGGAAATGATCTTTTTCAGATTGATCTGGGTCTTGGATGTTTATCTATATATTTTGTATGTTATAGAATATAGTATCGTTGATTTAGTATCCCATAACACAAGTTTCTAACTTACTTTGGGGCTAGCTCAATCTGTGTGATTTATAAAAGAAAAACACAGTTTTGATTGTACCTGTATATACTTCAGTTCGGCTGGAGTTATATGAGGGTCTTTTTCCGGTGATTCCTTTACCACCAGCCACCACAATGTTGTCCAGACCAGGCCCATTATACCTGAGGACAAAAATGAAGTTACGTCTAAACATTTACAACGTACAGGTTATAATATTATGTAAATACATACTGGTATCAAACGCAAAAACTCCTAAAGACTACTTGGGTACATCAAAACAAACAACTTTTATTCTACGAGTTTTCGTGATTCGGTAGTTTTTTTTTCATATAAAAAAATACAATCCAATTTGCGAATCTACACATCTTGACTCTATGTAATAGCCAAGCAACACGAGACAGTACAGTAGCTTTATGTAGCGGAATCGAATATAGAGTTTTATAGAAACGACATTCAAACTAAAAGAAGGAAATTTTTGTATTTATTACGTTTAGACAAAAAATACGTATAACAAAAGATGTTAAGTCTCTATGAACCTTATGCGCCTTTGGAAGGTTATGCGTTAGATACCAGTAACCCTGTATATGTAAAAAATAGACAAAAATGCATGATCGATTAAAAGATTAATCTTTGACCTCATACGTATATTTCTAGAAATGAAGGAATAACATTTTTGTTCTTTCTATCAAAGTAATTGTAACAAGTTTATTTGTTAGACAAATTAAAAAACCCCCGACTTTCAATATTCATTTCGCTACAACTTTTGGGACTTAAACACCAAAAATACATACGTATACGAGAAAGAAACTCACCAAAAACATAAAATATGCCGGGCCATCCCGTGTAATTAGCTAACAGAGAACTGACGGGCATAGACACGACCGTGCCAACATAGCTGCCACTGAAGGCAAAAGTCGCGAGTCTAGCTCGTTCCTCGCTCGGCGCCCAGCGCGACCACACTGCGTGGATACAGGGATACGTCACACCCTGAAAAAAAAAAGCATTTTATAAAAATGACACGTGTTATTGTAGTCAGATCTTGTGACAAAAAAAAATCACAAGGCGTGACAAAAAAAAAATCATATCCGTACAGTAAACCGTTCAGGAGACCCCCTCGTCGGGGGCCGATCCTGTGTTAACCATCTGGTCATGCTTATCATAATAATGTCAACATAAATTCGCGGTGAACAACTAGTATTATAAATGCTAAAGGTATGTGTGTATGTATGTTTGTTTGTTTGTTACCTTTTTAAGCAAAATCTACTGGACGGATTGTTATGAAATTTGGTACACGGGTATAATATAACCAGAAATATATAGGTACATAGGGTAATTTTCTATGATGACGGTATTACCAATTTAATTAATTGTTTAATTGACCGAGCGAGCGAAGTGAGCGAGATCTACTATTCGTCTTGGACAAAAATATATTTTTTGCATATATGTATGATTGTAACGCGATAACTTTCGAATCAATTTTGATGAAATTTAAAAGATATGTAGGATCTGCCAATATAATTTTTAAGTTCGTGGGGGCAACAAAATCGGTTAAGCCGTTTTTGTAATATTCACAATTTTGTAAAACAATATTGTGTTCGCGAGGTCTAATTTCGCGGCGTACAATTAGTTTACATTTAATTATTTTTTAATACCTCGAACAGTCCTTCCACGACCCTGACAGCAATAAGTAGGCCAGTGCTGGTGTACGCTAGAGGTGGCGTCAGGAGCGTCAGCAACGACGTCGCGCCGATACCTATGGCAAACACCCTGGAAACAAAAACATCTATGCATCCCTTGTCGTTTTCTCGTACAGTCAAGTGCACATCAAGTTACCCTTAATAGAATATGGAATGGTAATAAGGGTGATTTCTTATATTTATTTACACATAGAAAAAAAAAGGAACAGTTAAGTAATTACGTGTTAGGAAAATTAGTACAAGGTGCTAATCTTATTTCAGACTAGCTTCTGCTCGCGGCTTCGTCGATTCGAGTGAAGGTGAAGGTAAGTATATAATGTACTTATGTAACACAAACTCAAGTTGACAACAAGTTTATTTTTTAGACAAATTAAAAGACCCGATTTTCAATATTCATTTCGCTACAACTTTTGAAAGGGCCGAACCGATTTTCATGAAACGTAGCTAAGAACACTCGGGATAAAATTATCTATGACACAAAAAAAAAAACTATAAACGAAAATCGGTTCATCTGTTTGGGTGCTACGATGCCACAGACAGATACAAAGATACACAGACACGTTACACTTTTACAGACGCATTAAAAAAATGACAGAATGACAAGGACATTTCGCTCGGCAACCAAATTGGAAAAGTAATTTTCTCGTTTTTGTTCAACAGCAACGACGACCTGAAGAAGTATGTACAGTACAGTATATAGTGTACAGTGACAATGTGAGACAGCACAACATTTAAGAAATGATTTCGATTTTATATATGTTGTTAAATATGAAGTAAGAAACAAAAATCGACGAAAAACGACAATTACTTTATAATATCATATATATAAGATAACTTATTCTTGGCTAAATGTGTGCGGACCATGTAAGACGTGAAACTTAACTTAAAACCTTAGACCAAATGAAATACGGTTAATCAGTGTTACAGAACGGAACAAACCTGTTACCTCCTATTTTAGCCGCGAGCCATCCTCCCGGAAGCTGAGTCACTATGTACCCGTAGAAGAAAGAACTGAGGACCAGGCCTTTAGTCCGGGAGCTCCAGTCGAATTCTGGAACCTGAAAAAAAAAACGTGTTTTGAAATAAATCAAATTTTTTAAAATCTAATGTAATAATGGTAACACTGATTTCGTTATATTGAAGTTGTCCAAAAGACTGTTTACAAAGGTATAGCTAACAGCGTGTGGACACTAGATGGCGCTGTGTATACTGTAAGGCGGCGCTAAATGCTAATAAAAAAACTTGGCTGTAAAAACACTAGATGGCGCTGTGTGTATTTTAAATGCGCTATGGACATTTTAATTCGACTATCCCAATCACATTTTAAAGAAAAAACCGCTGTTCCCGCGGGAATTTAAGCGGTGGGTAAACCGCTAGTTCAAAATAAGTTATACGTATATAACGTATATACGTATATAATACGTATTATGTTTATATTTCTTCAGGAAGCTACATATATATATTGAAAATTCCTGCATTATCGAACTTGCTAACTTTATTCATATATTCAGTTTCATAATTGAAATAGTTACAGTATGCCGACGTGACTTTAAACTTTGGTAGTGATTAAAATTTAAAGCCAGCGAGTATTATTACACTAACTACTCCTATTAATTGTGTTATATTTACAGGGCATAGTAAAGTAATATAATCTCCAATCTTATGTCTATAATTTTATTTAGATACCTAGTAATCATTACATTGTTTTAAATTCTCTGGTCCGTCTCGCTCTCGATAGAATTTTAAATTATTTATTTCTGGCCACCGGCGTATCGCAGCGCAGACTGGCAGGGTCGCCATGTAACGATGTGAGTAGTGATTGATTCGACCAATATCTGCTTTCGTTTTTTTTTTTCAAATATCAAGAGTGTAAAATTGTTTCTATATTTCCGTTTCAATCTATTTTATTTTCATTATTGCCAGCTGAGTACATAATACAGCTTCACATGTTATTACTAATTTGTCATGTAGAAAATATATTATTTCTAAGCTAAAAATGTATTGCACCAAGCTTGACCTAATTCCCAATTTAAGCCTGTGAAAAGCTCATTGGTACACACTTTTTCACTCTATGCTCCGTAATAAAATAGGGGCAACATCCATAAATAAGTTGACATACGTCCCTAGTACACTCACACGATTATACCGGATCACATTTTTATAACCTCTCGAATCTGGATTTCACAACCCTATTAAACTGAGACCGTTTAAATTTCGACTCTATTACATGTGACATAAAATCAAATGTGACACACTTGGTCAGTTTGCTTTGGATATTGTAAATCGTTCAAGAGTAGAAGTTAATCCCAAGACATAAGTTTTATTGTTCCGTAGCAAGCTTGGTGCATTACGAAGTTTGATATTAATAAAAATTTATTGTTCTTACACCGGGTCCGACGTGCGATATGGTTGGACAATTTTATAGTTTACGGTTTGATGCCTTTTCCAATAATTCCAAATGGTTTATGATTGAAAAATCTAGATTTCCATTTAGGATACTTGAAATTCATAAAACAATTTATGTGCATCATTCCAGCCTACATCAACTCAGTGCTGGGTATAGCTTCCTCCTACCTCCCTCTTTTCGCGTTAATCCTACGGTCCAGTGCCAGCCGCATCCATCACTTTCACGTAAGCCAAACCTGACCAGCAGCTGGTTCAACCAGTCTTTGTCCCTGTCTCGGCCACACTCCGTCACTTTTTTGGTGCTAAAAGGGGCATCGAGCTTGGACTTTTAAGCACTTCCATACTGTTCCAGCATGGTTTTTAGAGGCTCTGTATCGGTTCGAGAAGTTGACCCTCAAGGTAGACATGTTGAAGAAATCAATGAACTTGACGACTTTGAAGTGAGGTTTGTACTTTGTCTATCCCTATCTTCTCATTTAATTTTTGCAGTACATAAATATGTATAGTTTAATATGATTATGTGTAATAAGCCTTATTGTCATTGGCTTTTTAAATCAACATTGTTAATCTGTTTTTGGCTGCCACAGGACAGGCTTGCAGCCTAGTGTGGTGTCAACTGGTAAATTATTTTTATATACGTGCAAGTTTATTAATAAATCATTCATTCATACATGATTTTTGACTAGGTACTTGTATACTTACGTAAATGTTCCGTTGTCAAGTTTGGCTACCAGAGGCTCTGTGAGATTTTTTCTATAACTATGCCTCAGGGCATAGACATTGAAAAAGCCAACAATATTGATCTTTGACTAGTGTATACCTACTCACATATACAACTGTTCCGTTTTCAAGCGTGGTTTTCAGAGGCTCTGTCATGGCGACCACGGCGACTGAGAGGTTGACCCTCAGGGCATACACATTGAAGAAGCCGAAGAATGCCAGCAGCGCCACGACGATCCGCCTTCGTCGCCAAAAGTACCATTTGCCTGTCTGTTCTTTTGTTTGTTCCCTGAAACAACGGGAAATAAAGTGTTATTTATTAACCCCGTATATGCTGCAGTCAGAAGAGAGACCAAATGTCAGATATGTTAACTGAGGATGTTAAAGACAATAAATGTATGGCAATTATTAAGGTTGTACAAAGGTACAGGTAGACTAAATGAGTCGCTGCCAATTTAGGGTAATATCAGTTAAACCACACCCTAAAAATGGGGTCTCGGGGAACTGGGTGAATTGGTCCCAGAATGGGAGGACCAATCACACGTCTGGTTGCGCTTGCGTCCTCATACAATCAAGAATAAATAGTATTTTCCTTTTGCAAAAAGCCTTAATACTACAAACCTTGCAGCGCTGTTTCAGCAGTCTGGTCATATACCAGTTCTAGGGCATACGTTTAAAAGGGAGGGAAAAATATTTTTATATGTAAATAATTTTTTTTTATATAACATACTTAATAATAACTTAAACCTGACTTTGATAGTAGACTTACAGCAAAAGCTAGTTTGTGTAAATTAATCAAAACGTGTAAATGCATACTACCAAGGTAATAAAAACCTGCGCATACGCATATACCTAGTGTGCATTATAAAATGAACGAAAACGAGGCCACTCCGTCCGCAGTGGAATAGAGAAATCTCTAGCAATTGCATTTTCCTTATAACTAGTTCAATTCAAAGATTATGATACTAAGTCTATGTATTTTATTTAGCACATCTAGTATGTGCTATAAAGATGTCCTAAAAATATGTGCCAAAGTTAAAATGTAACGCTATTGGACGGATTTTCATGTTTGATACACGAGTAGAATATAATATTATATAGCGTACACATATAATACCCATTATATTCTTTTTCATTAACATTATGAATGTGCAAATAATAATAAAAATAAGCAATGACTGCACCGTAACTTGGTTTTTACAATATATAATAAGAAAATACATTCGAATAAAACGATCAACGTAACAACGTAAAACATCCGTCGCACGAAATCAATTCAATTTTACGACGTGACGTCAGGGTTAAGTGTTGGGAAATTGCCCATAGAAACTCTTATAATGCTCATTTATAATAACGACGACGACCCAACGTTACCTCATCTAGCAAAAAGTCACAGTTTATTGGGACTAAAGTTCCCTCTTAACTTATATAACTATTATTTTATTATCGACATTAGAAAAAAAACTTTGAAGAGTTATAAACACAGGTTATAAACAATAACCAGTATTTTCATTAAATGGCATGATTAGAAACTTGAAGCAAGGTTTGTCTATTATAATATGCTAGCGGCCCGTCCAGGCTTCGTTCTGGTTAAAGCATAATAAATTATGCTACTACTACCTAAACTTTTCTCAGGACATTATTCATATGACAAATTTATGTCAAAAAAATTAATTCCACGGTGATGTTCGATCGAAACGGAACGCTCTAGGAACTCTCCCGGGCTATGAGTAGAATCCAACAAAACTGTAATGAGCAATGTAATTCCTAAATAAACATTATTCCGATTTTACCAGCGTTTTCTGTTTGCACACGAAGAAATATAATTTCTTTGATTATTGATTTACACCTGTTAGCTGAATTTATCTTATTTAATTAGAATTTTGTACATTTTAGGAAATCGGGGAGATAATTTTGTCATATTATCGCAAATAAACAAACCTGTGACTAGCGTGCACAGAAGTCTATTGCGTGACAGACACACAGATTGTATAGGATATCCAAGTTTTTAATAGAGAAAAAAATGTTTTGTGTTTACTTTATCTGCCGAGGTTAGACACTATTTTCTGCCACATCCACTTCAAAATATGATGCGAAAAAGTGTCTGTGAATGTCTAATTTCTGAATAATGCTACGACTATGGTAAGCGTGACCTCTCTCATCTGAGCGCAATTTCGGTTACTTCCGCCGCCATAGAGCGTCGAAGTCCAAGGTTCGATTATGGTAAACACTTATGGTAAATTAAGAAACTCCTCAATGGTATGCAACATACCCTACTAATATTATAAATGCGAAAGTTTGTGACGATTTATGTATGTTTGGCACTCTTTCACGCAAAATCTTCTGGATGGATTGTTACGAAATTTGGTACATGGGTAGAGTATAACTTGGAATAACACATAGGGTACTTTTTATCCCGAAATTCCTACGGGAGCGAAGCCCCGCAGCACAGCTAGTCTACCATAACACAAACTTGTCCAGTTTTTTTTTTATGGAAGTTGACCTGAGTGTTGTGTACGCCTCAAAATCATAAACTGACAAGGGTCGGGCGGTCGAATAGTAAGTAAACAAGGGACTCTTGCGAATTGATTAAGTGCCTACTTTCAGGATGCGTCGTTAACCAAATCCCTGTCGAGCTATTACAGACCTGCGCAGACGAGCTACTTTTGTCTGCGATTTATTAAAATTTCCCGAAATAGTTGGTATGCACATGTCGCAGCCAACTGGTTGAAATAGCCGTTCAATCAAACAGCTAAACAGCCCTTTGACTGAACAACGCCATTCAATCACACGTCTAGCTTTTTCATTGAATATTTGAGGCGCTCTAAATGTTCAACACTACAGCTGAATCAAAAGCCGCCGTCTAATTGAATTAGTTTAGAGCTGAACTCGCTTTGAAAGTAAATATTCATCCCATTTTACTTGCATCGGGTCTCTTCGTATATCTGCGACAGAGAACTCTGATCCGGGCTGTCATGTGGTGTATATTCTGCCTCTGGATCTCATTTTGTATACTGGCCCAGCGGGTGGAAGATGGTCTACCATTGGATTCGGGTCTTTCCGGTATATTCGTCGACTTTTTAAGACTTTTTATTCTCGTTTAACAGGTGAAGTGAATATTATTCGTTTTAAGAGGAGGTCAATATTTTTGGAAATGCTTTTTGCATTAAGAAAGAAAGATTGATTCGTTATTTATATAAAATTACTATGAAAATACTTGAGTTCATGAGTTTTTATGAAAGTAATTCTAAAAGTTATTGCTATAAGTATGATCCCCTGGGCTCACAGTTGAATGAAGTCTTTTTCTAGAAATTATTCTAGTACAACACATCTAATATCAAGTCTATACAGGCCTTAAATCGACGGCAACCATAAGATGCTTGACAATGGTGACAGCCGACCTAATTAGGTTGTGACCCAATTGCAGTTTTAAAGGCTTCCCCGCGACAAATCACTTCATTTAACCGATTAATACTTGATCGTGTAACTTGCAGCACAAAATCGGGAAGTTTGATTGAGGTCTAATCGACAGAATGTCGATTGAACTATTACTTGTAACAGTCGTCTCTTTTGCAAGTTCGTATTTGCATGTAGATTTCCGTGAATGCATCCTATTTTTGGAAAATAGGATGAGACTTATGGAAGGACGGTAAGGCAGATGATGATTTGATAATAATAGAACTGTAAACTTTGTGCTATAACACTATACTGATTGATTGCAAAATCATTTGTTAACCTTTGTCAAACTTAATTAAATTATCATATATGAACTAATATATAAATAGGTATATAAACTATATATAACCTATAAACTTGTAAATTTCGATTTTGGTGCAATAAAGAGTATTGTATTGTATTGCATTGCATTGCATTGCATTGCATTTATTGTATATACATTATATGGAGTGGGGACCAACTATATAAGTCTGTCATGTGGTCGAGACGATCTGATTCTAATTATAGCTGGGAGAATAAACGGTTCAAACGTCTTTTACCAAAAAAGCAAGATATATATATATTTTTTAAATTTAAATAAGGAACTGTGTTGAAAATGCGCGTTGCCAGTTATAAGCAAATACAACGAGTCACGTTTATGAAAACGATAATGGTTCGCATCTGCGGACCACCATTTGTCGGGTCCAAACGTTTTGCGACTAAAAAAACCTGATATTTACCCTACGCTACGCTTTATTGTGAACATCTACAGGCGCTGGATATGCCTTTATGCTATAAAATCTAACCTATTCTATTAATTGAGCAATATGAGTATGTAGAAAACGACTTTAAATATAAATGCTTACGTAAGCAAAAAATCGTTCAAGTCCCATGTCTGGGAAAATTACTTTTTTACTAGAGGAGTATATTCTTCCAGATACTTACTTTATAAGCACACACTACCTTACATTTACATGCCGGGAAAAAGTGTTCATGTGAGAAATTTCCGCGAGCGAAGTCGAGTGCAAATTTAGTAATAAGTATATAATAAAATCAAGTCTTGTACAAAGTGACCCGCAGTCAAAGAGCGGAAACGCAAAAGGCTAGTGGGTGCTAAGTGTACATTCTCACTGTTAGCGTGTTTGGTGAAAGATTCTCTGTCTCTTTCTCTCTCATCTGGGCGTGGTCCCGGTTTCTTCCGCCGCCATAGAGCGCCGAAGCCCAGTGTCAGCTCTCCTACTTTTTCTCCTCCACTTTGGACTATTTTCGGGGTCTACTGTTGGTGCAAGATTAAATCCTAAGTACTAATATTATTAATGCAAAAGTTTATTAGGATGTATGTTTGTAGAGTAACAACATACATGTTGTTACTCTTTCACGCGAAATTTTATGTTGTGGCTATGAAATATGGTACACGGGTATAATATAGCCTGGAAAAACATATAGGGTACTTTTAATCACGAAATTCCCACGGGAGCTAAGGCCCGGGGCGCTACTAGTGATTTAATATAGTACGTACACTCTAAGGTAAAGCAACATAATTACTAACAGCCTAAAGCAGGTCAGCTATATTGCAATCAAAGCACGAAACTTCTTATAAGGATTTTTTATGTTCTAGGTAATGTTTTTTAGTCTCCGTGGTTGTAATTAGACTGCGTTATATTTAATCGTAATTATATTTCAAAAAGCGCAAATTTTACATAGTACCAACATTTTCAGAGTCTAATATCATCCATCTCAATATACGTTAATAAGCCATGAAATTTCGTGGAAGCAATTCTCGTCTCATTAACTTTGCAGACCGCTATCAGTGGGGCCATACCTTCGTTGGATTACTGGTCAATGACATGGCTGTGTTTTTGCTATATTGTTCAGTCCAATCGATCCGAAACCGGCTTTGTTGATAAAATAGCATTCTTATCTGATGATTTCGTATCGAACTTCGGGATTCAATTAGGCTTGAAATGTGACGATATTCTGTGGCAAGAACGATAAAAAAAAATCTATAAAAATAACATTGGAAAATCATTTTTAGTTTTCATTAGTGTAGTTAATCCGGATCATTGACGTGGGCGCCAAGACAGCAAGGCTCAAATGGAATTGGGCGGGGCATGTTTGTCGAATGCCGCCAGAGATATGGGCACAGATCACCACAAATTGGGTTCCCGAAGGTCGCAGGCATCGAGGTAGACCGCGAACTAGACGGCGGGATGATTTAGACAGGTTTCGGCGTGGTTGGCAGCAAATGGTTCAGTATAGAGACATTTGGAAGACAGAAGGGGAGGCCTTTGCTCAGCAGTGGGACACAAAATACAGACTATTAAAAAAAATAGTGTATGACTGAAACGAATGCAATAGTGATTTGAGCCGAATAAGATTTTATTATGAGAAGTAGATATATCTACTTAGTATCACTATCACGATATATGTATATATGTTGATATTGACATCCACACGGGAGCAGATTTCCGAGCAGCTAGTAATAAAAATATACCTAATGATAATTATGTTGTACCTATAATAAATTATATTTAAATTATCGGGAGAAATAGTTATTACTATTAATGAAAAAAAAAATCTTCTACTAGACTGGAACTATAGTCGATATCTCCGTCTATAATCATACGTGAGTGACCCATGAGTTGTATGTTTAAGTTAGAAGTAGATACAGCCGCACAAATTAATATCCTTATTAACTACACGTAGCTAGGTATGTGACATCCACGCTTTGCTGGACAAATACCTATCTAGTTCCAATCAAATTGATCATCCAACCCAAGGTCGAGAACAACTACTTAATATTAATAGAGCTATGATGTCAACATGTTAAATCCTATGTATATATTATCAAGATCATCAGCAGGTCTACCATCAGCTTTTAAGGAACGATTCAAATGCAGGGAAGTTCAATTTAGGAACCTAAAATGAATCGCGTTCATACTTTTTAACTCGATGGTACGAATTTGCGATGCAGATCTGTTTAGGTCCTAAACTGAATCGCATATTTAGTAAGCACCACGTACCCTTGTTGCTATGCGTGTCCTATCACCTGCACGCCACAGGATCTGTATGACGTCACAGATATTGCTGTATCGGTGGCGTCTTATTGGTCTTCACAAAAATGATACGCCGTGTCGACACGCTAAGAAGAAAAAGAAGAAGCACCCTGGTCAAGTAAATACAAAATATTACTAAGAATACACTTCTACAACAGAAGGAACACAAAGGGATGAAGTTGAAGAAAAGAGAAAGTACCTAAAAATGAACTTCCATCCCTTTCTCTTGTTCCAGCAGTAGGATATGCGACGTTCATTTCATAAAAACAATATATTTATATAACAGAATGAGCAAACCTCTAAAATCGGATAGTTATTTTAAATGACTTTTGCAGCTAAATCATGAACCCACCAAAAACGATATCCACTCCATCAACCTCACCAACTTTAAGAACTATAATGGAGCTATTCATTAATTCTTACGGTTGGTGAGGTTCTTTACAGCGATTGTTATAAGAGGCACTATTCGAACCTTTCAGTAAACATCATATCAACCTATCCACAAATTAGAAACTCTCTCATATTACCATGGCATAAACCATATTTGTAATGGATTGGCACTGCAAGAAAGCAAATCTACAATAGCGAGGTCAAATGTCTCGTACACATTTCCTATCCTCATGTTTACACATACCATTGACTAACCACAGACCAGTGTAACCTGATCCATGGCCTGGCCAGACTGACGTCTGCCTATTGTAGCGGGTTAATTGCACAATGGCGGAAAACCGACACTGTTTTTTGACGTTTAGCTGCTGAGATATAGTACCTATAGTCAATTAATCAATACCACCTGATAAAAGGATTAAGGCTGTGGTTGCGATGCTCCTTTTACAAGTAAAATTTCTCGTGATCATTGTGGGATGAAACACACAACGACTTGATAATTATTCCCAGCTAATAAAACACCGTTTTCGAGTGCAGGTTTTATAAAATTGAAATAATAAATTTTCCCAGACATTGAACGTAGCTAGATCGATTTTTAGCCCTTGTAATTAACTATAATTTAAATTTCAACGTAATCGTCAAACTTTTTTGAAAACGCGTGATAAACATATAAACAAATACTTGCTGCGCCCCGGGGCTTCGCTCTCGTGAAAATTTCGGGATAAAAGTTACCCTATGTGTTATTCCGGGTTGTATTCCCGTATATCAAATTTCATAACTAATCCGTCCACTAGATTTTGCGTGAAAGAGTAACAAACATACTTATATACATACATCCTCAGATTTTTTTTATGTTACTTCTAACATAAAAAAATCTGAGGATGTATGTATATAAGTATGTTTATATATATATATCTTTTAATAAGATATATATTGATCTTTTAATATTATAGTTCGGATTATGTCAATCTCTCTCTCATCTGATAGTTATCCCGTCTTCTTCCTCAGTCGTATGTAGGATCAATATTTATCACATATACACGTGAACTACTCTTGTAAAACACGCACACGTTTCCATGGGGATCGGGGCTATTACCGCACCATTACGGTGTGATGGGAAAATAATTGGAGCAATCACGAGAAATCTCACGAATTTTCCTATGACAGAATTATTTCTTAGTCCATAATTTGCAGAAATCTTTAATTTTTTGCTGATGTAAATGTTTGTTTTTTGTAATATAAACAGAACAGAACTGTAGATATTTTTTTTTTCACGGAAATTATTAATTTCCTAATTAATTCAATACATATGGAGAATGTAAATTAATATTTTGTATTACGGAACACAGTTTCAAGGCTTGTATTGAAAGTTAAATTTTAACTGCAACTTAACTACACTGAACAAACAGGGTTTGTATATTACATTCACATAACCTTAATTTTATACATTATTGTTATTATATTACAGACTACTAGACGGATTTTCATGTGTTTTTCACCAATAGATAGTGTGACTCCTGAGGAAGTTTCAGGGGTATATTTTATTATGTTTATATGCTAGCAGTCGGGATGGCAATAAATATAAAGAAAATAGTCCACGTATACTAAAACAAGTTTATTTGTTAGAAAAATTAAAAAAAAACCCAACTTTCAATATTCATTTCGCTACAACTTTTGAACGGCTGAACCGATTTTCATGAAACGTGGCTAAGAACACTCGGGATAAAATTATCTATGACATAAAAAAAAAAATTGAACGAAAATCGGTCCATCCGTTTGGAAGCTACGATGCCACAGACATATACACAAATACACAGACAGACACGTTAAACTTATAAAACCCCTCTTTTTGCGTCGGGGGTTAAAAAGACCGGAGATATGAAAAACAAATCGCGAATCTGTATTTGGTAATGCGTCTGGAATAACTGAAAAAATGTTTGCTAGTGACAAATATAACTGGCTAAATAATAGTCCAGATCAAAACGTGCAGTCAGTAATTCAACAACCTACACAAATGTATTGTAAAACAGACTTTATTACAGCGTCATACGGTCCATGTTGGGAACCTGACATGCAGTTGTCTATATAGTGTTGTCACATAATATCTTTGTTACGGTAGTAAGCACACACAGTTGCTAAATGAAAATGTAGTTTACCTTGATAAAAGAGATAAGACAACAAATGCTAGAAAAATCTCATGGTTGCGAGCGGAAAGTGACATAAATTACCTATGTCTTACCAATGGGATTGGGTTCTGTTTACCAATGGGATTGATGGCGCAACACTTCTTTATCGAGAGCAACTCCTGAAAATCTCACGGGAACGGGAATCAAAGTCGTGTGCAAAAAGCTAGTTATTATCAATTGACCGATCGATGATGATGGCTGAAACAGTGTTGCGGTAAAAGATTACTAACGAAAAAGAAACAATAGCTTGACCGGCAAGTTTTTACTTTTTACTGCCTTATGAACTTGAAGACGTTCGAGGTGTTAAATAAACTGTAACGAAATACTGTTTGTATAATGTAACAAACTTATATAAGTCAAGACACAGTCGATTTTTTAAATTTGTAAAGTTTATTTTTTCTTCGGGCTGACCTGCACGCCCAGCCAAGTGTCAAATGTTCAGAAGCGATTCAAATGTACGCTTCGCTAACGCTTTGTCGATAACTATAATATGATAATGATGTGCTGATCGCGGCCACAAAGCAAGCAATCAGGTAGCTCATTTTTGGTAAGACTTGTTTTCGTCGTCAATTACCGTAGAAACGCATAGAAGTAGAATTCTGGCTCCGGAGCATCATAAACTTCGGTAATGAAATAGGGAACGACACCGTGGCGGAGAATTTTTTTTTCAAATTTCATTTTAATTGTAGAAGTATTTGCATTATGCGCTGATCCCATTCAAAATATAATTTGATAATGGTCAAGAAGAAGAATTTAATTTTGGGGTTGATGAAATCGGATATGATGGCCCAGCATGAATGAGAATGAGACATAGAGAAAGAGACATAGAGAAAGAGACATAGAGAAAGAGACATAAGATAAATAAATTCGTTGACTCCATGTAGCTAGCAAAGAAAACCACGTCATAAGTAATATTCAGCTATTAGAGAATAGAATACTTGATAAGGTCTTACAAATCTAATAAATTACTTTTGAATATTTTAAACAGTAGTACGCCAATCACGTTGAGTATAAATATAAAGGTCAATGCAACTTAAATGTAATAAATTCTAAGCAAAATGCTTGATGTGAAACTATGCCAAGACAAGCTACATCAGACTTTAATACATAGGTGTTATAGTTTAATTTATGTTGTGCTCGTATCGTAAAACAGGTTGCAATGCTGCTTCAAAGTATATCGGAGAACAATAGATGAAAACCAAAAAAATATATAATTTTTGTGGGATACATTTACAGATGACAAAGACTAGGTAATAATTTAGGAAATATGTCTTTGTAAACCAAAACAATAATACAATGATAAATAATGACTGGAATTGCAATAGCAGAGTCGATAAATAAGAAAGAAGACTAGAATATCAGATTAATTTTAAATTTCAATTTGACAGAAGTTATTTTTAAGTAAGTTTCATTTAAAGTTCATGCTAGAATTTAAAAATAAGAAGAGAGATCCTGTTCTTGAGGCGAAGAAATGTAGATTTTATCGTTTATTTGCTTCAAAGAAGCAAATCACGATACATTTACGATGCATCTAACCAAGAAATAATTGAGATTGTTCAACTGTTTGAGTCAACAGGATATGGACAACTCGACATGGACAGAATCTTCATACGGCATGCGGCTGTGGCCCACTTGATTGGAAATGGTCACCACAACCTAAGGATACTACAACATTACGAGTGTCATACGCTTCTTGTCGGCCCTGAGTTGTCAAGTTCCGTACTCAAAGTGCTGATTACCGTGAGGTAGTGTAGTGCGATATTTTCGTACAGTCAAAAGAACATTGACCTACCCAAATTGTCTCCAAATTCGTCATTGGTACAATCGCATAAAAGTCGATATTGTACTTTTCGTACAGGTCTAATGTACGTGACTGCGACTAATGCTTATCGCATCAAACAACGTGACTGTGAACCAATTAGGTATGAAGAGAAATAACTTAGCCAATATTTCGCGTCTTTTGTTACCACTAATGGGAATAATTGTACTCACTGTATGTAATTAATAATAACCTAATTTTAATATAAGAATCTTATTAGGTAATCTCTCTCAACTCTACGTGTTCCATGTGATGGGACTTAGTCTGTCGAGAGCTGCAACACAAGCAGGCAGCATCATCATTATCAAGCATTTAAGAACGTCGTTTTTATCGGCATCCATTTACATCTATACTCTGCTATCGATTTTACATCCCTATAAGACACGACCTTTGCCTTTTCATTCAACTGATCCAGGAATGCCCTTCGTGGCTTTTCTTTCCCTTTCCAAGCTTACCAGACTTTACCATATTCTTCTTGCTTTGGCCAACTTGATATAGTCATCTAAATATCATCTGCCTTTATTCCACAATTTAATCTGCCTACGGATACTTCACATAATGTCAATAAGGTAGAAACATGAGCACAAGATCGGACTAGTTAGGCCCATTTATCTACATTTCAATCGAGTCATACACGATTTATTATATAAACGGGCGACTTAACGCCAGGGCCTTTAATTAGGTTATTAAGTAGCTAGATTATAATTCGATCGTTACGTAATTTAACATAAAATTTGTTGGAATTAAGTATAATTAGATTTACAAACGGGGGAAAGTACCTACTAATATCACAGCCGAACAACGTACATATACTTTCACAATTTCTAACAAAATTCCTGCGAATGGGTGACGTAAACTAAATGAACTGACGCGTAAAGGTTATGCGATGACCTCTGCTCAAACAGCCTGGGATGCAACAAATTATAAAGCTAACACAACTGTTTCCAAATTCTAAGAAAAACAATATACTGCGTATAATTCATAAATATGGCAAACTAGAAAGACTTTTTTCAGCTCAAAATGTAGTATTTTCCAGAATCCTTCAGAGTTATTTGTCCTTTCTAGATTATATAAAAAAATTCATATATATTTTTTGGAATTTAGTAACAAATATATTCTTATCCATAAGTAAGTATGTAGTTCTGGATTTGATAGAGATTAGCATTCTCCTATATACAGTTTAGGAGAACTTTGATCAACTTTTATTATCCCACTTGATATGGGGTCGATGATTACGGTCATGTCAGTTTGCTGCACAATTCTTGGTCTGATGCCGACTTTACTGTTACCTTCTTAGCCACATCCTGCCGATCCATCTTTGCTTTGACCTTCTAGATCTTTTCTCTATTAATTTCAAATTCTGTTCCATTCGAACTTTTCGTTCACCTCTCTTCTCATAACGTGTCACTGTCACTGTCTACTATTCTCAGTGTTCCTGTAACGCGTGCTACTTTCAGTTTAAAATGAGAATTATGTTGTGTTTATCAGCAATGAAACATATCTTCTACTTAACTCGTCTCAGCGTCTCGTCTACTTGTATCATTTCTTCGCTGACTTTATCATTTGAAATAATATTATCAATTGAATGCATTTTTATATTTCTATACTATATATATTTTGTGTTGTCATGTCTACAATGAAACATATGCAATAAAAAAAGATTGACGCTTTCCATCTCATAGTTGTTATGAACACGTACCTGACGACATTTGTGCTTATTTAATAACATGTTTACGAGTATATATTTCTTTATTTTTAGGTACATATATATCTCTTCTTGGAGTAGCTTGTATATTGTTAAAAATAATAGGAATTGCAATTTACTTCTTACTTCCGTAAAACTGTGGTGGTGTTCTGGATACTTACGATTTATTTCTATATCGTCGCTCTTGGTTGTTTCCGATAGCAGTACTAAGATTCGATTTCGACTTGATTCCTTGGCTCATTTGTCTATAGTATAGACGAAGAGGAGAAGGTATAGACTGACTATGCCTTCATAAGCACACAGTACCAAGAACAAAGTTTAATAGATCGAAATTAATGTTCGGTATGTATATTGTTAAGTTTCCTCACAAAATCTATAACCTACCTAAAATTGTATGTATTCTGTTTATACGTATTCGCTATGTATTTTCGTATATCTACGATATGCGAAGCAGGCGCTCACGTTCGCAAGGCAAACTGTTTACACAAAAAATTGATTAACATTTCCAGTAACATCCATCACCCGCGTAATTGTGTCTTCCAACGATTCTAATGTTAATTTAAAGACATGTACATTATCTAGATAAATTTACAAAATTAGATATCAATGAATGAGTATAATAATGAGGGTCCTGGTGAGACCATACAACCGTGATTTCTTCTTATTGAGTGTATTATTTCTTAAACTTGTGTCAGATGTTGGCTGTCTCCGTCAGAGCAGTGAACCTGGGACCTTTTTAATACAGGCGGGCTTTTTAACTGAATCACCGATATTTGTCAACTGCGGTGAGACTAGGGATACATGTATATTGCCTACTTAGATAGGCCCCTTCGACACTTATCAAAACTTGTTCTTTCTTGACGATTTTCTTATTTTGGGAGACTTTCAGCCACAGAGGTCTCGGAGACAATACAATACGATTTTACGGCGTCAACAATAACATTACTGTGCTCCAATCGGAATGTGTCTTCTATAAATGTATTGTTACAATGGAATCATTATTTTCGTCCGCTAACTTGGCACTTTAAATTATCTTATTTTCTATTTGTGTTGTATTTATACTTATACTCTCCTCTTTTATGAGGTTTTCTGACTAATTAATATTTATGTTTTAAAATCTAATGAGGACTAACTGGATCATGGATTAATTCGGTTTATAAACTGTTTGTCACTTAAGCAGGTACTTATTATGTTCAGTGTTTAGTGATGTCTTAGTTTCTAGAAGCCGTGATTTCTAAGTTAAAATTAATATCCTAAAAACATATTACATACATATAATTAATTATAGTGAAATGAAAATATATTAATTATTTATTTCTAATCATGTATATAATTCAGTTGTTATACTGATAAGTGAAAATAGCAGTAGGAATTAACACTGCCAAATGTATTTTAACATCAAGAAGTTGTTACACGCGAAATAACACCAAGAAAATAAACACGCCAAGCGAATATCAATCATACCACACCGTAATAAGGTCACCGATGTTTATCAACACTACATCCGTTGGTAGCACCTATGACTTTAGCACTTTCAAATTACCTTTCAGTTGAATTATAGAACATCGCCGCTTGCCGCTTCATATCCTGTGACACTGTGTTGTCCTCACTCATTTTGTACAAATCACATATCACCACTGAAATGCAGAGGATAATCGACTTTATGGCGTAATTTTTAGGGTCTTCGAGGCCGGCAAGTCTGCGCACGACGCCCGCGCCTCTCACTACTGACTTGGTTATATAGATTTGCTAACTCTCGCGGTACCTCTCACCCCCACTTGTAATATGACGTGGTTCCATTGTTGTACGATACGTTACGACCATAATAATTTTGTAATATAGGTAGGTATATAAGGCATGGCGAGAGCGGAATTTTTATATTAAGTCTTCCGGCGAGGCACGTAACTAAATACATAAATGTAAATAATATTTTTTATATTACTGACAAGAAAACAGGCCATTAGGCAAGCCACTTCATGGGAAGTAGCAGCCTAAGGACGCCTGCAAAACATCGACGTACTTGACATCCCCGGATGTCAAGTACGTGCATTGACAGCCCAGATAAAGCCCATTTTAGAAGAACTCGCATGTTTATTCTCAGGGATGGATAATTCCACAACCTCAAACGTGAGAGGAAGTTCCTTTTAAAGCGCACTGTACACGGATGCGTGGAAGAATTTACGGGAGGCTTTGCCCAACAGTGGAATATAAATAGCTAAATAAAATAATAACAAATACTAACTTATTGGATGCAATAATTAAGATACTTATTATCGATATCCATACCCTTTAATAGATGTAATACATAGTAATTTGCCTTTAGTTATAAGATACAAGTAGTCATTAAACATGAATTAAACTAATGGTAATTTTTTATTTGTCATTCTGGTTTGCATTTTGTTATGATAATTATTTTTAAATTTGTGTACAATGGAAACAGTCTCTAAAATAATATAGCAGTACAGACTTGTACACTGGTGGTACTTTTTGTAGATATGTACCCATGATAAGCACTACAACCGCAAAATAAAAACAAAGAGGAGGATACGCGGGGCTGAGGCAGACGGAGTGGGGAATCCAAGAACAAAATAAGTCTATGCGCATTTCATTGAAGCTGTGCACAAGTTGATGCACCGGGTTCTTCTCTATAATTGGGCCGTGCTTGAATGCAAATCATACCAATCACATTGCCTGTCTTTAAAATTGTATTTTATAAAATTGTGTAGCAGTCAGTTATTTGATAGCTAGATTTGTCTCAAAACGTTTGAAATCCCCTGTCCAAATGTGATATAAACACCAAATCCCATCATGACTTATGTATTCTGCGAAAGGTAAGTTCATCAACATCATTCACAAATAATGATGATGACAAGACATCTGTGTTTACAATGTCTATTCTGGGACATAAATTATACCCAACAGATATATTAAATAACTGTGTATATGTAAATTAATTTGTAATTAATTATCTTTTAATAATTCATGTATCAAACAAAAGATAGGTCAGTTTAAACTGAACTGTATGGAAGCAAAGGAAAACATAGAATGTGCCAGTTGCCTCTCTTCCCGAGCAGATTGTAAAAGTTGATCAAAGGAACATAACAACAGGCTATAAACTGAAGATTCTAGGTAGGTGAGGCTAGCATCCAACCACAATTTCACTAACAAGCTCACCATACCTCTAAATGTGCACTTCAAGTTCTTCAACTCTAGGATCTGTCTACACAATAGAGAATGAAGATGTGATTAGGGAAATTCCAGAAGTGCAAATAATGGTCAAGTTTGTATTCCTTAGATGTGTAACTGTATAATGTATATATGTCAAGTACAAACTGTACATATGTTGTTTGAGATAAATAAATTGGTTTCCTCTAGGAAAGTACACTGTTTTCCATATATTCTGTAGCCTTCTATTTAACCAGGTGAATATAATTAAGATATATTATTCCTCACTAAATACAGGTGAGAATTGTTGAGCGAGAGAGATATTTCAATATTATTTGATTAACTAGTTATCAATTAACTAGTATCTTTAGTAATTTAGTAATAATATATTGTTAAATTATTAGTTAGTTACTTGCGAAACTACTCTTTAGAATGAAAGTTCTTCCAATCTAAGTTGTGAAGTTGTCTAACATTTCCGAATTGTAATCTGGGGCTTTCACAAATAGTCAATCATGATGAATACTATAAAAATATTGGCAATTTTTATAAATGTACACAAAGGAAAAAACTTACTCGTTTTCTCCCCACAAAGGTGTGTAACTATACATAAAATCCGATGTTTTTACCATTATTCACAGATCACGTACCTATCTCAGAAAACATAACTTAGCTACTATTTCATTAAAGTTTTACATTTACTTTAACTATGTTCTATTCAAAATTCTATTTAAGTTTCCGTTTCCGTCCACTCCACTTTCACTACATTTTGTTTTGACTTTTGATTTCAGTTGACTTTGACAGTTCGCACAGACATTGACATAACATCATTGACATATCTACATTTTTATTTTTTACTAATATTGTGAAATTGGCACAAAACATTTACAACGTTAATATACATTCATTTTAATGTAATATTTTGGACTTTGATGAAAAGTCAAAAATGATCTACAATTTTTTTTGGAAATATACCTATAACAAAATAGTTTACATAGTATTTCCACCTAATATGTCCCACCGCACCGTGTTCAGCGCCACGGCCGCGCTGTGGTCGCGGAGGACAAACCCCGCGATCCCAACTCTGATCCCCTCTAGTTTCCACATCCAAAGGCTGGTGGCGGGTTACCAGCCAATGGCAGTACTACCGAGGGGACCGTCCACCAGACCCAGAGCACCCACCAAAGTCTCTGGGCCTTGGGTTCCTCTTGGTTCACCGGGGTGGCTGGTTGTATCAGACCAACCCCCACCATCGCGACAAGATGGGAACCCGTCGGGGGGATATCTAGAACGACCCAACGCAACGCACCGATTTACAACCAACTGGTTGGTACAGAATAGGTTCTCTTCACTGCTCGCATTCTAAACTTTCCATTAAGATTGCTATTATTGCTACCTACTGGAAGTATTGTCTAATCTGTGAATTGATATAATCTGGCCGCAACGCAACATGATAAATCAAAAACATGTCAAAATTTAAAGTTTATCAATAACAGGTACATATATATATAGGTAATAAATCTACCAATCTACCTAACAATTTTTATATTTAGGCTTACTGTGTCTAAATAAATTTCAAAGGAGCAAAAATAAAATATACTTACATGGAAGAGGTCACACTTACTGCAATCCATAAAATCGAACGGCCCTCCTAGGTGCCGTCAGTATGTGGGTGACCTAATTTTTTCCAAAGTTATTACACAACTTATTACGTGGAGCATGGTACTGCACTCTGCAGGGACGCAAGCTCAATGGAATCCATTTGTGACTATAGAAAAAGTTAAAATATAGAAAAATGAGTTATGCAACTCGTTTTGAGTGCTTTTGTAACTGTGGCCTCCTTTTTATTCAATCTGCTTGTTGTTAACTTTTTGTAATTTAATGTAAAGAAAGTTAGATAGCCAAAACAAATGTGGGGCTCCAACAAAAGGGTCAGATTTTAGTTTCCGAGATATTTGATATTTTGTAAAAAGAAAGGTGGAAAATTGACTTAAATACAATAAACAGCAAAGGGCTACGTTTCCATACAATAAACGTCTCTAAATCATGTACGAGAAATTGCAATTATATGTTTACTAATAATCATACAAATTGCAATTGGATACGTATGTAAGTATCTAAATGCAATTTGGTGTGCAAAACCATGTGGTTTAGTAACTAGAACTCTTTAACCGTTATTGCAGTTTAAACATTCAATCGCAATAGGTAATACTACTTACTCAGTAAGCATGAAATTTGACATCGCCGATCTTAATCGATCCATGTTTTTATCTAAACGATATCCGAGCATTATCAGGTCATCCATCTACCAGTCGAGGGTATGATGGCACGACAATGCCCTTTTTATAACTTGTCCACATCAATCTCACAAGTTTTCCTTTCATGAGCTGTGTTTGATCTCCTTATCATTTCATTTTATTGAGTCACATTTGTTTCCTATTGGTTTTATTAATATTACGAGTATATTGTGAAAGTTTGTAAGAGCGTGATGTACCTACCTATCTACCTATACGAACTGGCTGTTCTGTTGTCTGCTACCCTTCCAAATATCAATTTATCTATAAAGTATTATTCAATCGTCACACTACAAATCTTAATAAGATATATACTGACTTATACACCTATTATTATAGGTACCTAGTGTATGATATTGGCTGTTATGCAAAAAATTATAATTGACCGAAGCATGTGGTGAAAATAAAATAAAAATGCAGCGTGGTTATTGTGACTGTTTAGAGCATGGTATTAGTAATTACCTACCTAATTAGCTACCTACCTAATTACTTAATTAGTAATTACCTACTCTGTACGAAATACTTACTAATTTCATGGTTTAGAGATTGAACTGACGTTCAGACAATTTTCTACAATGACATCAATATTTATTCCCAAATGAAAATGGTTTATCCACTAAACCGACTCTGTCTCAGATGAAAGTTTATGTGTAGTTCAGCAAAGAAAACTTCCAATACGGTATCATAGAACAAAGGATCGAATCGAATTCGGGAGTTGGAATATTGCATCGAATGCGAACGAAATCCGTGACATTAGGTATATTGTTCATGATCGAGGTCGAATACATTTGATTCGACCCCTATTAGGTTGGCTATCGGCTATGTGTTGATGTGTTGACCTCTTTATTGTGCGCCTGAGGAAAAGACAAAAGCAATGATGTCTGTGTTTTTTAAGATATGCGCCTGTGGATAAAGTTATAATTTAACTAGGAGTATTTATTATTGTTTTATATTGGCAGGCGCTTTTGTTACGAATTTTTTTCGGTAAATTTAAATTATTGTAATGGAAAATTACAAAAGTTTTGAATACATCAATGGTGTCAGGCTAAAGAAATTCGGATAAACCTTTTTTGACAAACAACCTTACATATTTATTTCAAGTTTTCAAGTTTATGTATCAAGATGTGTAGAGTTATTTATATGTAACTCGTCGATCGGTTCGTAAAGATAGTTGAGCGTAACTCCTCGCTGCCTCTAAATGTAATGTTAGTTTTGTGAACCCAAATTTAAAAAAAAAACATAATAGGTAGGTACTTAATTACATCAAGTAGGTAGTACTTGATGTAACTAACTTTCACACTTTTAAAATCTTCTTAGCGTGTCGATTCGGCAAATCATATTTGTGAATACCAATAGGACGCCACTGATTTGATCTTTGATTTTGAAACAAATAGGAGAGTTCTTTTTAAAATATTATCGCGTTGCTATTATATTATATGTCAGATTAACATATCTACAAATTATTTTTTATCAATGGCAGCAAGGATTAACCATAGTCACCTCTTGCAAACATCCCAAAAAGAGTTTTATTACATGTTATGATATAAGCACTGTTTTCTGTCCTGATTTCAGATTTTGGGGTCACATTTAGTGATGACGGCATTTATGCCTTCCTTATTTTATTGCTAACTATCCGTAATACAGAAAAAATATTAGATATCACTAGTAGGTACTTAATCCTAGTAATATTATAAATGCGAAAGTTTGTGGAGATGTGTGTGTATGTTTGTTAGGTAAGTATACTTTCACGGAACATCCACTGGATTGATTATTATGAAATTTGGTACACGGGTAGAATATCGCCTGGAATAAACACATAGGGTACTTTTTATCCCGAAATTCCAACGGGAGCGAAGCCCCGGGGCGGTGCTAGTATCCAGTACATATTACTTATTTACAGGAAGACAAAGCAACCACCGATTTATATTTTCACAAGATTTTAGTCTCACCTCTTCTGACGTTTGTCTGTCTGTAATCTAATCTGGCAAGTGTTTGCAAATTAAATTTATATGTTTTACTATACGTGTTTTCTATATTCGACGTTTTATAGTTTCGATGACAACGCATTAGGTATCATGAAAATCCTGCCGCGATTGTGCGGTATCCACTCCCAATGAGGGAAGTCCTCAACGGCTTATCGCGCGAAAAATTTTTCAAGTATTATACTAAATTGTATATTTATGTTAGAAAATATATATATCCCAACATATTTCTATATTTTCTTAGTATAATTTTGTGTTCTATCAGATTACGCATGCGTCATGACTCCATATCACAGATTAATGTCGTCGTATACAACGTGTATTTGTATAAAACAAGGAATGCTCTTAGTTATCAAATGTCTGCAGACTATGTTTGTACTGGCTTGCGATTGTAGCTCTAAAAATACAGTGGCATACTTTTGCTATAAGTTCATGTTTCTGAATATCTAATCGACAGTTAGGGCTATTTCAGAAAGGGCATTGTTTCGTAAGATTTTTCAAGAGTGTTTAACCGTTTAACAAGCGTTTTAATCTTGGAATAGACTTCGGGTAGACTTCTTTTTCAACCTCGGTGGCGGCGCGGTGGTAAAGTGCTTGCCTGTGATCTGAACCGAGAGGTCCCGGGTTCGATCCCCCCGGTCGGGTCATGATGGAAAATGATCCTTTTCTGATTGGCCCGGGTATTGGTTGTTTATCTATGTATGTATATGTTATAAAATATAGTATCGTTGAGTATAAAATTAGTATCCCATAACACAAGTCTAGAACTTACTTTGGAGCTAGCTCAGTCTATGTGATTTGTCCTAATATATTTAATATTCGGGACTTGCTAGAATTCGGGTTTGCATTTTGACCATTCATTGGCTGATATGCATTCAACATAATGGAACTACTTAATTAGGATTAATTGACAATATATTATACTTAGTTCCATGGAACATCTGGGAGAAAAAAATCTCAGTAGTTTCATAATGGAACTAGAGATTAGAACTAGTGGGATACAACGGAAGCTTTAGATATTGGTTGTATGGTTGCACGATAGCTACGTAAAAAGGCTATGGCGTTTCACATATTATAAAACAATATTCTGCATTGTATCCAGCCAGTTACTTATGCTTTCATAAATCTATATTTTTCAATAATATATTATTATTAAAAAAGCGACTTCGTCACGTCCCGGATATGACGTCAAATGGAGCGGTAAAGATTGGCATACGTGCCACGTCACGGATTTTGTTATGCATGCAAGGGGTAAAGTTATGGATTTGTAATCTGTATTATGGTGTTTTGTGTGTAGATAAGAAAACGTGGGAATAATCTGTTGTTTTTGGAGGATATATTTTTAATAGTTAGTTATAATCTTTTCATATAATTCAGATGGAAATTAACAGTAGAGTACCAATGGCGTGCCTAAGATAAATAGGTAATTTATCTTCAATGGATACCACTTTGCTTTACTGTCCCTCTAATATATTTTTTTTTATAAAATCAAACGTGTAACAATCGAAAAGTACTCAATAAATAGTTATTGATTCAAATTTTTTAATGGCAAATATGTGTCTGCCTCTTTCGCCTTGTCGTAACCGTAGTGGTAAACATAACCAAACGTCAAATATTGCATAGTTTGTATGGGATTTTGACGTGACAACGTCTTAAATTAGGTTGCGGCTGGGAGTCACTTATGAAAAAGTGTAACGCCCGGTAACGTTACGATGAGTCACCGAACGAGAGAGAGGCCCGCCGAATGCCTTGCGTCTCTCTCCCACTCAACTATGATCGGTCTGCCGCGCGCGTAAAAAGACGTTGTCACGTAAAATCTTCGCCCGTAAAACCGACTTTACAGGCAACCATTTTTTTTATTTACCGCAACGAAAACCAGCAATGTATAGCGAATCCGTCAAAATTTAGCAAACTGTTCGACGACTGTGAAGCTGGCGTTGTGTGTGATGCGTGTAGTGCCAATTGTCTGATAATTATATCGAAAATCGTGGAAAGTAAGTGGAGAAGAACAAATTGGTTAGCCACAGAATAAATAAATACATTACAATACAATAATTATTTTTATTGCACAAATTAATTACATAGTACACATAAGTACAAAATGTGATACATATAATACACACATACTATGGCACCATGATATAGATACATTGTACAAAAGGCGGCCTTTATCACTGTAAGCAATTTCTTCAAGACAACCGTGTGGGAAATTGCTAGACGAGAATATACAGTAAATGCGGGTCGGATTAAACTGACAATTGTAAACAATATGCTTAAAATGAATATCATAAACCTACACAAATATTAATACAATAAACTTACATACACATATTAAATTAATACATACTTATATTGCAAATAATTATGTAAGCAACAAATAGAAGATAAAGAGAGACTGCAGGATAAAAGCGGGACCCTGGGCTCCGACGCTCCGTCGAAAAATTCAAGGAACCTTTGTATAATAGTGTTGATAAAATAAAAAATCAAAATCAAATCATTTATTCAGAAATTAGGCCTTCACAGGCACTTTTTCACGTCATATTTTAAATTAAATGATGTTTACCAAAGCTACAAACTACTAGCATTTCGGAATGACCACTGCTGAGAAGAAACGCCGAAAGAAACTCATTCAAACAGTTTTGGTCCCTATTATGCCAGAAGGGCTTACCATTTTTTAAATATAAATGTATGTATAATTTTTTATCAGTAATATAATACGCAATATACCTATAAGAATCAATAACTAATAAGCCGTCACTATAAATGGCTCATGGATCATAACCATAAAGTGCACCCAGGAAATCGGGATTGACAAGTGGATTTCACGAATGCACCAGATTGCTCTAACCCGAATTAAGTTTACAGCTATAGTAAAATTAGACCAGAAGGTAATCTATTTTAACATAAAAAATTGAAAGATTTTCTTTCGTAAGTATCGAGGGTTACTGCTGGTATCTAACGCATAACCTTCCAAAGGTATATAGAGACTAACATCTTTTGTTCTACGACTGTTGTCTAAAAGTAATAAATACAAAAAAATCCTTTTTTTTAGTTTTAATGTCGTTTTATAGAAATGACATTTAAACATGTTAACTCTATGTTTAATTCCGCTACATAAAGCTACTGTACTGTCTCGTGTTGCTTGGCTATTACATAGAGTTAAGATGTGTAGAATTGGAAATTAGATTTTTTATATGAAAAAAAAAACTACGAATCACGAAAAGTCTTAGAATAAAAGTTGCTTGTTTTGATGTACCCAAGTAGTCTTTAGGAGGTTTTGCGTTTGATGCCAACCCTAATAATAAGGGACCCTAATAATAAGGGACCTTAACCCTAAAGATAAGGTAACCCTATATATCGAAATAAACTTTTATCGCTAGCCTTCCCTTTCTTAATTCATAAATCTCCACTAATTGCCGTATGTCATCCGCTATCTCTTTCGCGGTCTTCTATCTCATCTCACGGTAGACAAGTCATAGATTTTTTATTAATTACTATGGTGGTTTACTATATTCGACATATAGCTGTGATATACCGGCCTTTGCCTGATATCAACCCTGATTGGCATAATCTATATTATAATAAAACTATTTGGACTATGTCTGTACATAGGAGATATTTACGAAAAATAACAGGAGATGACTATTTACGGTCAATAGAAGCCAAAACAATGTTTTTTAGTGCCTATATAATAAATAAATCGCCGCCTCGTAACAATAACAACGTGGAGTTGTCTTATTATAGAGAACCACGTGGTCAAGTTAGGGCCAAATGATCGTTCGGTTTGCTTTCAAACGTATATGAAAGCTGTAAAAACTGATGTAGTTTGCCTTCTGAATAAATGATTCAGAGGGTAATAAATAATGAAAGTGAAATGCAGGGCATTCAATGCACTTTACCGGCTTTATATAAATCAGACTCTGTTTTATGGTATAAATCTATCAAATTGCAGATTTCAGCTTTCATTATACTTCCAAAACAAAAGAACGAAAACGAAATATTTTCATTTATATTCAACTAGCGGCTCGTCCTGGCTTCGCTCGGCTAAAAACAATACACCTAAACCTTCCCCAGGAATTATACTATCTATTGTTGAAAACCGCTTGAAAATCCGTGCTGTAGTGTAGTGTGTAGCAAACAGGCAGACAGACGCGGCAGAGGAGAACCTCTGCTGTTTTATAATATTTAAGGATATGGTAGATATTCGTCTGCCGTGATGTCGTCAGAGCAGTAGCTCGGTGAGTTTAGATTCGGAGCAAATTGGCTGTGACAGACGAACAGACAGACGCACGAGTGATTCTTTAAGGGTTCCTATTTTTGTACGGAACCTTAAAAATTATAATACTTTTATAAAAGTGTGCTTCTGCTTTAGTGTAACTATTTACGTCGATACAAAGCGAAATAATTTCGTCTAATTGACACTACACTTTGACCTCATTTTGTCTATAGGTATTGTGTCGGCAAATCGTCTAATTTTACCGAATCGAGCATCGAATAAAGGCTTAATTTTGAGTTTGAGTACTGAAGAAACAAAGAAAAACTTTTGATTCTTTCGCTTCGTACATTAAATTTAATTTCAAAGGGACGTGTTTTCGTCGCATGACAAAAACATTTTGTCAATTAAGGAGGTCCCTTGTCGGGAGCCGGTCATCGCCATCAGATCATGGTTGTCGCAATAACGCATCACCATGGAAACTGAAGCAACGTGAAGAATTTCAACACTGTAGGACAAGCGGATGTAGGAAAGCCGGAATATGTAACTATGCAAGACTTGAGATTACAGACAGAACGACAGACAACTTGACAGACGGGACAACTAAAAGCTTGTATGTAAAAAGCTAATTGACTGAGTGAACGAAACGAGCGAGATCTAAAAATGGACATGGGGCAAAAATAAATTATTTGTATGTATGTATGTATGTATTTACGTTTGTAACGCGATAACTTTGGAACCATTGGTCTGATTTCAATGGAATTTAAAAGGTATTTAGAATCAGTCAATAGAATTTTTAGATACGTGGGGCATCAAAATTTTTGAAATATTTACAGCTGTTCGCAAGGTCTAAGTTCGCGGCGAATAATAATTTTTATAAAACTCAACTCGCGCTTGCCCAGATTTTTCAGAAATAAAGCTAGTCGTATTTCATTGTTACTGTCCATATTACACTCGCACTTAGACATAAAACTAGGGGCGTCTTTGCCTGTAGAGCAGGCAGGCGCTTTGCACTAGGGCGCCGGTTGTCAGGGGGCGCTGAAAAGATTTGCAACCATTTTTTCATCTGATCGTCACATTTTGGCACAAGAAGGCCTACCACGATTCATACGAACACATACATTTAGCATTGTACTATCATTCACATGCTATCTCTTTTTTACAAATCAACTTAGGGCAAAAATACATTTTTTGTATGTATGTTTGTAACGCGATAACATTCGAACCGTTGTTGGTCTGATTATGATGAAATTGAAAAGTAATACAGGATCTGTCAATAGATCAGTCAATAGAATTTTTAAGTTTGTGGGGCAACAAAAACGATTAAGTCGTTTTTGAAATATTCACAATTTAGTAAAAAAAAATATTGTGTTCGCGAGGTCTGCGTTCGCGACGGATAACTAGTATTATATAGTACATAGTAGTAGCATTGTGTAAAAAAGTGAGAATGCTACGTGTTTTATGTTTCATGGTAGCCTCCAAGATGGCGCCAGGGGATTGCACTACGTGACGCGGGCGGTACGTGAGCAAGAGCCCATTCTACAAGAGGGCACCATGGTTACTTATACTAGGGTACTTTAAGCGCGAATTTTGATATATGAGGGCACCAAGGTATTGTTGGAGTACGGGCGCAACATGTTGTGGAGCCAACCCCGCATAAAAGTAACTATTTCCACGCTTGCATTCACTCCACGTTTCTTGGGATCCAGATATACTCGCTGTCAATGTTGGACGTGGTTTCAGTACAAGAAAAGGCGTATTTTCATAAGCTTTTAACTTGAAATGTATGTATGTAACCTATTATTGTACATCTCAAAAATATATGAAACTTTTAGGGTGGGTTGTACCGCCAACTTTTTACGTTAGCTTAAACGTGCGCAGAAAAACGCCATTTTGTCTAAACATCAGCGGCGCGCCGGTTAAAATCAACGTCAAATATGATGGTGCAACTCAGCCTTAGCCGATAGTGATTTCTGGTACATAATGTTACGCTTCAAAATCGCTGATAAAACATATGACGTGTGTGTTTAAATGTTGTAAACTATAAATAATATGATATGTATTTACTCAAATGTGTAATGTAACACTATCTATTGAAAGTTTGATGTCCCTGATTCCTTTCTGCAGCAGAAAACTGAACAACGCAGTATGACAGATGCTAAACACTACCTCAGTCTAGCTACGATACCAAAAACACCTAGTTTTATAACCTGTTCGTGGCTTAAGAGGCGTGAATTTGACTTTTGTTTTGGAAGAGGGTAAGTCATGCCCTCTCCATTCCAGTAGAAGTATCCAATGGCCACGTGTATAATTACAAATCGGTTCTTATGTGATAAAGTCTAAAATTATATGAAGTTGTATACATTCTACATACATGAACGTGACTAAATGTGTTCTACTATTTTAATTTTAGTACTAGCACAGTAAAATATATACAAGAGTACAACGTAGTACTAGCGAAGTCCAAACAGAAAAATCATTAGCAATCGCTTTTCTGTCTTCACTATGGTCTTACCATTACATATGCAGTGGTATATACTGAGAGTGCTGTTTGGATCCAGTGACTGTAAAACTAATTGGTAATGCGTGTGAATCGTTCACTAGAGATCGCGATTTAAGATTATAGTTGATTCATAGTTCAATGTTACAGAGATATCGGCAGTGCCACATCACACAGTTCCCGTGGGAACATTGGGGAGATTGCTACCACAGTTTAATAAAATTCGTGCAGTTTTTCGACAGCTCTAACGTTAACACCCCTTTTGGGTGTTATAAGTTCGATCAAAATCAAAACATTTATTCAGAAATTAGGCCTTCACATGCACTTTTTCACGTCATATTCTAAATTAAATGATGTTTACCAAAGCTACAAACTACTAGCATTTCGGAACGACCACTGCTGAGAAGAAATGCCGAAAGAAACTCATTCAAACAGTGTTGGTCCCTATTATGCCAGAAGGGCTTACCATTTTTTGAATATAAATTTATGTATAATTTTTTATCAGTAATATAACATGTAAGTACACAATAAAGTACATGGTCAAAAGGTATACTGAAACATATTATGATTGTGATCAAGTGCTGATGAAAGGAAAATATATATACTTATATATATATGTATAATTAACAGAACAAAAAAAACTTGACCGCTGTCTCTGTCTCTCTATCTGTGTACATGGCACCGTAGCTCAACAACGGGTGAACCGACTTGTACGAGGTTTTTTTATTTGATAGCTAATTTTTATGCGGTGATTCTTAGATATGTTTGATCAAAATCGGTTCAGCCGTTCAAAAGTTGTAACGAAATGAATATTGAAAGACAGGGGTTGGTTTTATTTTTGTCCAACAAATAAACTTGTTTTATGGTTATTCGAAAACCATCTTGGAGAATGTACTTTTTATAAACGCCGCACGACACAGCATATTTTGTGTGGTGTTCCAGCCTTATTGTAGACAGATGGCATACTTCTATATACCATTGCACATTTGTCTTTATGATTTATTATCGTAAATGTTTATGTATTTCATATCCGCTGGCGATAAAATGTGGAAGTTTGATCGTAAAATTATAATATAAATTATGCTAATGTCCGACAATCAAATAGGCGTATGAAATGATCTTGTTTATCTGTTCCAGTGTTTATAGGAATAATAATTGTTTTAGATGTTTCTATTCTGTATCATAAATTAATAATTACAAAAAAAAAAACTAACCTGACGATTACCAAACGGCTAGATGCCTGTGGATCGAAATGTCCCAGGTTCAAATCCTACTCGTGCCACATGAGTTTGTATACCAATTTGACTCATATTAGTTTTCATCGACCACCACTTGCTTCCGGTGAAGGAAAACATCGCGGGGGAACCTGCACACTGGTTGATTATTAACTTGTGTATGAAATGGAGAAGGCACAATGGCAAACCACTTCAAGAAAGTTGTTGTGTGTGTTTGTTTCATTCCACGAAATGAGGAATACTACTATGAAGAAAAAGAAGGTATATTATACACCGGCTAACATGCAAGTAATCGACTATACTAAATGACCGAATTATGCTTTAAAATAGTGTAAGTTCAAATAAATAAATATATTAGGACAAATCACACATATTGAGCTAGCCCCAAAGTAAGTTCGAGACTTGTGTTATGGGATAATAATTCAACGATACAATTTTTTAACTTATAAACATCCAAGACGCGGGCCAATCAGAAAAAGATCATTTTTCATCATGACCCGACCGGGATCGAACCCGGGACCTCTCGATTCAGAGGCAAGCACTTTACCACTGCGCCACCGAGGTCGTCTTTATCAATCTATCTTATATATATATATATATATATATATATATATATACCACCATCTAGCTTGCAACAGCGAATAAAATTTATTTCCATAAATGTGTGCAATATCAGAGCGCATGTGAATATCATATTAAATTCCCTTGAGTGAGCGCAGAGCGTGCTAACCACAATTGCATGCAGATCTTGAAATCCTGAATAGTTAGCTGCCAAATAGCGTCGGTGCCCTGCAGAGAAATCGTGCTAGCTGTAGACCGCAGCTGCGCCCGCGATATCCTATGTCTGACTGAGTTGGTTGATCAGCAGTCATGTTAGCTGATTCGTCATTTTCGTTAATTAGCCAGAAATTTAATCGTCAATTTCATAAAATTCCTTTGAAACCTGAAATTTTCCCGGAGTCGTAATTTTTCCCTAACTCGTCATTTACGACATCGAATCATTAAGTAGTTGTATACCAAATTCAATAAATGATTCGCCATCGAGGTCGTACATAACTATAGAAAGCCGGATATCAATACAGACGGCTGGAAATTGCACTCGGTGTCTGTGAAATGGTACAGAAAGGAGCTGGGGTGCTATTCTTGACGTACAGAATCCACTCGCAATTGTTTATTTCGAAATCATTCTACAGTAAGTGAATATTGACTCACTCGTAAATTGTAAAAAAAACAGCCTTATAAAATTGTTGATTTTCATTCTAATACTCAACCGTAGCTATCAATACTTCTATTCTTATATTAATACGAAAGTCTGTCAATTTTCAGTCTGAAACAGATATACCTTCTATCTGTCTGAAACAGATGTACCTATTTAGTTAATGATCTTAAGTAAAAAATAGGCAGGCATAGCATCCCGCAATTCAATATTTTTTTTTTTATAAAAATGTCATTTTTGACCCAAGCTTTATTGCAATATTGTTGCCACAGAGAATTATTGCGATCAATGTGTGACAAAAAAATCATGTGGGTGCAGTAAACCGTCGACGAGTTCCCACGTCTGGCGCCGTACCTGGATGCACGATTAGGTCATGCTTTAATAATGACGGGTGTACAAAATTTCAGCTCAATCGGATGAAAATATCTGCATAAAACTTGAATTGCAAGATTCCCGAGACATGGACACAAATATGTAATGGAACTAAATTGGTTCTATTATTGCAATGTGACTCAATCGATTGCAAAAATCGAATAGAAATTACTCAATTCATTTGGCATTTAAAAATAGCATCTAGATTTTCAAGTGATGTCTATGTTGGGTCTTTGTCGCTTCGGGTTATAGGGAAGATCCGTCGTCCTGCTTGAGCGACGGTACGCTGCACGATGTGATGCAGTGCTGGCCAGTACTGATTTAGTTAATACTTAACACTACAACTGGACATTGATAGTTTTAGATATAAATACACATAACACGTGTGTGACTTACACATAAGTCAAAAATATATTATCGATTTGTAGGACTGCCTTGCCGCTTTTGCCGCTCACCTAGGATACTGGACAATCTTGCAGCTTTTTGCTTGAAGCCTTTGATAGTGAGATACAGAGGAAGATTTATTACATTCACGTCTTTATCTTAAACGAGTAGACAGAGGCTTTAGTCTGTTTTGTGATTATTAAATAAGATCCTTATCTTCTACTAAAAACGCATTATATTCCTCAATAGTTTGTCGTTGAAATTACGTGGAATGAAATTTATATAATTACGAGAGGTTGTTTTATAGTTTACTATCTGCGTCCCGGGATCCCAGGGCATCGCTTCCGTGAGAATTTCCGGATAAAAAGATGATTATGATTCCAGGTTATACTCTACCCGTGTACCAAATTTCATAACAATCCGTCCAGTAGATTTTGCGTGAAAGAGTAACAAATATAAAGATATACACGCAAACTTTCGCCTTTTGCAATATTAGTAGGTACAGTCAACAGCACATCAAGTTTGGCGCTGGCGTGGTAATAGCGGCTAGTTTGCAATGAATTTGGGTAGGCTGATGTGCAGTTGACTGTACCACTTAGCTACTGTCCTGTCTGGTCTATTTACATAGAATTTTGAAGACGGCGTTTTGAAGATGTAAATTTTTCCACAGAGAGTTTCTTACTTGGGATATTCTTATGTACACTAAACATTTAGTTCCAGCAAGTACACTACAATCATAATGAATTATGACGCCAATAAAACGACTTTACGAGGTTTTTATTCTTAATTTCATATCCACTGACGCACAAGTACTTGTCGCACAGTTATTTTCTATGTGTAACGTGTAATATGTAACGCTTTGTATACCGATTTGGGGTAAAAACTTTAACTGTAGCATGTATAGTTTTTGAGATACAGGTGGGCCCTCAGACGACACTATGAGGACTGAGGGCCTTTCGTAAAACATCGTAATTCGCTTATTTGGCTTCCAACTTTACGAGAACTTTAATTCTTTTTAAAAGAATTGTGAACAATTCTTTTGGAATGTTCACTAAATCCCAGGCATAATTTCATAGAATTTCAAGAAGTGGGCCCTCAGACCACACGCGTATGATGAAATTAAATAGGGTGAACCTTGTGGTTCATCATCGTGCGTGTGATTAATTAATGATTGAAATGGAAAAGAAAAATTGTGGAATTTCTTTCATTCTAAATTCCATGTTATCGAGTGCAACTATTATTGCAAATTTAAATCGGTATTTGGTATTTCAGAAAAATAAAACATATCGTATTACTGAGAAAAATATTTGTATAGCTGATTTTTTTATTGAATTTGGTATACAACTACTTAATGATTCGAAGTTGTAAATGACGAGTTAGGGAAAAATGACGACTCCGGGAAAATTTCAGGTTTCAAAGGAATTATATGAAATTGACGATTAAATTACTGGCTAATTAACGAAAATGACGAATCAGCTAACATGACTGGTGATCAACCAACTCAGTCAGACATAGGATATCGCGGGCGCAGCTGCGGTCTACAGCTAGCACGATTTCTCTGCAGGGCACCGACGCTATTTGGCAGCTAACTATTCAGGATTTCAAGATCTGCATGCAATTGTGGTTAGCACGCTCTGCGCTCACTCAAGGGAATTTAATATGATATTCACATGCGCTCTGATATTGCACACATTTATGGAAATAAATTTTATTCGCTGTTGCCCCATAGATGGTGGTATATATATATATATATATAAGATAGATTGATAGAGACGACCTCGATGGCGCAGTGGTAAAGTGCTTGCCTTTGAACCGAGAGGTCCAGGGTTCGATCCCCGGTCGGGTCATGATGGAAAATGATCTCAAGAGCGTCACACGCGCGTTAAAGACTTTGTGGTCTAGCGTCTTTTGTCACAGATACTACAATACGTTCCGTAACAGATTTTCCATTGTGATAAATACTTAGATACATTTTTATTGTAACGTCGATTATGATTTTGTTAATAATAAATATTGTCAAACACATCATCCTTGCTATATGGGTACTATATTGAATTGTAACATCAGTTTAACACTGTATTCTTATAAATAAAGATTGATTGAATAATAATTCAATAATAATTGATTGATTGTGGATGAAATTCGTTCGGAATCTCATAATGGAGTCATGAGTTCAAATCGTATACAATAATACCTACAATGCAGTTGCAAGCCACAACGCTTCAGACAACAGAACACACAATTTTAGACCGTATGCAAACATTTGAAAGTTGTTTTCAAGTTAAATCAAGTTTTCAAAGAGCAATGCACGTATTATGTTATCCGCGAAGTATCTGAAGGTTACACATACCTTTATCTATGTAGATTATTCCACAATTCATTGGAATTAGGCTCAAATTGTTATCAATTCTGTTATTGCAAAAAAGTCGGTTCCTAATTTCCTTATCATTTACTTGATGTTGCCCCGGACTTCGCTCCCGTGGGCATTTTGAGATAAAATATAGCCTATAACAATCTTGGATAATGTACCTTTTTAATGGTGAAAGAATTTTTGAAATCGGTTCGGTAGTTTCGGAGATTACCCGCCTCAAACATACAAACTCACAAGCTCACAAACGCTTACCTCTTTATCATAATATAATAGTATAGATAGGCTATTCTTCGACTAGTCATATCAGAAACTTATTTCTAATGTTAAAAAACGAAATTTTATATTGAGCTTGTGTGACAGTAATGTATTGTGACGCCACAGATTTTGGACTCAAAAATAATTCTTATGAGACCGCAAATAGAGTAAATCTCGTAATTAATAAAACTGATCAATTACAGTGACATTAAATGATTGTATTTGGTATATTTAAATACCTATAGTCGTATAGATTAATTTTACTTTATGCTCAGTCAAGTAACCGATTAGAGAGAGATAGGTGAAAACAAATTGTAAATAGAAAACATGGGTTTAGTAAGTACTTCGGGAACACTTACTAATTCCATGATAGAAACGAATAAAAACATTCACTTATGACGAGTTGCTGTAGTCAATTTTGACGTTGATTTTAACCTGCGCGCCGATGACGTTTAGACAAAATGGCGTGCTTTACGTATGCACAGGTTAAAGTTAACTTCAAAGTTGGCTGGTGCAACTCGCTTGTAGTATTTTTGGACAATTTTATGAATGGCATAATCGGTCAAGGCGATCGGAGTGAATTTAATGCACCTTCTTGACAGCTTTTAATTGGACGTTGTACGTATACAACGTAACTTTACTTTTAAATTGATGACTTTGAAAACGTCAGAAGTGTTATTTTTACAAGATTTTATTTAACTGGTGTAGCGAGAACGAAAAAGAAAAAAATGGAAACACTATATTTTATCCGTTTTTTTATTTCAGATATACATAAGTATCAAGTAACTGAAATTATTGTTTAACAAAATAACGTAAAAAAAACGAAGTGGTGCGTGAACATTTTCGAAAAAGAGATGTTCCGATAGAAATGTAAAATTAATATCTCAATTTACGTCTTCATCCAAATAACAAATTATTTCAGTATTACGTTTGTGAGTCGATGTTGTATGTATGCTGTGCAGAGTTTGATAAGTTATAATGAATGATTTCATGGAATTTTTGCGTGTTTCATTACCATATATAACCCAAACTTAGACAAATTATTTGCCGCTGAAACTATATATTATTCCTGGGCTGGCTAAATTGGTCCAGACGAACAGTTCGAGACGAATGCTCGCATAAATTCTATCCCCCATTTCTCTCCACTCAATTACTCGATTAATTGGTCCATGAAGATTAATAATATCAATGGTTTTATTCCTAGTTGTTAGATAAATCATTTATTTAACCAGAAAATGCATTAGAGAAATTCTTGCATGCATTCTTGCACCTTCTTAGACACTTCTCGTAAAGAAGTGTCTGTGAAAGTGCAAGCAAATAAATGTAAATAATAAAATCCTGCGAAAAAAGCACTTCGTTTTAACATTGTCAATCACAAACATAACAAAAGCTTTATAGTTTAACAATAACTACAAATAGGGAGATCAAAAAATAATTTGTTTAAAAAGAACTTTGGATTTGAAAATCCATATACAAATTAAATTAAATAGATTATACTCTACTTGATGTTGCCCGGGGCTTCGCTCCCGTGAGAGTTTTAAGATAAAATATAGCCTATATCAATCTTGGATAATGTACCTTTCAAATGGTGGAAGAATTTTTGAAATCGGTTCGGTAGTTTCGGAGATTACCCGCCTCAAACATACAAACTCACAAACGCTTACCTAGTTCTTTATAATAATAGTATAGTGTATAATCGTCAGTTTAAAATCGGCTTGGTCCCGAGCTAAAATCGGATTAATTCAATTTAGTTCATTGTCAAATACATAATATATCAATGATACTTGATTTTGAGAGCTCTTAGTTCAATATCCATTCATGAACCGCGACCTTCGTAAGGGAGAGTCGAGGTTTCGTTCCAAAATGTTCTATGTTGTGTTCGATTCTCTTTGAAATACACAGAAATAGTAGCTATATTATTATATTTCGAATATTACAAGTTTATCTTGGTAAACTTGAGATGCCTTTAAGAAACGACTGCGGTGAAGTTTGTTGCGCCGCTTCTTCACCTACGCTTTGGAAATTTTTTGACGTCAATAAGTGATGTAAGTATATCTTAAATTATTGATATCCATGCGATGTTGACTAGCCATTTCTGATTTTCGGATAAATACAACTTTTGAAACTAGTTGTCAGAATTTATATAATTAGCTGTGCTCAAAAAGTTTTGAGAAAATAAATTAAATAGGGCTTTGGAGAAAAGGCTGCGGTGAAGTTTGTTGCGCCGCTTCTTTTTCACCTGCGCTTTGGAAGCCGGCTGTAGACTTAGTTTTAAGTAAACTTTTGATGTCAATGGGTGGTTCGCAGAGCGTTTCGACCGCTGCGGTCGCGCTCTCTATTTTGTCAAATTTTAACAAAGACAAGAATGAGTTTTACTATATGACTTTACATTAATCACTCTATACTGTAGTAATGTAAATTTTATTAATGATTGATTGTGGAAATGATTGATTGTGAAAGAAAGTTGTCGGATTGTCGTGATCGCGCAGCCGCAGCGGTCGAAACGCTCTGGAAATTCAAAATTGAAGAAATAATTTTGAGATACGACTAAAAAAATCTGAGACCAGTGTTAGTCGACATAAGAAAACTCAAAATTAACGATTAAAATGGAAATTATGGGCGGAAAAACAAACAAAACTGTGTCCCAACAAACTAGGTCAAATTTACCATGGAATGTTATGGCAAACTATTTAAAAATACTAAAAATGGAAAAGAACTAATAGGCTATATTGCTACTAAAGTAGCCTCAAGGCGCAGTAGTGTTTTCCAAGACATTGATTCATTACGCAGGCCTGACGCCGCTGTGCTTGGAAGATGGCGAATTGTCACGGAATCACAATTCGTAACATTATTTGTCTAATCCCCGGGGAAGCATTACTCACTCAACGCAGGAGTTTTCCGATCAATGAAGAAACTTGATTAGAGTTTTTGAGAAATTTTTGACGAACTTTATGCGAAGATAAAATATACTAGACCACTAGGAAGCTCCCATCCAAACATAGAATTAATTGAAAATACATTTTAGTATGTATGGCAAACTATTTAAAAATACCTTTTACGTGTGTGGGCTGTGTTAGCGAAGCTTTGGGTCCTGTTGAAACAACGTGGGAGTCCTTCGTATACATTGGTGTTTATTTGACACCTACTCTGCAACGTACTTACGTTGCAGAGTAGGTTAAATATACTTATATTTAACTTGGAATATATTAAATTACACCTTTCGCTTGGAGCTGAGCGTTCGGTGGGAATTTCGGGAATAATTTAGTACGCATGTTTATCGAAATTTACGCTTAAAAAATTCGCATGTATCAATAAGATCATGGCAATAATTAAGATGTATATGATGTCGACCCTTATTTGTCTCATCTCTGCATGTTCTGGTTTCGTTCGGGGTTGTGGCGCCGTGGAGCCCTTAGCGTAAAAAAACACTTGAAAGTTTTAACATTACGGTTGTGATTTTACAACCGGCCGCCTGCTTGACGTCAACCCTCCTTTGGATTATTGTTGTTGCCTATTAGATTGCCTAAGTTGTGTGTCCCTTAAATCTCAATCAAAAAGCTTGTAGTTTGTAGCTTTCGGAGTTTTGTAGTACTTACCTGAGGATACCTGATACACCTATTTTTGAAGTACTCTTACTAACAATGATCATTGCTGTTGGCGTAAAAGAGCGTAGGTATTCAAACTTACAAGTTTCTAGAAATATGCACAGATACAAACATATTATTTATTAGATTGGTGGGTTCCACTTGTCACCATACCGATAAGTTTTACTGGCTTCCTCTATACATGCTCTCCGGTTTTGGGTGTGTATAAAAGTGATAAAGCGCCAGTGATAAAAATATAATTTAACTTAAAGTGTGCTTTAACTTTTTAATGAATAACGGGTTTATTCTTTTAAATGCCAAACGTTACGACTACCTAAAATAAAATAAGTACATTTGTGTGTAAATTATATTTTGTCCACATATCTTTGTATCGTCTTTGCCTTTGTAATATCTGCTTCTCGCTATTTTATGTTCACGAAAGTGATATTCCAAATGTTTTGTGAAGGTGTAACGAATCGTAGCCAATTTTGTAAAATGTCGCCATTTATGGAGCGTGTTCTTGAGACGACGTGAGTTCTGTTTGAAGACATAATAATATGGAGTCTCCTTTCGTTTGCAATAAATAATGTAATAAATCGGTTTTGTAACAACAAAAGTCTATTGCTACATTAGGCTGGACACAAAACTCCTAGGCACCAAACACACGGTTACTGTATAGCTATTGAACAAATTCTTCACGTTTGACGCTGAGTACAGCAGTCTGTCTATAAAGAGAACGAATTGGTAACGAAGAAAATTTTTTGTCATTTCAATAAAAAAAAAAGGGGTAATCAAGATTGGTTGATAATCATTCAGTGTTACCAGCCAAGAGGCCATGCCATTTATCTTCTACTCTGTATAAAAAAAACCATTTGATTTTTTACAGAGATTATAAGAAATTATGTTCGTTTGAAATATAATTTTCTTGTTGTTTCTCTCTCTTTCTTCTAGATGTGATATTTGACACCTACTGTTATACAGGGTTACTTTTGGGTTAGGTTATTTTCATTCTTTTATACCCAAAGTGGTGTAACAAAAAATACGGGTTTCCTTAAATTTGATAAAGATTAAGTATGTTTAATTCGCGTACTGACTAAAAAGTAACCCTGTATACATATAGTATTCTTGTAATGGCAAGCAAGAGAAGACTTTTTACTTTATTTTATTATTTATTTATTACCTGTAGCCTAGCAGCCTCCCCCGACTTTCCTCAAGTAAAAACATAATAAATTAATCACCAAAACTATGAACATCCGTGCAGCAGTTTTTGAGTTTATCGCGAACAGTTATGTTTTGTAATATCTAAGGATATAATATTTGACATGTAAATAAAAACAATTACACAAATTGTTCTGACCTTAATAATATGCCTTTGCCTATTCTCTTCCTTCCTGCCTTCTATAGACTCCACTGGCTATTAAAAATGGAAAAGAACTAATAGGCTATATTGCTACTAAAGTAGCCTCAAGGCGCAGTAGTGTTTTCCAAGACATTGATTCATTACGCAGGCCTGACGCCGCTGTGCTTGGAGGATGGCGAATTGTCACGGAATCACAATTCGTAACATTATTTGTCTAATCCCCGGGGAAGCATTACTCACTCAACGCAGGAGTTTTCCGATCAATGAAGAAACTTGATTAGAGTTTTTGAGAAATTTCTCATAATTTTTGACGAACTTTATGCGAAGATAAAATATACTAGACCACTCGGAAGCTCCCATCCAAACATAGAATTAATTGAAAATACATTTTAGTATGTCTGTATGTATGTGTATATGTTCGTAACGTATCGTAACGTAACGTATAAATTTTAAACCGTAGGTCTGATTTAAACCGTTGGTCTCTGATGAAATTTAAAAGGTACCTATGTAGAACCTGTCAATAGAATGTTTAAGTTCGTGTTGCAACAAAATCGGTTAAGTTGTTTTTGAAATGTTCACAATTTAGTAAAAAATTATTGTTTGATGTATGAAGTATGAAGTTCGCTGCGAACAACTAGATATCCTGTTATCGTGTCCCAACTATTCCACGTCTGACACGAGCTAGAAGTTAGCCACATATTTTTCGAAAATTATATAATTTTAGCCATTCCGATTCGACACGAAAAAGAAGAAATATTCCGAAAATCTATTTTAATATAATTTTAAAGGCATCCACGTATGTACGTGCAAGAGACGCCTACCTACAGGATATAAAACATGTAAGTTTATGTGAAATATATTTATTAGTCTTCTAAAACACTAGATAATTTACTTGAGGTCAGAATTTTTTTTTATATCCATGTCAAACATTATCAGAAAGAGAAACAATACCATTTATGAACATCCACAATCAAGATAAATTAAGTAATTAAAATGTTGTTACATGCATATATACATAATTATCAAGCCTTTCTGTGGGGTAGGGTGGGCTGGGGTTTAAGGAGAGACAAGGAATCACTTGCCACATGACAATGTAGTAAGTAATTTTTGAAAAAGTGGGTCAAACATTTATATAAGTCCTTGTGTATAATCCATTCACGTACTCGTAAATAGGTTTGCAAGATTATTATTTCCTAGCAAAAGTTCTACGCATCGAAATTGTGACGCAAACTGTTATTCCAAATGCACAAGTAAATAAAGATATTGGATAATAATAGTATATTTACATCAGAAGTATTTGGGGAAACAAAGAATGCTTGACTTTTAGCATAACAAAGAAATAAATAAAATGAAAATAAATTAATCTATACTATTTACTAAAATATTACAGCCGCAGATTATACTCGCGTCTCTGAAACTGATGATTATTGTTTTTAGTTTCTATCTTCAGTTTTTGGTACTTATATGATTATATTACGCGGATCCTGGGCTTTATGGCGTCACGACTGTTAATGCAGCCGTGATCATTTGAGGATGAGAAAGAGAGATAAAAACACATTCTACTTCCTGTGATCCCCTACTGTACTACAAATATACATATTACAATTTTCATACCTTGCTGGTTAGCTAAATTTATAGTTAGGATAACAAGCAAGGTATGAAAAATTTATAAACAACTTGCTACATTCAGCCTAAATTTATGATTTAGGCTTGATTTATTTAAGCTAAAACTCTATGATACAGTTCATTTCCTGTCGATGTCTTAAGCAGGTATAAAGGTATAACGTGCAGGTACAGTGCGCGTTTGGCAAGTCCTAATATCGTCTAAAAATATGCATATTTCTTTGAAAACACTTATGATAATTGATTATGATATTATCTAACCAAATTTTCATTATTCTCACGTTCGCACGATGTAAATCCGTAACTAAACTGGGTAATATGCAAATAAAACGATGTAGCGACCTTTTTGTGGCCATTCGGTGAATTTTGAATAGACACGGATCGAACCCCCAAAGTGATCCCCTGGGATCCGATACAAGGGATAAAAGATAGTCCTTCCCTTTGAGTCCACAGGGGTATTTAGAGTTGCACCGTCATTTTATGGCGCCTTTGAGGACGGAGTTCGTACGTCAGATGATTTTTATTTGAGTTTATTGGTGTGACAATTAATCAACAATTTACTCAGCAGCTTTAATATGTAAGGCAGCTAAACGACGGTAAACTGTATGTATAACAATTAACGCTTGCTTCAATTTTCACATGTTTGTCTATTTATTTATGATAGACTAGCTGCGCCCGGGGCTTCGCTCCCATGTCTATTTTGAGTTAAAAAATATTCTATGTGTCAATCAGATTGGTTATATTCTACCCGTGTACTAAATTTCATAACAATCGTACAGTACAATTTGCGTGATAGAGTAACAAACATACATCTTCGCGAACTTGGTCTGGCGATGGTTAAGATCTTCCTTCCGTGATCGAAAGGTCCCAGGTTCGAAACCTACTCACCCATCTGACTCATGTATACCTAGTATCTAGTTTTCATAGTCCACTTGCTTCCGGTGAAGGAAAAACATAATGAGGAAACCTGCTTATTGGTGGATAGTTTAGTCCACTAAAGTGTGTCCGACAACTCCGCTAGATGGCGGGGCAAGTAGTCGTAAAAGTAATGTCAGACGCCTTTAGGCGACATGAATAAAATCTGGCAACAGTGTTAGCAATAACACACTCGATATGATGATGATTGAGTTTAATTTGTTCAACAAACAACCACACAAAAGGTTCCCCAATTTCTCAATCTAATTGTCATTCTTCTTTGAATGATCTATATAGCTGATTTATTATAATGAACAATTCTAATTTATGTCGCCGTCTGTCATCAAAAATTAAAACGAAAATATGTATTTTACAAATAGTTATTATATGTTTTACGAATGAAAACTGTTAGTTAATGGTTACCAAAATTTTTATTTATTTATTATTTATTTATTTATTTATTTATTTATTTATTTATTTATTTATTTATTTATTTATTTATTTATTTATTTATTTATTTATTTATTTATTTATTTATTTATTTATTTATTTATTTATTTATTTATTTATTTATTTATTTATTTATTTATTTATTTATTTATTTATTTATTTATTCATACAACTACCATAACAGGTATACACCTAATGCGATAGTGCAGACTTATATACTATTAATTACAACACATAACAAATGACAAATAAAATAACTTTTGTGAATTCACTCAAGGCGCACGAGAATATGTCGACTCGCTCATGGACCATATTAATGGTTTTAATACCTCGCGTAAAAGCCATTTTGGCCAGCAGATTAGTCCTCGCGGCGGGCACCACCACCAGCGGCGGACGTATCCGTCCTCCGACCCACGTATCCGTCCGGAATGCAAAAAGTTCAAAAGTTGAAGCAGACCTGGCTCCTGCACTCTGCCGCGCAGAATCTTAAAGATATGTGTAGCGAGTGAGTGAGCTGTCTTCTAACCTAGAGCTTGTTATAGCCAACCATTCCCAAAACGAAAAGTGTAGGGTACATCAGCGGGTAGTAAGGGTACACTTACCATAGTGTTTCCAGTAAATATGTCTCAGAAACTTGTTCTGAATGCGTTCTAGCATGGTGACATATTTATCCTCATGAGGCGCCCATACCACCTACTTTCCAGTTGGCTCCTCACCAGCGCGTTATACAATGCCTTGACTGTGGCAATATTGGTGAAGTCTCTCACTTGTCTAAGCTCACTTGTTCCAAAACGTCAATGAATCTCTAAAAATAACTTAAAAAAGGAAAATGTTTATTATTTTACAATCACTTGGCAATGTAAACTTTGCGAATAAATCACGATATTTCTTGTTTTGACAGACAGAATGTTTGTATTTTCATTCGCTCAAAAGCTGAGTCGTGGGATAAACAATGGACGTCATTTCTTTTGTTGAAGTTTACATAAAAAAAATGAGTTTTTAGCTATGAAACTCACGAAATTTTACAAATTAATGCCATATCGAAAAAAAAAATCTATTTTTCCTCAACTGAGATTATAATAAATAAATTAATAAATGGACAACACATAACAGCTAGTAAGTTTTGATACTCATTTATTGTAAGAAAGAACCGAAAAAAAATATTATGCAATTTATCATCAACTTTATAAAATCCTTGCCCTTTGGTATTTCAAAATTATTCATTCAATTTGATTGGCAGCAAAATAACACTTAATCTCAGGAATTAAATGACACTTCGTCTTAATTAATGATAACACTAAAGTAAACTTGTTCAAAGCTCTTTAAAGCTCTGATTGACTGACAATGTTGCAAAAATCGCGCGAAATGATGCGAATCGCGTCGACCCTACATTTGTTAACGGAACGCGGTAGGGAACGCGCGCTTCGTTGGTACGCGAAACGCAAGCGTATTACGGAACGTATTCGAAAAAGAAATTAAAAAGAAAAATATTGGAATAAACTTTTTAAAATGTTTGCGAACGATGTGACTTGAATTAAAATTGTATAGTTTTAAATTGTGTTCCATGTTTGAAAGCAGAAAAAGAGTTTGACAAACTTTACAGTGACGTTTTGTTTCAAAGGTTTTCTTTAGTGATTTTTTTTATGTGCACATGGCTGAAGAATAAAATAAAAACGAGCTACTTGTAAGTAAATTTACTTTGTAGTTTGTAGATAATAATCTTATGAGCATTATGAGTTGAATTCCTTGGAATATATTGCCAAGCGCAGCCATTTTTAGCATATAAATAACATTATAATAATTATGTGGTTATGATTTTGCCTTGGTGAATATCCTATTATGTCGTTAATATTCAAATGTGTTAATCGATGGACATAAAATTGAACATACATTTTTATATGCTCTTGCCTTATATGTAAAAGTACATTTTAAATTTAAGAAGTAGGTAACACATGCTTTACTTTATTTCATGTAAGTAGATGAAATTAAAAATATATATAAATATATAAAATTTATATTAAAACACGCGTTTCAAAAAAATGCTTGTTCCAAATATTATAAAATAAAAAATAAAATTATTTTATGATTTCGTAAGTATTCTCTTTTAAAATTGCATTCACAAATCTGTGGACTGTCTGTTTGTCCATTTTGTTTTGTAAAAATTACCTATAACAAATAAATATATTTAAAGATAAATGCAGACCTAATCACATGAAAACTTTTTAAATGCTAGCTTGATTAGGTACTATTTCTTTGACACTGTTTTCTATAATTAGCATTAACATTTGCATAGATTAAATAATGCATTACATAGCTAACCTGTTTGAATTAGTTATACATTCAGTTAATGTGTTAATTAATTGACGCCTCATTTTAAATTGACGTAATGCTTTAATATAAGAATGTTTAAATTTAGAAATAAAATAGTGCAGTGTTTATTTTTAGTATTACAGGATGACATTATATAAATTGGCAATATTTTGTCTACATGCTCAGTCCATGATTCTGAACAACTTTTTGTATGGGAGTAACTTCGAAAGCGCGAAAAAAATATCAACTGTTCTATACAAAATTAAATACTTGTGGAAAATGTATGGATCAGCTGATTTTTTTCTCGCGATTTCAATGTTGCTTCCATACGAAAAGTTGTTCAGTGCCATCGACTGAGCATGTAGGTAAAATAATGACAATGTATAAGAAATCACCCTGTATAGAAAAGTTCAAAAAATATATTTATTTTTAGTCTGTTGATTATTTTTATTATTATTACTCATGAACATACTATTTCTCAAAAAAAAAAACAATCCAACCATCTGTTTTTTGACGTGGTGAAATGAAACCGAATTACTGTTACTTCCGAAATCTATTTATTTCCATAAGATTACACGTGAAACTAAGTCAAAGAGCAAAGACTATGAAAAATCGGATAAAACTGTATAGTAGTTGTGAACAAAAATAGAAAAAGAGGACAAGCGCAAGTCGACTCGCCCATGAAGTGTTCCGCAGAAGCTTAAATATTAATACTGAGAGCAGCAAATTATATTTCGCCCGCAATTTTATTTTTTATGTTAATTCATATTGTTTGTATAAATTAAGAAGTTTTTGCGATTTTTGGAATTATGTTTCAAATAAAAATTGCTGACCATATCTAGATCTAACTAATCTTTTGTTAAAAGTGTTAATTTATTTTTATTTTTTACGCTCTCATTTTAACAAGTTTTTTTTTTTACAAAAATGTCATTTTTGGCACAAGCTTTTATTGTCGTCAGAGAGATGTTATGGCATGTAACGCCTGACAAAAAACCCATATCTGTGCTGTAATTTAAGGAGTTCCCACGACATGATGCGCCATGACTTATCATGGTCACGCTAATCATAATATTGTTTTGGAAACTGAAGCGACTTGGGAAATTTCAACTCTGTACTGGAAGTAGGTGATATCTAACTTGAAAGATTTGTTTACAGACAGACAACGGGACAGGTGAAACTAAATAAAAGCTTGTAAAATTTAAAAGCAATAGGAATGGAGAATATATTTTACCATTTCAGAACTCCTTCGAACAAAAAAAAAACAAAGTTATCTAAATAGCATTATTAAGGTTCTGTTTTTATTGAGTACAGAGGGGTTAGTGCGGGTTAGCATTTCACTTCTCACCATCGAATCGATTCGAAGTGAGACGCAGCGAACCAATGACATGGCCGTGTGGTTGTTGTTGCGTCACAATGGCGTAATGTGATTGGTCCGCTGTGTCCTGCTATGCTAACCTGCACTTCGCCCACTGAACCCTAAAAATAGTAAAAACTCGTTATCCTACCCAATGAGTTGGCAAAATCGTGCCGAATCGGTAACATTGTCCAACGCATTTCAAACACAAACAAAATATTGCGCAGCCGACTGGACATCTATATTCCATACTAATCTGACAAAGGTTGAATCAACATACGAGTAACTATGTGCAGAATGTCAGTATTCATTTTCATCTACTCCAAATAGTTGGGATACTTGAAAACAATATATTTCCACCTTATAGCTTCTTCGTCACTCTTTCTTAACATGCAATCCTTACATTCGTAGCTGTGCCTAAAGACCAAGTGTTCTCGTAATAAATTAACCAATAAATTTTAAATATTTGTATCTCTTTGGGATAGCTATTGTTGGTTATCAGCTGTTATGGCTGTGTGTTTTAATCACCTTGTACATCCAAGGTATGCAGCTTCTTTATGACATATGTAAATATACTTTTAAAATACAGTTCATACTTATCTGATGTCAAGAAGTGAACTATCATTCGATAGTTTCATTCGAAAAAGGCCATACTATATCGATAGGCCTATCGATAGTATCGCACTGTGATGATGATTAGGCAATAGATAGTATTGTTGTGCAATATTAGATGTATTAACGATACTATCTACAGTATCGATAGTATTATACTATTGCATATTCTCAAACTATCTATAGTCAAACGAAACGCAGTCGATAGTTGACTATCGAGCGGCAACATTGAACTCAACATCTGCATTATATGAGTAGACGCCGTATGCACCGGGTCCGGATGTATCGGATCTATAAAGATATCTTGGTATTTGCAGCGTCTCCGTCTGGTCGTCATGTTATTAGCAGTTATCGCGAACATTTTAGCGCGGACGGAAAATTCAGAAGTGGGATGGGCTTGTCCAATTTTAAGTTTACCTTACATTACAACCACACTGAGGGTACAACATTCATTAGATTATTCATTACCTCAGTTGAGAATTTTCCCAGTTTCTTCAGAGCATTGGAGTCCAGGGTTCACTTTTCTACTCTTCGTCTCCCGTCCGTCCCGGCCGTCGGGATGTCTAGTGTAAGACATTGGCACGCATATCATTCTTGACGACATCAAGCCAGCATTTCTTAGGCTTGCCTTCTGCCAGGCTGGAGCGGCATAGCCAGATATTAATTTGTTCTCTAAGTAATTTCGATTATTAACTACTAATACAAGAGTGAAACGAACCAATAGGTTTTGAGAGCTATAGGTTATTGTTAGATATTAAGTAGTAATATAGTTTTTAGGTTCTCGCCACATAATATCCTACTACGGCTACGTGCTATACGACAGAATCTTGAATAAATCATTAGTACATAAATCTTTTTTTCGAGTCGAAATAGCAGACAAAAGATATTATATTAGACCATAGAGTAAATGACAACACGCAAGCAAGAGAGAGATATTTAATAGAAAACTTTCAACAATTTTCTTTCCCTCATTATCAACAGCGAAAAGATTTTTAAAAGACAAATGTCCACAGCATCGCTCTCACCGTGTTACACAGAATAGTCCCCTGGGTAATTTCTCTGCGACGTTCTGTCTGCGCCGTCAGGTGGCGGTCGTAAAATATGCTTTATTTCAACCAAGTTGTGTTATGGCGATTAAAAAGTTTTCGAGCTGTGATAAATCAGAGAAATGTTATGACACTGGATGTAATGAAAGGATGGCTTTTTGCAAATTGTATCGGTGTTATGAAAAAAATATATTTAATTTTCATTTTGGTACAGTGGACGGCATGTCAAGTTGTCAAGTTACCCGGCATAAATCTTTATGCCGCGGTAATAAGGGCGAATTTGGATTGAGCTTGAGTACCTTGATGTATTGTTTCGTACTATTATAGCTGACAATAGATTTTTGATCACATCCTACTGGAATCGCATAGTTTCTAGAAAAAAAGTATCATATGTGTTAGTCTAAGGAATCAACTTCCGCGGCATTCGCAGTTTGGAGAATCAGACAACTGACGGACGTGCTAGATTAGTTTACTTTAGTTATTTTCATAGCTTAATGTCCTATGGGATACTACTTTGGGGGAGTGCTAGCACCATTAACACTATTTTCATTTTACAAAAAAGAGCAATCCGTGCTATATATGGTTTGAGGAGAAGGGATTCCCTTAGAGATTTTTTTAAAGATATTAATATTTTAACTTTACCCTCTCAATACATATTTGTCAACATTATGCATGTCCGGAAAAATTTAAACTTATTTTAAAAAGTTTAAATTTTTGATGATTACACTGATAGAGCCTTACGTAATAAAGATAAATTGTCTGTCCCCGGGCATCGGTTGGCCAAAGTTAGAACGTCTTTTGTTGGGAACTGTATCCGTTTTTATAACAAATTGCTTAAATGGATTCTTGATTTGCCGGACAAAAAATTTAGAAATTATATAAAAGAAGTACTTTGTAAAAAGGCATATTACAAGTCTGATGATTATGTGAACGACAATAATGTCTGGCCCAAGCATGGTGCAGTATCCTCATAACATATGTAATTGATTTATGACATTATTACGTACGTTTTGTACATTTAGCTTTTTATTTATATATATATTTTGTGTGACAATTTTCAATAATTTTATTGGAAATACATATTTTATTTTATTTATTTATTCAAATTTTGACATTTTTATAATGATGTCAATTCGTCCTCCTAATTTTTAATATATATATATAAGACCTATATTTGTTAATTGACGTCCTTGGAGAAAAGGCCGCGGTGAAGTTTGTAGCGCCGCTTCTTCTTCACTTGCGCTTTGGAAGCCGGCAGTAGACTTAGTTTAAGTAATTTTTTTGACGTCAATAAGTGATGTATGTCATCCTAAATTGAATAAAGAATTTTGAATTTGAATTTGAACTATGGTAATATCAAATTTCATAAAAATTAGTCTAGCCGTTTGAACGTGAACAAGTAACAAACATACACACAAACTTTCACTTTTATAATATGAGTGGTATTGTATATATAAACAAGCTTATAATTTTTATTTCTTGTAACATTGTAATATGCAATACATATTTTTTGTCATAATTTATGTAGACTCATGGATCTGTAAACTGTAATCAGTTTCAATATAAATATTGAAATGAAATATCAGTTATTTGAATATAATATCGAATTTTATAATCATTAATCTCGATACGAAAATGGTTTCTTCGAACAACCAATTAAGTACATCAGTCGGAAAATGTGATTATTCACAATCACAATATACATTTATTTTTATTTTTATCTATGAACATGTCAAAACATAAAAGACCCGAAGCGTGGGCAGCGTTTTCTGATAAACATCATTACAGATTATACTTAATCTCTGAGATATACGAAATCTGTTGGATAATTTGATATACGAGGTAATCGATTTTTGGTTATGTTCATTAATGTCGTTATGAAAAAAGTGTATCCCAACTTATATTATAAATGCGAAAGTAAGTTTGTTACCTCTTCACGCATTATCTACTGGACCGATTGCTATGAAATTTGGTACACGGGTAGAAAATAACTTGGAATAACACATAGGGTATTTTTTATCCCAAAATTCTCACGGGAGCGAAGCCGCCAGGCGCAGCTAATATACATATATAATCCTAACTAATATTATAAATGCGGAAGTAAGTTTTTTGTTTGTTAGGAACCCCTTCATGCTCTATCTACTCAATAAATCTTCTAGAAATTATGCATACACATATAGTTTGAAGTACCTACGGAGAAAGACATAGGGTACCGCTGAATATAGGGTCGAAGCTGATCTGTGATGATAGATTTATTCAGTTATTGAATAAATAAATAAATAAATAAAGTATTAATTCTTAATAGGTATTCAATCACAACCCTAATTAACTTTTGTTTCAGTTACAATTCGAAATACCTGAAGGGGTTTAGAAAAAATTTTAAATTTACAAAATTAAATGCAAAGCGTATCATATTGATTATTCAAACAAAATAGTTTATAGCTGCTTCGCCACATAATTTTAAACTTAATCAAAGTAGGTATGAAGTACTTGTTAATTTAGTGTATCAAAGCACTTGTTAATTTAGTGCCAATTAGAGTTCACTTTTAATTATGACAGAGGGTAATGAACTAAACTTTTGGTAATTTCCGAATGGCACATTCAAAAGTATATCATTTATTTTAATAAGCCATTATATTTTAAGAAAAATAAAAATATTTTTGACATTGACAACTTTATAATAAAAGGACGGGACCGGATCGGAATGGCAAAGCAAGTTAAGGCAAGTTTATTACAATGGATTAGATCGGAATTAAAAAAAAATTGGCAATGGATCGTTTTAGTGGATCATAACGGAATAACTCGAGAAAAGTTACTACTATTAAAAAAAAATCAGTAATGACCTACCTACGGACCTACTTTTATATATGTTTATTTTACAAGCAGCTGAAAATATTCCTTTATAAAATCGTCTAAACTGATTAATTAATTTATTTGTTATTTAAATACAACGGTACTGTATGTACCCTATGAAATTATTTATAAAAGAAAGAAAAGAAAAATCGTATAACAATATGACATAAAAAAAAAACATTATTGTATTTTTAATACAATCAAGTCGACTCACATTCGTCATTCTCGCAAAACCGCAAACAACTCCTGATCAAGCGTCTTACATCCATCAGCGAACACATCACACTCAGCTTCCTGGTTCAGGAATGCGTTGAGATCCGCTGGCATGCGGCACAGCGGTGACTGTGTATGGGATACAGTGCGTGTGAGTGGTGTTGCGAACAGTTTTCGAGGTTGATTGATATTGAAGCTAATAATAAACACGATAACACTCATTCAGTTCTCTTATTTTTATGCTCGTACCGCCTACGCCCGAAACGTTTAACCTAAGTGAACCCAAGGTTACAAAAAACTAATGCATCCAAAAATATACCGGAAGCAACGGTTACCTATAAAACCTATGCTCGAATTAATTATAGAATACAAAGGGCTGTAACTTAGAGTAGCTTTTATATAGAACGCGCAATCAAGCATTAGATCTACATTGATACTATTATTATGGTACATTTCTACATGTATTATAAGTTTTCTTTCTTTAAAAAAATCACATCTGGATTTGTTAACGACGACTTCGGTGGCGCAGTGGTAAAGTGCAATTGCCTCTGAACCGAGAGGTCTCGAGGATGGAAAATGATCTTTTTCTGATTGGCCCGGGTCTTGGATGGATCTATAGGTTTATCTGTATTTGTTATAAAATATAGTTGAGTTAGTATCCCATAACACAAGTCTCGAACTTACTTTGGGGCTAGTTCAATCTGTGTGATTTACCCTAATATATTTATTTATTAGGGGAATTTTATTCACAAGCGGCTGAAAATAATATTGTTGTAAGCCCTATTTTTCCCTTTAAGAAAATCATTTTACCTTCCAAAAATTGATGCCATATACCTTTTTTTCTTATTTAAGGCCGAAACTAACGAAAAATTTGCATATATTTTAGACGATTTTGCATATTTTTAATTACTACATGGCAAGTTACCAAGTTCACATATAACGATTAAAATAAAACAGAAATATCCTTTGATTCTATCATAAACAGCTTATGGTATAACTTTTCGTTACAAACAAATTTGTAAAATAACAAGACACGGTTATTTAGTAAATACACAGCTCGTGCTCTACATCATATATAAGGTTTCCATTAATACTAAGGTTGAAAATAAATTTTCATTGTCCTCAGTTTCAGGGCTGCGCCCTTGATTCTTTCAATAAGGATTTAATAAATTAACAACCTTAATCCGTCCCTTTATTTGGGTAACTTTATTGTGATCATTGTTTGACCTTTTTGCTCGACTCTTAAATCCAGCAAGATACCTTTAGGCGACTTGAATTCTTACACGAGTGTTAGCAATAACACACTCAATAATATGAAAAACCTAACTAAGCTAAGAAACTTTGTTTTGATGTATTTCCTTTTGTATTGATGTATACACTTTTTAGTGATATCAATAAATCTATCGTCTATATTCTATATCTTTACATATTATAAAACAAAGTTCTCTACCGCGTCTGTCTGTTCGCGGTAAACTCAAAAACTATTGCACGGATTTTCATGCGGTTTTCACTAATAGATAGTGCGCTTCCTGAGGAAGGTTTAGGTGTATAATTTATGTTTTAACCCGAGCGAAACCGAGGCGGGCCGCTGGTATCAAACATAGAATAGACGTCACATATCGACCACCCAGATTAGTCTGGTCGTAGTCCTATCCTAGTAGTATTATAATTGCGAAAGTTTGTGAGGATGTATGTTTTGTTTTGTTTTTGTGGATGTATGTTCTCTTTCCCGCAAAATCGATTGGACGGCTTGTTATGAAAATTGGTACATGGAAGTATTTACGTAGAATATAACTGGAATACATAGGTTACTTTTTATATATACTTACTTATTATATTAGTCCCGGAGTGCAGCTAGCTTATCACGAAATCTCAAAAACGAATAGGCCAATTAAGATGAAATTTGGAAGACAGATTGTGACTAAGAGACGTCTGCTAAGAAAAGATTTTTGGAAATTTCAGCCCTAAGGGGGTGAACGTGGGCGAAGCTGCGGACTAAAACTAGTACAATGTTAAGTTTCAAAAATAACTTTTTGTGAAACACTTGACCTATAATGAAAGCCTACTCTTTAGAAGCATAGGCAATAAAAACATAGATATATGTATATACGTCATGTATATATTGTCTTAATTGATGCTTTATCCCTTTGACGACAGTAATATACCTAATTGTGGCTCCCTTTTGTTGTTACGATCTCGTAAACAGTTCACGTTTTGTGGTTGTGACGAACGAACACTTCTCTATGTACCTACTTACTATACGGGCTCAGTGAACCAAAATTAGTTTTGGCCTATAACATATTTCTAATTCTTCTCTATTCCATTTAGAATAATATACCTACGTCATCACTTATTGACGTCAAAAAACTTTACTGAGGACTTTTAATGCGAAGAACTATGTGTGAACTTTGTGACTATTTAAGGCCCAAGCATGGTGCAGTATCCTCATAACATATGTAATTTATTTATGACATTATTACGTACGTTTTATACATTTAGTTTACGTATATATATTGTGTGACAATTTATGATATTATTATGAAATACAACATTTATTTTATTTATTCATTCAAATTTTGACATTTTTAATAATGATGTAAATTCGTCCTCCTAATTTTTAATACATGTATAAGACCTATATTTGTTAATTAACGTCCTTGGAGAAAAGGCTGCGGTGAAGTTTGTTGCGCCGCTTCTTCATCACCTGCGCTTTGGAAGCCGGCAGTAGACTTGGTTTAAGTAATTTTTTGACGTCAATAAGTGATGTATATCATCCTAAATTGAATAAAGAATTTTGAATTTGAAAAACGGTAGATGAAAAAGTAAAAAAAAAAAATAAGTATGCTATAGATAAAATAGATATATTTAAGACCATTATATAGGTAATTCATAGACTGTAACAATGTTGCTGGACAATCGAACATTTAAAGTTGATTGGAAAGTCCATTTTAACAAAATAATGAAATAAAAACAAACTCAAACATTATAAAAAACAAAAAATGTAAACAACTTTTATTAAGAAGTTATTAATATAAACGCAGTATTTAAGGTATGTATCTGGCGAACAAACATAGCACGTTTTTCGCTAATATAGGTATATAGGTATTACGTAGACTATCATTTAGTATGGAGTGATTGAACGAAACCAAAAATGTGTGATTTTATTTTTGTCATGTCATATTTTCCGATAGAATTAAAGTGAAAAGTTGATAGTATAAATTAACTTCATGATTTTACCATCGACTAGACTATATGAACACATCTAAGGAAATAAAATTGCGTGTTTTGCGCACTTGTCACATTGAAACTGTTCAAATGCGGGTCAGAAAATAATTAATCAAAATCATTTAAAGAGTTTCAAAGGTTCGATTTAATGATTCTTTGTTGAAACCGTTTTCCCCTTTTATTTAATTTTTTCAATAATTTTCACAAAATTGATATACAATTATATACAAATGGTGTAATTAACGCCAAAATATCATTTGCCAGTCAACTACCTATTAAACTCAATATATCGTGATTTAGCATATATTTATTTCTAAATACAAATATGAGAATATGTTATAACAAGATAAGTACTTAAATTCTAAATTCTCAGGATGAAATAAAAAAAAAATCCCACCCACAGTATTTCATATAAAGCAAATTAATTTTCTTTTCATTTATTTAACTAACCTAAGTAGTTTCGAACATAGGTTTAAGGTGATTTTTATGTAGAAAATTCCTTACGCAGGAAAAATAATTATGATATTCAGTATGCTCTTAAAAATATATATAATCATAGAAAACCATGATTTTGATATTCCATGCTAAATTGTTTTAATGTTTTTAAAAAAACTTCTTGATTTTATCATCATTTGTTGTTAAAATGTTTAAAAAAAACGTCTGTTGTTGTACCCCACAGCTGGGCACAAGCGTCCGTCTTCCAAAAACCTGTATTATTAAAAACAATTTAATTATAGAATTTTACAAAGCCTTGCAAAAAAAACATTTAATTACAGAATAACCCAACAAGGACCATTTATCTAAGAAGACAATTTTCTTTTTAAACTATCAAGGAATCTAAGCGTTCTATCTTGAACCATTAATAATGTATTTCAAGTATTATTCATTTGCCTTTTTGTTCAGGTTGACTTGGGTGACTTGATTGATGAAGGATATAACGAATTTTCTCTTTTTATGTAAAATTTAATGATATTAATGATGGATATATAGATTTATAATAGCGCAGGATTCACCAGTGGTCGAGTGACCGATCTTCATTCACGTGATACTGACTGATAACCACAAAGTAGAATTAACAATAATGTTCTTAGCGAGTGTGTTATCGCTAATACTGGTGTCAGATTTTATTAAAGTCGCCTAAAGGCATCTGACATGACTTACGACTACTCGCCGCCATCTAGTGGCAGGTAGTCGCATACATACTAGTGAACTAAACTGTCCACCAGTGTGCAGGTTTAATTAGGAATTAACAATAAAAACACAAAATTATATTAATTTCAACTAAAACTATAACTTTATTTTTAAGTTATAGTTTCAAAAATATTAATAAATTAAAAATATCTAAAGGAACCAATAATTAACATCTGAAAATAAAAATCATCGGAATAATTCCAGCCGATTCGGACCAACATCACATGTTGCGTATCTTGATGCCGTTTTGACGTCAATATTCTGTCAATAAATAAATATATTACGACAAATCACACAGATTGAGCTAGCACCAAAGTAAGTTCGAGACTTGTGTTATGGGATGTTCAATATCTGGCGATATCCCTTATCTAAGCAGAACTTTGTTAAGTGTAACTGAAGAAGCGCTCTAAGCTATCATTAGGCTGTGTAACTTATGGCCATTCTCATATCTGGACCCGGAAATAAGAGGAGAATTTTTCTCATTAGTTGAAAGACTCCGGTTCAAGGTCAAAGGTCAGAGGATTATATTCCCTTTGACGCGATGAATCCTTTTATTTATGAGGTACAGACAATCACGTGTCAAGTTGTCCATGGATCTATATGCGGCGGTGATAGCGGCCATTTCCAATGAACTTGGGTGTTTGATGTGTTGACTGTACGCTCATATGATTGATGATAGTAGTCTGTGCTTCACAAAGTTGACACGTAATTTTTTGTAGAGTAACTACTTATTTACTCTACAAAAAATTACGTGTTAATACAGTTACTACTGATTCTTAAATTTTTATTTATTTAAATATTATCAAAATACAAAATAGAATATCCTATATCAGACAACCATTGGGTCATACAATACACTATACTTAAAGTAGGCCCTATTTAATAGGTCACATTTAATTTTGACATCTGTCATCCTATAGCTAGAACTGTCAAAAAATATCTTCTTTTTTACTTCATGTACAAAAGAACTTATTATTTTTTACTTATTATTTCTTTAAATAATATTTTAATGGTTTAAAGTTTTTGTAGTTTTGATTTTGGATCAATAAACATTGTGTGGCCTTCGCGCCCTCCGTTATAAGGTTACATTTATGAATTTTGACGAAGTGTCAAATGTGAATATTGGTCCTACTTCTATTCCCTTCTCATATCGTGACCATACCATCGAAGCTAATTAGTTTTTATTTTTTCTGTAATTTGTGTTAACTTCAAACTTTATTTTGTGCAATACACTGTTACTTACTTGTAATTAAAATTTATTGTTCTTTCGCCACTGGAAGAAATTTCTGTAGAAATAAGTAGTAACTTTGTAGTTACTTTCCTATTTGTACGTTATATATTTACACTAACATTTTGTGTATATAAATAGATACATGATACTAATATCATGTATCTATATATGTACACCGTAGTATGATTTTGTTAAGGCAGGGTAATGCAGACATTAGAAGTGGTACTTTTTAATTTTGAATTAATTGATTTATTTGTTTGTTTGAATGTTTAAATTGAGTTGAATTTATCCATTCAATGGAATATTTGTAATATTAGAGAGGCGCCAGTTTGTTGTTTTTTTTTAAGTCAATTGGAATTTGGAATATAATGAGGCAGCAGATTATTATTAGTTGATATGACTGTCAAGTTAATAGGTATTCGGGTTATAAACCCGAATACTTATCATTTAGGTGCATATAATATGATATCGTTATATTAATTCATTAACCAATATCGTATTAAATTCATCGAATTAATAATATTTAACTGAAAAATTAAATTAACTTATTCAGAAGCTGCTTGTTAACTGAAAAACTAATCCAAATCCTTGCGCCTTTTTTTCAGGCGTGACTATATCGAAATGACGCAGATTTTATTTTAAGATTTTAATTAAAAATGTTGCCGACTCCTCACATTAGTATTCACTGGAGCTACCAAATATCTACAAAAAAAAAACAAAAGGTTTGTCTATTACTGGTTCCTTTTCGAAATAAAACCTCCTTTTGTTTCAATAAGATAACGCTAACTTTATTAAAACGGGTGCCCGCGACAAGATTACGAGTGTTTTGGGTTTCTTGAACCTTCAGCAACATTTCAAAGAATTGAAAACTGTTCATTTTCATTACCACTAGTACTATTTTTTTGGAAATCTTTTGTTTAAATCATTATTTTAGGTTTTATCCTTCTTTACACTGATTCCGATCAAAATTAAGTATATTTGATGAATTCGCATTCCATGTATAGATTTTCACTTTCTACAATTGCTAGGTATTTACAATTATTGTGGTGTACATAAATGGTTAAGGATAGATAGTAATTAAACGTATGATAGACTAATAGTAGACTGTCATTGTAGATCTAAGGCTATAGAAAACTTAAAAATTACTATTCGCAGATCATAACCATAAATAAATAATGAAAAAATAATAAAAAAAACTTAAATAACAAACTGACAACATGAAAACTAAAGCTGTCATATATATTTTCTCTATACGATCCAAAGTTACCACTGTCATGTTGTATATAGTGCAATAAACTTTACTTTAATTAATTATATAATATTAATGGTCAGTGGTCAAGAGCACTGTCCCGGATAGACAGGGGCGCGGGTTCAATTCCCGCTTGATTCCAGAATATTTTAATCTCATTATTATTTTCAAAAATAAATTAAAAAATCCATTTTAAACATTAATGTTGTTTTCTCTTCAATTAGGTAGACGCCCGAAACATTTCCAGACATATTACAAAAAGAACCATAAATACGGCGTGATACTTTCTGAGCTATTTCCATTATTAAATATCGTTTGAGAGCTGCTTCTTATCCGGCGTTTTAGGTGAGTGATTAAAGCGGCAAGACAGCGCGACGCAGTGCAATTCGACAATATCTATTACTTGACTGGCACTTGTTACTTACTAACGTCGGTTCAAAATTCAAATTCAAAATTCAAATCGTTTATTCAGAAATTAGACCTTCACAGGCACTTTTTATCGTCAATTTTTATATTTATAGTTATTTCTCACAAGCTACAAACTACTGGCATTTCGGAACGACCACTGCTGAGAAGAAATGCCGAAAGAAACTCATTTGAACAGTGTTGGTCCCTATCATGCCAAATCGGCTTACCATTATTGTTTCTAATAATATATAAAAGTACATAATGTACATAGTCAAAAGGTATATCAAAACAGGTTATGATTGTGATAATATATATATATATATATATATATATATATATATATATATATATAGAGAAACGAAATGACCAGTTCCCTCTGGCAGCACCCGTTCACGAGTTGACGCATGGGACAACCATCGCGTAGCTCAACCATAATAGAGGGAACCTCACGACCCGGTCCACGACGCCACTACCAGATTGACCATTTGAGTGAGCATGACACACTCGATTCGGTTACAAATTAATGCATACATTTTACTTGTAGCAAATGTAGTCATGCACACAGCGTTAGATTTAGAAATATCAGGATCATGCAGCATTACGTCGCACACGTAGGAAGCTAGATTAAGTGTATAAGTTTTGATTGATATCAAAACAACTTTTTCTAGTCTAATTAACTGTAAGCTAAGTTTGTATTTTTCGTTTTCTATTATTTACGTCGAAGTACTTAATTCGGATTTATAAGATAAAGTTTACACGAAATAAATTGTAAGTGAAAAAGTCACTTCATTTCTTAACTTTGAAATTGAGATAAACATCTTTTTTTATAATCTTTCAGGTTATTAGACAACCGGTAACTAAATATTAGTAAGTTTGGAAACATTAGCCCGTGAACCAGATGAAAAAATATCTATTCGAACACTGCCAAGATCTGTTACCTACTAATTTATTTATGTTAGAAACATTTAGTATTAGCACATTCAAAACTTATCATAAAATTGTAATCTGACCGATGAACTAACTGCTAGATAAATCTGCTTCATTTAATTGCCCAGTTAGCCTATACTTCCTTCTTCTTCTTGATCTTATCCCACTCATGTGCGGTCGGCACAGTATGTAAGTTCCTTCCATTTCGTTCTGTCATTTGCCATATCCATTGATACTCCTTTCCTGTTCATACTATCCTTGACACACTCCATCCATTTCTTCTTAGGTCTTCCTCTATTCCTTTACTTCCATCATTAATGGGCTTTGAGTGATGAGATTTTCAGTAAGCGAGCTCGACGCTGTTTTGTTGGCAAGGTAAAGCATGTAGACGAAGGACGTATATTCCAGCAAACGTGACTTTGATGGATGGAAGCAGCGTCGCATAGGTACGGCCTGCGGCCTGTATTCGGCTCAGCAGTTCGTTTCAGCAGTTTTCCGAGCTGGCTGGGTGTGGTGCATATGTTCATGTTCTTCTTAAAATATGCCCGTACCAGCCTAACCTATAACTATGTAATTTCCCATTAACTGGTGCTACTTTCATACTTCCTCTTATATACTCATTCCTTATTTTATCTAATCTAGTTAGCCCTATACTTGTGAAACATTTTTAACGCTATCTGTTCGATATCTTGGCTATCACATAATTTATCAGCAAGCGTCGAAACAGACTCTTAATCTATACTATTATTATAAAGATGTAAGCGTTTGTGTGTTTGAGGCGGTTAATCTCCGAAAATAACGAACCGATTTCAATAATTCTTTTACAATTAAAAAGGTACATTATCCAAGATTGCTATAGGCTACATTTTATCTCAAAATTCCCACGGGAGCGAAGCCCCGAGCAACATCTAGTATCATATAATGTAGGTCACAAACCATCGATTGTATAAAGAAGCCATTTGATTTCCTCAAACGTCATCAATGCACCATCTATTTTATTGGATACCCCATTTGGACCAAGATTCTTCGTTTTATCGCTATTTTGGGTCATTTATAGTATCGAAAATTACATCTATAACATGAAACTCTTGCGTTACTGAGTGACTGACTGACTGACTGACTGACTGACTGACTGACTGACTGACTGACTGACAGACAACGTACAACCGAAACTACTGGGTGTAGGAACTTTTATATGAAAGTTTTACACCGTTGAAGTTAGTGACTTGAAAATTTGGATTTTAGTTGTCTACAAAAAATTAAAGAACACGTGTTTTAAGTTATTCTGAATATTAACCCTCAACCCCTTCAAAAGGGGGGTGAAAAATTGTATGGGACTTAATACAATTTTCAAGATAAAAAGCTGAAAATTAGTAAATATACTCTTCATCATTTTTCTTAAGGAATGCCCGAGATTTTACTATAAAATTCACGCGGGCGAAGCCGCGGGCAAAAGCTAATACATTATATCTAAAATTATTTCAGTACTACTTCTGTCCTATACAGTGAAATTTTTGGGGACAAATATTTATACATAAAGGGATAATAAATAATTAATCTGTCCTATATCATTAATTAAGTTTAGGATTCAATCATAGATAAAAGTTGATAAATATATTGGATTCAATCAAGATCGGTCCAGTCGTTTTTCAATATTCGTTACGAAGATAAAAAAAAATATCTTTACCATCATGAGTATAGAAGTATAGATGCAAAAGTTCATTAAACCCAAAATATCATTTTTTACACGCATTTTAACAAATGTTCGACCGAGTGGTTATTGTGCAATGAACTTTTGAAATTATGACATGAAAAAATGTTTTAAAATTTCAGAGCAATTTTGCTGTTCAAAATCTTGTTCACCTCAAAAGTTTAATGTCAGTTCACAGTTAGCTTTATACATGTTATAATTTTAATATTCATTACGAAACGATGCAGAAAATATTGTGGGTTTTGCAACAAAGTTGATGTGATGTCTGCCTGTGATCGCCGTGTTCGAATCTTTACTGTAGTGTATAATATGAATTATACTAGTTTTCATTGACCATTGTGACGACCTCGGTGGCGCAGTGGTAAAGTTCTTGCCACTGGACCGAGAGGTCCCGGGTTCGTTCCCCTGTCGGGTCACAATGGAAAATGATCTTTTTCTGATTGGCCCGGGTCTTGGAAGTTTATCTATATATGTATTTGTTATATTTGTAATTAAATATAATATATTATTGACCACCACTTGCTTCCAGGTATGGACCTACTATATTATATGTACGCCATTTTGTCTAAACCATTATGTCAGCGCGCGCAGGTTAAAATCAACTTTAAATTTGACGGTGCAACTCACCCTAAATGGTGTTAGTTGGATTTTAATCCTTAGGTAGGTATATATTATAAAACAAATCTCTGCCGCGTCTGTCTGTCTGTTTACAAATTTAAAAACTAGTGCACGGATTTTGATGCGGTTTTCACCAGGACAATTTTTTATCCGAGCGAAGTCGGACCGAAACTGATTTTATATTATCGATACCAGCTTACGAGTACATTGTAAGATTTTTCTTGGGGTGAAAAAATCTCGGATAAATTCGTCAAATTACGCAATGTATATTCGTACACGTTGACATTTGTCTGAGTTCGCCGATGGTGTGAGGGAGCTGTCAGATGACTTTAGGCGACTTGAAAAAATCTTACACCGATTTGCAGTGAGAGTCCGGACCCCATTGCTTTATTGCGCTCCGTCATCCGACATCCGTCGCTAATTCAACGCAGAATAACGCAAAAATTGTACCTATCATAAATTTTGGAGGGCGGCGCGGGACCCCGAATAGTATGGAGTTTTGACGTACATTGACGCACGTCAGTGACAAATACACTAAGCAACATTTGACGCGCAACATATCACTCTATCTCACGCATTACCATTGACTCGAGTGAAACAGCACATAGTCGATCTCACTCATGCAAATTGTAATGAAAAGGAAAGAACGATACTGTGTGTATACGATATTGCGCGTCAAACGTTCCCTAGTATATCTGTGACTTTATACAAAACAACGGAGTCGCAACGCGCTGTGTCGCAACGGAGCAATCGGGCTCAGTACACTCGTGGTGAAAGTACTTTTGAAATAAACAGAAAAGGTCAATCCAGTCCAATTAAAACATGCACACTTTCATTCCGTAGTCGGTTAAACAAAACACAAGACCCAGTTTCTATTTAATAACGCGTGGGCCGACCATTTTAAATTTCTCTAGCAAGTTTAAACGTGTTGCGAAAAGAATTAAAATGTTCGCCGAGAATTCCATAAAAGAATTAAACTTAAGGTGACATCATTGTGAAGAAACACACATGCAAAACTTTCGAAGCCCGCACGCTAAAACTGTTTTTTTTTTGTTTCAATTAAAAAGTTAAATTCATCAATCATCAATCTAAACGTCCCCACTGATAGGGCACTGGCCTTCCTTACGCATGGATAAGGAGTTTGGGCCATAATCCACAACGCGGTCCCATAACGGATTTAATTAAAAATTTCAATTAATGAAGAAAAAGTCTTGGAGTCATACTGATATAATTGTATTTTTAAATTAATTGGCAAATACAATTTTGAGGTTTCAATCGTAGACCGATCAAAATTTTGATTCAAATCTCAAAATCTTCTATCGCATCTCCGTTTTAGATTGGATAATATTTTTGTGATAATAGTTCACGTTGCACGAATCGTGTTTCTGCACCGACCAAATATATTTAATTGATGAAGATTAAAGTTATATTTGATAGGACATGTAATTGTTATAAAAATAAAACACATCTAAATTTGTTGTGTCGCCTTAAATTAATTTAACTTGGTCCGTTTTATACAAGTTTCAGTGTGATTTTAGTTCACGTATTGTTTATTAATAGTCTACTTTCTTCCTCACAGAGGTTTCCTGACAACAAAAGACGTCAAAGCCTGGATCTGTATTATATTGACACATAAAAATGCCGAGCACCAAAGATTTATCTTAAATTTAAAATTTTCTATAGAAAATCTTTGAAGCGAGAAAAATGAAATTCCTTATGAGTGACATTGTGTTTATATAATATTATGGCTTAGAAAATACGACACGACGGATACTTAAGACTTTTGGGAATAATTTTATAACAATTGCAACATAAGCCTGACCGGGAATTATCTCAGATGGGAGAGAGAAATAGAAATATCACATTCACTCATTTTCGCGTGATCCCGTTTGCATTCAGGGCTATGACGCTGCGAAGCCAATATTTTGTATGTTATGCGTTAGTTCTTGATAATTAAAGTTAACCTGAAAGTGGACTGGAGCAACCCACTCTTAGAAGAGATGGCGATTCCGTTAAGTCATTCTCAAGTAACGCCCTTTAAGTTTTCGTTATAAGTTTTAACTTATCACAACTTATGATACAGTGGAGGCTGACAATTCCGATCCTTTAGTTCTCAGTAATTACAACTGAAAAGCGAGCTAAACTACTTTACTAGTTTTGTGGTCATTACTTATAAGTTTTGTGGTGTAACATTATTCATTCGCTAAAGTAGAAAAAATTACTAAATAAAATAAATTTACCTGCTATATGTAATTTATTTAGGTTATAGTCTTAACAGTCACGGACACAATACATACAAATCGTTATAACAAAATGTAATCGTGTGAGTAAGGCGAATTAACTTTCAAAATTATTATAAACTCACGATTTACGTGGCAGCTGACATGAACCCTTTTTACAAGCTTTTAATTAACTTGCAATGTAAATATGTAGGTATGTCCCTATGTCTCGGGTTAAATCTTCCAAATAAATTTGAACGCAGACATGACCCAGATATATCTTCAACCGATTGAGCTGAAATTTTATACAAAAGTTTAGTTTGGATTACGATGCACTAATTATGGTGATGGTTCCCAAAATATATAAATATTTAAATTCAAAATATACGTATGAAATTTAACGTGGTTTTCGAGATTCGTGGCCAAAAAAAGAATCGGATAATATAGATAGACCGATGTCGAAACGATCCAGATCCCATTGTGAACAATCTTCACCAATACGACTACGACAATACGAAGAAGACTAAAGTTTTTACATTTTCCAAATTGGAAAAACTGTCCATAGCGCCGAAAGATTATCCCGAAGTGGAATTGAAAATGAATTGAAAAGTTAAAATGTTTTTATCTCGAAAAATATATTATTATCTCCATAAATAATATTTACAGGGGCGTTCATAAATCCTTTTGCACTATTCATAGAATTTCAAGAAGTGGCCCTCAGACCACACGCACATATATAAAATATTGTAAACAATAAGTAATTACTATAAAGTTTCGTATCCCAAAACAATGTTGTCAACTATTCATATTTCTGGGATGTAATTTTCATCTTCAGTCAGTTTTATGACTGAGAAAGGTTAACTTTTAACATTGACCGTCAAACAGAGTTTTTATTGAGCATAAAAAATGAACTGAATCATATGTTTCTCAATATTTTACGACGGTTTAGTGAATTTTCTCTCTTTGGCTCGACAGACCGAATTTTGTTGCTACTAAAATTTAATAAATTATATTACATAAAAATAAAAAATATTTCGATAGAATTTGATAAGGGTGGCTATTCTATAATTTATATTAGCTATATATTATGTAAATTAGAAAAAAATGTAATTTTTGTCACAATTTTCTTTGTAATTCTGTCACTTTGTTGTCATCCCTGTCATACTGTGGAAATTCGAAAGCCAGCCTGAAAGTGACTTGGTCAGGTTTTTTAATAAAATGCTCTCATTTTATTTGTGCCATATGTATTCTACAACAGTTTGAGAATTTTATAGCTCAAATAAAATGTGGATTAAATATACTTATCTACCCTTTTCACACCTTTTAAATAGGAATATAAGCCTAGTGGTACGTAATTTGAGACGTGAATATACGCTACTAGCAATCCATCCCGGTTTCGGCCGGGTAAAACTATAATAAATTATATATCTACCATTCTGAGGAATCACACTATCTATTGGTGAAAACCGTTCAGTAGTTTTAGAATTTATTACTTTCATAGAGCTAGACAGACATCAACGGGAAACTTAATATGTAAAGATATGCCCCGTGGCACTGAAGCTTATTAACTGATAAAGAAAAAGGGTTTTATATATGAAACCCTTTAGTAATATAACGCTGATATGATATTCAGATCTTTTATTCACACATTTATATCATATTTCTTTCAATTTTGCATCTTCCCTTATTTGATCCGGTCCGGACATTGACCGTGAATCATTTATCGCGCTAGAATCATAATTGAATGTCAGTCCGTCGTCAATGTCAAGAATAGGGGCCTTCACTGGGCTATAGTCATAGTTATTATATTTTTAGTTCTAAAAGAAAGGGAATACTAATATTAATTCCAGCCTTGGGGTTTTATTAAGCATATATAATTTGCGTCAAGGAAATCCATCAAATAGGTTTTGCGTAAATTATTAGTTACCTAAGAATACGGAGTTCTTGCAATTGAAGTTATATGTAATTTGCCTTTTAACTAGCCGCCCGTCCCGACTTCGGATCTCGGGTAAAACGTAATAAATTATACACCTAAACATGCCTTGGAATCACACTGTCTATTGGTGAAGACCGCATGAAAATCCGTGCACTAGTTTTTGAGTTTATCGCTAACAGACAGATGCAGCAGTGGACTTTGTTTTGTAAAATGTAAGGCTATTTTTTTTTTACAAATCGGCTAAGCTAAGATAAAGTGGGATTGAGCTGAACATGTTTGCTGCATGCAGCTGAGAGAGATGGCCCCAACAGGCTTACTATCATCCCTTAACGCGATCCACATTGCGACCAAAACTGATCTGCACCGCAAAATCGTACCATCGAGTTAATTTTTTTGTATGAATGCGATTCATTTTAAGTTCCTAAATTGTATTGCGCTACATTCGAATCGTTCCGTAAAAGTTGATGGTAGGCCTGCAGGAAGATGTGAAGAAGACAGATATCCTGTACCGACCCTGATGATGTTGATTCATAATGAGAGATTATTTTTCTCTTCATCTGTGTCATGGATCATAAAATTGCGAAAATCTAATAATAATTTATTATCCGATAATCTCATGAAATTCAGGATTTCATTATGGGAAGTACCTACTTCTCGAACGTTCCCTGGATTCGAGGGATAAATTTATGGGAATATGAGTTTGATAAATGAGGTTAGGTCAGAGTCGGATTTTTCGTGTATCATTAAATCATGTCTTTGTGTGTGTGCTTAAATCTTTAGAGTGATTTAGAGTGATAACAAATGGGTACGTTTTATGTCAAAATTCCCACGGGAGCCCGTGGCGCCCCGAGGCGCACCTATTTTAGTTATAATTTTTTATATACATACATATTTGCACTCCTGTTTCACATATTTTTATTATTATGAGTAAATTTCTTGTTTTTTCTTTTTCTTTTCTTAGATGCACTATAAGTACCTGTGAACCTTATCGTCATAATATGACTTATTTACTTAAACTTATTAACTTAAGATAGCAAAATATTTGTATGGTCTAATAGTTGACGATTTTTATTTTTCGACGAAGTTTTTCACTATATTAAGACCAGTAAAAAAGTGCTGCCCTACTTAAAAATATATATTATTTTGGTCGGTCGAATAAAACATAGAAAAGTGATACATGTCCACTAATTTATAGCGAGTATGTTTAATGTTGACATGTTTTTGGCAAAACGAAACGTTCTTTAATTGATATAATCCGCGTGTCTATCGTCTGTCTGCTACGGCCATAGAGAAACATCTAGCCATAGATTTGTTACGCTACTAGATGTTGCCCGGGGCGTCGCTCCCGTGGGAATTTTGAGATAAAATATAGTCTATAGCAATCTTGGATAATGTGCCTTTCTAATGGTGAAATAATCTTTGAAATCGGTTCGCTAGTTACGGAGATTACCCGCCTCAAGTATGCAAACACACAAACGCTTAACTCTTTATAATAATAGTATTGGAACTAGTGCACCATGAGTACTAAATCCATGATTAAGAGTAATGTTTCCTTATAATGAGGTTCAAGCTCATTACGTGGAATGAAATACACACAACGACTTTCTTGGCAGTATTAACGTAGTGGTTCGCTATTGCCTTCTCCATTACATTAGATGATAATCACTATATATAGTATAAAACAAAGTAGCTTCCTGCTGTCTGTCTGTCCTATGTATGTTTATATCTTTATACGTAATGTATTTTGATGCGTTTTTTTGATAGATAGTTTCCTAAGGAAGGTTAAGGTGTAAATTATACGGGCCAAAGTTATCAAATGAAATGCAGGTTTCCTCACGATGATTTTCTTCATCGAAAATAAGTGGTGGTCGATGGAAACTTACTATACATGAGTCAGATTAGTATACAAACTCATGTGGCAACCATTGAACCGCTACTATTTCATTCGCATATCGAGAAAAAGTTATGATAAAAAGAGCAAAATTCGTTGTTTTGTTTATTCCTTCATATTATTTTCTGGAAATTTCCAGATACATTTAAAAAGTCTTTTCCTAAGTATATTTATTTATTTTCTTACAATTTATAGTCTTCTATGTTCATGTTGTGCGTTATTACTGCTGACGAGCCTGCTACTGTATACATGTCCTCTCAACCTATCGCCGGTTGACTGTAAGAGATCCCTACATGGGATAAGTCCGCCGTTGTACAATGTATCTTTCTTGTATTAATTTTGATTAATGTGCTTATTTTGCGTGCAATAAAGTTATTACAAACAAACAAGTCGAAAATAAATATCCAAAAATAATATCTTACGTGAAAATAAATATTATATCAATATTTCGAAGACTAGGACATCGTTTATCAAAAAATTAAGAGAAGAAACTTGATTTCTACGACGACGAAAAAAACGCTGTGTCTATTTATATGTAAGTCTGTGATTCAAAGCTCATATTTTAGGACAGAGATTAAAATTAATGCGTGTTTATAAAAAGCTATTCTATTTAAATCATTTCAGCAGTGCTCAATGCTAACATATTTATATCTATTTATTATTATGAAGAGGTAAGCGTTTGTGAGTTTGTATGCTTGAGTCAGGTTATCTCCAAAACTACAGAACCAATTTCAAAAATTCTTTCACCATTCGAAAGGTACGTTATCCAAGATTGCAATAGACTATATTTTATCTCAAAATTCCCACGGGAGCGAGGCCCCGGGTAACATCTAGTGTTATATGTAGTAGATATTAATTTTACAGTTCTCTGTAATAACATTACCGAAGTTACACTTAGTTGTAACTAGTGTCGTAAAGTGACAATTATGCACGGCTTTGCAGTGGTTTCAGAATTCTCAGCAACTGTATTATTTATTAACTGTGCCAGTAACTTAAGTAATGGGGAGGGAAATTAATACATTACAAGTTTAGTTTAGTTAGACAAATTAAAAATCATTTCGCGACAACTTTTGAACGGCTGAATCGTTTGATCAAACACATCTAAGAAGCACCGCATAAAAATACCTATCAAATAAAATAAAAAAAAAACCGCATGTTATGAACCTACACAGACACAGACAGATACAGTTAGCGGTCAAATTTATAACACCTCCTCTTTTTGCGTCGTGGGTTAAAAACGAGGGTTTACCAGATCTACGCAGATTTGTGACGTTCGTAATCACTTTTTTTCATTATAATAATACATTATCATCATAATGTTTTTAAAAATCCGCAGGAGTAGTAAATCTTTCGAACGAAAAAATTTTACATAACTTTAAAACGTGCTTGCCTCTGAACCGAGAGGTCCCGGGTTCGATCCCCGGTCGGGTCATGATGGAAAATGATCTTTTTCTGATTAACCCGGGTCTTGGATGTTTATCCATATATGTATTCGTTATAAAATATATACATCCATATAACAAAAACAGTTGAAGGGTGAATTAATATTAAAATTCACGTAAGCATTTTATTTGTAATTCGAATCGAAGAATATTTCCGAGTATAATTTATCTATACGATAGATTTAGAGAATGAGCTGTTTGTTATTCGAAAAGATTTTTTTAATCCCATTTTATTAATTGACTAGATGTTGCCCGGGACTTCGCTGCCGTAGGAATTTTGAGATAAAATATAACCTATAGCAATCTTGGATAATGTACCTTTCTAATGGTGAAATAATTTTTGAAATCGGTTCAGTAGTTTCGGAGATTATCCGCCTCAAACATACTCACAAACGCTTACCTCTTTATAATAATAGAATAGATTTTTAAAAGATTCTTGAAAATACGTTATTATGTGAAGATTTTTCAAAATTGTGTTTAAAAATCTTTATACTACCTTATTCAACACAGTCCAATATTTTTTAGCATTAACGAAGGGAACTTTCACGTGTCATAATAAGTATCACGTCAACATATTTTGAATCTTGTCTGTATACGTGGACGTATCAGTTATTTTTGTTTTCTCAAAAATAGCCCAGTGAACTCGGCTGTGAACAAAAAGTGGAGTAGTGTATTGTAAGGTACAAATAGAATTTGAGCTACTGTATTGAGTCAATTGAGTGTTGTATGTCATAAGTGAGCAACGTAACGCCGCATGATGCTATGAGACGCTGTGATGGATAATGTCGACCATGTTAGGCCACAATACATGCCACAAACGAAGTCAATGCGGGTCAATGAGAGTTGAGACCAAGCATGCCTTTGGTTTGCCTACGTAGAAGACGATTTATAATTTTGCTATTGCTAAAGACAAACCATCGATATACTCCAGGTTACAAATTATGTATACCTACAATATATACAATATATATATATTATATGGAGAAATTAGTTATTATATACATAGGTATATAACAAATTTTCGACTCACAACTAACGTGTGACGTCAGAAAGTGGCAACAGGTTGTACCAAAAACTGGCAAGTATCTTTGGACGCTACTGACACGGACGGACGTTTTTGTATGTCTGGGGGTAAGATTCCAAGTCGCAACCATATCATGTCGTGTTCGTGCATAGTTCAATAAATAGTGTGTAATATGTACGCCACCACAGTAAATATCACATGTATCATCCTTTTGATAATTATGAATCACGCCGCTCCGCGTGGCATTGTTTGTCGCTCTCTTGGGACATCTGTGGTCATGTTAGAATTGAGATAAGAGATTGTTATTGTTCGTTTTCGTATCGATTACAGAAAGGAGACATGTAAACGAGAATCGTGATTACTAAAATACTTAGAATTTCTAGACAATTCCTAAGCTTTACGTGAATAAACATAATTTACGTATTCTAGTTAAAACTGTTTGTGTAGATTTGTGACTAAAATTTTCATTGTTATGACAGAACATAACTTAAACTTCCAATGCTACACAGCTTCATTTGATTGTATTGTAAATTAGTGAAAAATATTTTCTAATTATTAGAAAATATCTAACTACACCTTTTTTCTTTTTCTAATAAAAAGTTAACAATTCGACGACGAAATCCAAGATCTTATGAGTATATCACTCAAAAATCATCTTAGACTAGGCATTGCCCGCAACTTCGCCCGCATTTTTCGTGCGTCCGCTCATAAATTGTTATTGAATATTGTCAATATCTCCGGTTCTCAGCAACGTATCGCGATTAAACTTATACACGATTTTAAGTTCGTAGTTCGATCCAATAGTTTTTACGTTTTGCGCACAAACAAAGCCAACTTACATTTATATTATATGTATAGATAGATATGTTAATTTTTGAACCATTTATAAAAACTATATATAAGTTCTTTTCTCAAAAATATATCTATAATCTCAAAATAGTTGTGGGAACTATATTTATAATACATTTAGTGGAAAAGATGAAGCTCCATTTTGTAAAGGAATGTGACGCATAAAATTACCACATAAACATCTATACTACCGCAAAGCCTAATATAATCCAGTGGGCCATAATTCAGACAAGTTTCGTCGTTGTCATATATCCCCCTCTGCAGCAAAAAGAGGGTTAACCGAACTTGACCAAGAGCACAAAATATTGAGAACATAGAGTAGTGTTATTATACAATCGTACAGAGAGGTAATCGGGTGGCGGCATCAATCAGTCAATCAATCAAATCATTTACTGGTACATATAGATGGTATAATGTATTCATCAATCAGTCAATCAATCAAATCATTTACTGGTACATATAGATGGTATAATGTATTCATCAATCAGTCAATCAATCAAATCATTTACTGGTACATATAGATGGTATTATATAGCTCACTGTTTTCTGTCTGTCAGTCGTCCAAAAAAATTATATTTAAATAATTATTAAAAAGTATTAAAAATAATATTATAGTAAAATTATCTCCACGAAACGTAACGTAAAATAACGTTCTAACGTTTATATATGCTAAATGAAAAATCTTTTATATTTTTCTTTAATTTCTTAACAAATCTTGATTTAGAATGAATTATTTATTAAACATCATTAATTTATTCTAAATCAAGATGACGCATCGAATATTCGCCACTTGTGGCTCTGTCTGCCCCGTAAGGGGAGAAACGTGATACTTTACATAGCAACGACATACTGAGAAAAAACCCTCGTGTTTTTTGCTTTTATTAAATAAGTGTTCCTAGTTAATATGTAGGTACGCGGGTTGATTCTGTGTTATATTTATTTTGTCGTAGAGATTTTGAAAAAATTACGAGACAATGACGTTAATAACGGTTAGCTTTGCGAATCTTTGAGATTTTTTGTTGGCAAAAGATGTCTCTCATCCCTTTTTATGTCCTGTTTCAACGGCTGTGAATCCAGTGGGGAAAGAATTATTTTTCTTTTTAAAACACTACTCAGCGTTGTGTTGGATTCCAAACATAAATTAAACACTTTTTGTATTTACTATTACTGTTAATTACTATAAAAGGTAATAAGTAATTTCAACTGTTTAGCTATCGCGGTTCAGACAGATAGACATACAGACGTTGCCCGCGGCTTCGCCCGCGTGAAGTGTCTTTGCTCTGTCTACACCGTAAGAGATAAAGTTGTGTAAAATAGGTTTCTATATAGAAAAAGTCTAGCAGGGTCAAATCACACGATCTTATTGGCCTTGGAGAATGGCCACTTCGTCTGCTGTAAAATGGACGACGTAGTGCGCGCGACGTTTGCGCTGACGAACACCCAGGCTTTGATATAATCATAACAACCCCATTCCACCCTAATAGGGATGATGGTATTTCACTTCCACCACGTTAGATTTAAAATACGTTGTGTTATTCGTAATCAGCGACCCGAAAAACCGTACAAACAATACCCATGTTGATATTTGACTTTATTAACCTCTTTTCCCCCATTTAGGGGTAAGTTCTTGAAAAATCCGGAGACCCGTATTTACTCATTTATTGATAGAAGTAATCCTGTAAAGTTTCAAACAAAACAAATTAACTAATCTGGTTTCCCCATACGAACTTTGAAATCCCCCTTCACCCCCTTAGAGGGTGAATTTTGAAAAATCCTTTCTTAGTGCACCCCTAGGCCAAATAAGGAACCTACGTGCCAAATTTGAAGTTTCTAAACCCAGCGGTTTAGGCTGTACGTTGATATGTCAGTCAGTCAGTCATTCAGTTTGTTCTTTTATATATTTAGATATCAAATACTTCTCCGAAAATTTGTAAAAAACACACAATATGTTTACAGAAAGAAAAATCGTTTGTTTGGTCACAATAAAACTTTGAATTACAATTAACACATTAAATCACAAAACAACCACAGACGCCGGAGAAATTTATAGAAAAATAAGAAAAATTTAATAGGTAGGTATATTCACTCATTATTATATATTTAATAATACAATTTTTAATGATAAAATCTCCCACACAACATTAGGTATATTTATGCAACTAGAAAGTATTTTTTGTAGATAGTATTCCTCTTCTTCTTCATAGTCGTATTCTTCAGTGGTCATTACGTGGAATGTAACACACACAACAACTTTTTTGGCATTATTAACGGAGTGGTTTGCCATTGCCTTCTCCATTTCACACACAAGTTAATAATAATCAACCAGTGTGCAGGTTTCCTCACGATGTTTTCCTACACCGGAAGCAAGTGGTGGTCGATGAAAACTACTATACATAAATCAGATTGGTGTATACAAACTCACGTGGCTCAGGATTCGAATCTGAGACCTTTCGATCCTCAGGCGGACCTTTCATCCTCCTAACCATTACACCACCACCGCTAAAGAAAGTATATTATATAGAAGCCAACACAATGTTGGGTAGAATTTTAAAGAAAAATAATTCTTTCCCCGCTGGATTCACAGCCGGGACGTAAAACGTCATGGAAAATGGGACGGCACGTGTTGCAGAAAGCGGGAGTGGGAGTCGGAGCGGGAAATGGGAAGGAGACACGTAGTGAGTAACGGGATGGGACACATTGCGAAAAACATGATGGCACATAATATGTAGGAAACGGTACGGGATATCTACAATTCTACAGTACATAGCAGGAAGAGGACAAGTTGAAAAATTTTGCGGGACGAGACACACAGCGGGAAATGGGAAATTGAACTAAAGATGAGAAAAAATGCGAATTTGAATCATATATGTTTACCAGTCTTACAGAGTACGCGATAAAATTACTGAGATTTTGCTATGAAATACACGCGGGCGAAGCCGCGGGAAAATGCTAGTACATAGGTTTATATATATAAAAACAGGATACGAAGCTTTCTTCAGAAAAAGGGTATTGACTTGACAGATGGACAGACAGACTGACAACGAAATGAAACAAATTATATACATATATTGTTTTTTTACTATTTGAGATACCGAAGGCCAAAAATAGTTTCAGTGAACACATGCCGTAACATTTTAGAATATAAAAATAACTGAACTGACACGTACTACCTACGTTACCAAATGTGAGTTAGACTGTTAAAACATTTTATTGACTGCCGATACAGCTATAAAAAAAGCAATGTGCATTGGGTTGTCTATTTATAACAATCTGCGCATTAAAAAAAAATTTCGGCCTGAATAGAGAAGTTTCAAAAAATATTTTTGCATGTACTGAAGAAAGACAATTCAACTATGATTTTGGCAAACAAAATACAAATTTTACTGTTTTTTTAGCCAGCGCAAAGTTCTTAGAATTTAGTTCTTTATTAATAGAAGTAGCTTTTACCCTTGGCTCCGCCCGCATGAATTTCCCACGGGAACATTTATTTTTCCGGGATGAAAGATATCCTACGTCCGTCTCCGTATTTCGATCTACATTATAACCTTTCATCATGAATATCATCATATATTGAGATGATTAATTATAATTAATAATCAATAATTCTCTAATCTAGAAGATAACAATTAAGCTAATTATAATTATAATTTATTAAGCTTAGATGACTTTCATATTTTTACCGTATATCGTATATCCATCTAAGTATTCAATTTGACAATTTTTAGCAAACTGGTAGATATACCCAAATCATACATTTTCTTCGTAATCGTATTCCTCATGGCTGAGGGCCGTGGTCATTACGTGGAATTAAACACACATAACAACTTCCTTGGCATTAGTAATGGAGTGGTTTGCCATTCAAATTCAAATTCAAATTCAAAATTCTTTATTCAATTTAGGATGATGTACATCACTTATTGACGTCAAAAATTACTTAAACTAAGTCTATTGCCGGCTTCCAAAGCGCAGGTGAAGAAGAAGCGGCGCAACAAACTTCACCGCAGCCTTTTCTCCAAGGACGTCAATTAACAAATATAGGTCTTATACATATATTAAAAATTAGGAGGACGAATTTACATCATTATTATTGCATTGCTTTCTCCGTCATGCAACTTATACTAAAAAAAGCGATACACACCGTGACTATTTCTCATATACTCGTATTGTAACACAACAAACAACAAAAAAACAAGCACAGTGAATGGATAGTAAAGAAAAATAATGATATGCGGTCGGGAATTTTATGAGACTTAACATGGAGAACGCAAAATACAAATAAATTAATTTTCCTCGTAACAGAGGAACATTGAGATGAAATTACCAAAAGTTATACACATATATTCGTATTTGTAAAGACAAATCCTTTTTTTTTTTTGTTGATATTACTCGATATTTGTTTTTGGAATTTTGAACGCCCTCATTTTACATCGCCGAGGTGCAAAATTGGATATACTTACCTCCTAAATGCCGGTTTTTATGAATTGTACAGAGTAACATGCTAGTTAGAAGTGATGACGTGAATGTATTTTCATTTTGAACAAAATGGTTTAAAATAATAAAGCTGAAAAGTGAATACTCCTACTTTTTAATTCGAGTGAAAAGCGATCAGTCGTGCATTCGTTGCTCAAAATTAAATCATCCTTTGAAATCCCTCGTTTAAGATGTAATACGTACGCTATAAAGTTTTCATCTGATATTAATGGATCCAAAAGTTTGTAGTTTGGGTGTCTAACTGAATCGTTCGCCTCAAGAGTTGAATGGAATTACATATTTCGTGTGAGTTGCATCGTCAAATTTGTCGTTGATTTTAACCGACGCGCCGCGCACCGCTGTCGTTTAGACAAAATGCCGTAATTTGTGATTTTCTACGCACGCTATAGTTAACGTTAAGTTGACGGTGCAACCCACCCCTAGTTCTAATTTTGCCCGGAATTTAGTATCAATTGACTTCCTTTAGTATAGAGAAAATGTATGTATGTATGTATTGTATAGTAATCGATATTCGAGTGGAATCTAACTACTCAATACTTTAAAGAAGATATCTTCAACGGATTGAGCCGAAATTTTGTATTCATTTATAGTTTGGATGACAAGGCTTTGTTAGGATATGTATGACTTGATGGTATGAATATTTTTTTATAACTATTTTAACAATATTTCACAAAGCTCAGCGCAGATGGCGCTACTGGTACAACTAAGGTACACAAACAAGGCCAATGGAGGAAAAAAGCACCAATTTTCAATATTGTTGCAGATTTACGACCAAAAATACCTTCTACGCAATCGTGGTACGAGTTTAAAGGAAAAAGGAAGGATTTAGTGGATTATCCTGAAAATAATAACACTATTTTGGGTTATGTTCTGCATTATTTGGTCAACTGTGGTCATAAACTGATATAAACTTGATTTTGACTGAAGATCTTACCTGTATGTACGTGTGAAGTGTTCCGATCTTCTTTTCGACCGTTTACTGGCTCGAAAATTTTACAGCGTGAGGCGGATTCCATAGTTTTTGAAGTTTTTTATTTTATGGAAAACGATTTTTCCCAATATTTCGGCACCCGAATATGCTACATTGTTGTATATTTTCACAAACGAATGCTTACATAATGAAAGGATTAATAAAGTACTCTAAAATAAACGTTTTAATCGACATAGCAAAAGGCGGCAAAGCTTTTGTGTACCTAACGTACAGTGCTGTACTCTGGCGGGATAAATGTGCAGTAATACTCCCTATTGATATATTTACAAGATACATACTTACGAATGGGACATTCTACGATCGACCGACAATCACTAAATAAAGTGCCTGGCTCTTGGACTACATCGAAATTCATATTTCTTCGTAACATACGGCACTCAGACATAAGATGCTGTCACCGACATGAAGGAACACAAACTCGAATGGTGTGTGACACGCATTTGTTTCCGACAGCTGTTGAGCAAAGATACAGAATACAGACATGACGATATTATGTGTTATTAGATATTTTTCAGAGGTAAAATCAATTCCGACAAATTTATTATATATTTTTTATACAAAAATGTAAGATCTGCTTTGCGCGGTTCGGCTGCTTGTGTTCGGCATTTGTTCTCAGCAGTGATCATTCCGAAATGCCAGTAGTTTGTAGCTTATGAGAAATTACTAGGTATACAATATCAAATTTTTATTAAGACGTGAAAAAGTGTCTGTGAACGTCTAATTTCTGCTTAAATGATTTGATTTGAGTGCACCAGTCCGCGGTTGACGTTTAGACAAAATGGTATATATACTTGGAATTTTTCTGCACAATTTAAATTTAACGTCGAAGTTGACGGTGCAACCCACATAATTCTCTTGTATTATAACGTTTTTACAACAGATATCTTCATAAATTTGTCGGTATAGCCAAATATTATTGATTGTATCCTTAATCTTGTCGACATGAATCAGTATCTGTACCCTCCTTATATTGCAGTGAGATTAAATTTTCCGCTCTAGTTTGCCTGTGGTATGCACCATGTAAGTACTGTGTCTGAAGTTATTCTGAGAGTGATGATAGCATCGTTTTGTCTCATTCGCTCAATTTTCCACAAGATTGTCTATTATATTTTATCATGTCAGTATAATGATATTACCTACCTACAATAAAAATAAAAAACAAAAAATCCGCCTGCTTTAGAATCCTCGCGTTGAGTCCGTTAATTTGATACCCATATTGTAGTATTCGAAAAAAAAATTTTCACAAAGTCCAATGGCATTACACAGCCGCCATGTTTTTTTTAACGTCACCTATATAATAATACTCGGGCAGCTAAGAAGATTATAACGTACCTTAATTATGTAAATCCGTTCTGCGGTTTTGGAGATATAAGGTAAAAAAGAATATTACATATATAAATATATATACTTATATGAGTAGTATATAACATGAAATAACACATAGGGTAAATATTATACCGAAATTCCCACGGGAGTAAAGTTCTGTGGCGCAGTTAGTAATGAATAAATTTTCGATCTAATTCGATACATAAATAGTTTTTGTATGTGTGAATGGTTGAGTGTGAATGGTTTTAATTCAGAGTATCAGATTACGTAAGTGACTTTGGTACAAACAAACTTCGTCTGTATAGGTATCTGAGGATCCCTATTTTTATGCATGCAAGTTTATGTCATAATTTAACATGGCATACTTTTACTATGGCATAATGATTTTTAAGCATACCGTTCTTACGCATAACAATTTGAACCATAACTAACCTAACCTAAAAGTTAATTATGCCACATTTACCCGTATGCCAAAAATCAATTATGCCTTGAACCCAAAAAAGTGTAGCAGTCTGGCATGACGACCATAAGGCCAGAGAGAGGGGCACAGAGGTCTTCAAAGTTGCATAGGCTTTCGTGACCACTTACCACGAGGTCGGCCTCATACCTGGTACAAATAATTAGTTTATATTTTTTCCTTATCTAGTCTAGTGACCTAAACGGTATCGAATTGTGTGTCAGGCTTAATGGCAACCAGACTAATTTTCGGTCTCAAACGGACAATACGAACTCGACTAGCAGATATAACCGCAGGGCGATAATAAATTATAAAAGTACTTACGATACGATGGTAATTATAAGTACAATCAAGTCACGTCGAAGAAGAATCACCAGCACATGAAACTACTGAAGTTCATTTCAAAGTCGCTGTTATCACCGTGGTATGAAGATCAAGGCAGGGTTAATATGCGGATTATACGGTCGACTATACGTGGGTGTTTTCAGCCGGCGCGCGGCGCCACTACATGGAATCTCAAGTGGACAGCACCAGGTTCGAATAGTTCGCCAAAAGATTCTTTGCTCTTCTGATTGTTATAAAGAATTCATTTTATCGAAGCGGGTGTGATGAATTCTTCTATGTAAATCCTACGTCATATAATATTCTACTGGAGTACCTACTACCTACCTATTTAGAGAATAAAGAAAGAAACACAGAATGTGCCATAGATTTCTCCAACAAGCAGATGTCAAACTCAATCAAGGACCAAACTGGAGACTCGTTTCATAGGCCTAGCGACCTTGCTATTCAACAAATCAACTTGCAATCGTGGCTTATGAGAAATCCTTGTTATTTCCTACTGTAACCTACTTAAATTATAATTGTGAAAGTGTGTGTGTGAGGACGTATTTGTGTATGTTTATTACTCTATCATGCAAAATCTATTGGACAGATTTTTATGAAATTTGGTAAACGTTTAGAATAATAGCGGTACTTTTTATCCCGAAATTCCCACGGAAGACGAAGCCCCGGAGCGCAGTTTGTAAGGTCTGTATATCAAATTCTTTACTTTTTTAATGAGATTATTTTTGTTATGCAGTAGCGCCTTCTCATCTCTTGGTATGAATTCTTTCTTTTTATTGCAAACGTTTATCTTTCGACTCAAGTAAATCGACTAGCTTTTTATTGCAATGGCGATCTTATACTTTATTTAAGCTTAAAGTAACATTAAATGGAGCCATTATTTTAAATTGAGAAGATAAAAATTGTTCAAGTATTTGTCTTATTTAGAGAGAAAATGGAATATAAAGCTTCAGTCAAGTTTCTTGTGCCACGTCGTCTTCACCTACGCATTGAATGTCGGCAGTATATCTATAGCTACTAGTCTATACAGAGTATTATAAACAGGTAAGCGTTTGTGAGTTTGTATGTTTGAGGCGGGTAATCTACGAAACTACCAAACCAATTTCAAAAATTATTTCACCATTATAAAGTTATATTATCCAAGATAGGTATAGGCTATAATATATCTCAAAACTCCCACGGGAGCGAAGCCCCGGGATTTTGTTTTACTAGTAAAAGATAAATTCTGAAGAAAGCGAAAGATGATCTGCGGGGGATTTATTATTGTATCATCAAAATAGAACATTTTCCGAAACGTCACGGCTCTGTATAAGATTGATTTATAACGATCTTTAGAGGCGTATGATGATGATCGCTGTAACCGAGCTATTTCTGATACATCGTTATTTTTGTAATCTATTTTTGGCAGTGAACTCTTGAAATAAATCTACAATCTTTTACCTAATGGGTTACATTGGTGATGTGCTAGAAAGAATGCTGGTCCAATGTTTCTCCGCTCAGCGGCGTGTTTTATAAGCGAGAGCAATGAATTTACCTTTTGGATATTCAGTTCTCCAGACGCGTTCGAAATATGATTTTATCTTGAAATGAAATAAAATTAATTGACATACTCATAAATTACTAGCAACCCGCGGTTTCGCCCACGTGAAATTCCTATGGGAACATTTATTTTTCCGGGTCGAAGTTACTCGATAGGTATGTCTTTCTCTGTACTTCAAACTACGTGTATGCAATGCAATATTTCATTATGATTGGATAGGCAGATAAATCGTGAAGAGGTAACAAATAAACAAGCATAGAAGTTAACTTTCGCATTTATAATATTAAGTACAATACTCGTAGTTGTGAATTAAGATTTAAAATTCTTTAAAACACTCCATCTAGTATTTACCTAAACCTAAAGACCGGTGTTGTAAATTAAGTGCTATTTATTTCCGTTCTAACAAATATTAGATCATTCGTGGTAAATAGCACCATGTTACGTACACATTACACTTCCATGGTGCTACTGGGATTTGTGCGCTGAGCGGCATCTCATCATATCACATTTTTTTCTGCGTGTCCTTACACACGATCGAACGGATGTCTTCCTTTGTCGAGTTGGTCGTATATTGCCAATCAGTGACACAATGTCTCGCCTGACCTGATTTTGTTTATTTCTCAATGGCTTCCACATGATTGAGATCTTTCACAGACCATCTTTCACAATATGATCAGTAAATATAAGAAAGTGAAAATAACTTATTTTACAAAAATAAAAGAAAAACACGACTGCCGTCTCCGTTTCAGTTACATTTCAATCAACGAATTCAATAAAATATTTTTTGTGTATACTCGTATTGATTGATCACCTTTGAAAACCGTTCATATTGATACCTATTACAATACGCCTATTACAATTTTTTTAAGTAAAAATTTTGTTTTTCCCTAGTGCTCTGTCCCGCATAGGCAGGGGCGTGGGTCAATTCCCGTCAGATTTCAGAATTTTTTGATTATTATTTTCAAACTTTATTTTTCATATTGCAATTTATTGAGTATCTATAATACGTCATATTGATTGTATATTGACGTTGTATGTGCCGTGATTATATCCGTATGTGTACTTTTTGGACAAAAGTAGTGTTAAATTTTTTTATTTGTTTTTTCAAAATTCGTAGACTCTGACATTCTTTCGGTTGTGACCGAAAGAATGTCAAAAGATGTACCTATTAAATTAAAAATTAAAATAACACGGAGGGTGTTAAAGAGCAAAAAATATTATTAGACCTTTAACTTAAAATATAAATATAAATAAATATATAAATCACACAGATTGAGCTAGCCCCAAAGTAAGTTCGAGACTTGTTATCCCATACAAGTCTAACTCAACGATATTATATTTTATAACAAATACATATATAGATAAACATCCAAGACCTGGGCCAATCCGAAAAAGATCATTTTCCATCATGACCCGACCGGGGATCGAACCCGGGACCTCTCGGTTCAGAGGCAAGCACTTTACCACTGCGCCATCGAGGTCGTCAAAAAGAAAATAGACAAACTATTTGGTAAAAATGCACATATTGTAACGTTAGCATAAAATGTAACAAAAAAAACGTACGTGCACGTACGTACATCGAGTGTAAATATAGATTAAACAAACAACTGAATAGTGGAATTATTTAAAATTAAAAAAGTTACCTAGTTTTTATAACAGACTTTGAAAGCAGCGTTCAAAGCCATATTGCAAGCACGTCTATTCTCGAGCTGACTCCACAATACCAGTGGGAAATATTGGAAGAATTCTACCTTTCTTGTACTGAATGCCGGAGACTGGCCTGAATAGCGACTTAGCTCACTTACTGAAAATTCCGCGCTAAAAAAAAGAAATATTACTTAGTGTGCTAACCATTAATTGGATTGCTTATAAAATATTTCTAAATCGCCATCGACGTAATTATTATAACTTTATAAACATAGATTAATAATCTATCTCGCTCATCTTTGGCATTAGGTATATGGGTTGAAATTACGACTGTCACCACATTAAGCCTGGGGGTCAGTACAAAAAAATGACCATACGGTCATAAAATCACAACGGAATCTTTGAGTTTCAAAGATTCGGTTCTGATGTTGTGATCCTGTCTGACGTCACCTCTCTTTGGGATGTCAGCTCTCAAGACCTCGTTTGTATAAAATCTATATATATGGAAGATGTGGAGTGGTTACAATTGGTTAATCTTCGCACGTGCGTTCCGTTACACACCGCCGATGTCGCTGTTCCGGCGCTTGGAATAATATGTTGATCCAGCCGATTTTTTGCGCTTGTAATGTGCCTTGAGAATTTTTTAGATGGGATTTTATTTTCAAAATATTGGTTCATTATTATCGGTTTTGGAAACAATTCAATTCATGATGTTGTATTAAGTAGTTGGCGTGCTTAAGACTGTACGTTTGAGATTTATAAGAAAAGTGAGCTAAATATCGCAACAAATGTGTTTCTATCGGGCACCAGATGATTATTTTGCAAGTATATAAAATGGATCATTAATAAACTGGTTTGATCTTTAATGCGACGATAGCGAATAATAAAACTATTTCCGCTGCTATTTCAGTGCTTTATGATTATGACACATTACGTAAAATAAATATACCTAAATATCTTTAGGATGAATTGTACTAATCAACCTTGATGTTGTGTTTAACCTGCGCGCCGCGCCGCTGACGTTTAGAAAACAATATTATACTTATATAACTATATTATAGGTACGTTTAATAATATATGTTTTTATGCGCGTGTTAAAGTTAACGTCAAAATTGACTGGTGCAAACCCATGGTGGGTTCATATCATAAATAAAATTTTTAATACAGTAGAATTAAACTTTATTGTGAACACACGTACAAATATACACATAAAAAATGGTACTAGGCATGTCATAAGACCTATATGAAAATTTGTTATTTTCGATAGTACTTTTTTTTCCATACTAATCCATATTTCATACATTCGCTTAAATGTAAAAGTCTATTTCCAATTATTTCACGGCTGAATCACTGCGCAGATTTTGATGGAATTTGAAATAGACATATCATAGTCTACAGCAGACGAAGCTCCGAATAAAAGCTTTTGTGAGAATATATATATCTTTTGTACCAATAGAATTTTGTCATTTGTTTCTATTGGTTGTTCACAACACAGATTAATAGGATTGCAGATTAATAGAATTTTGACAAATGAAATACTTTTGGCTGTTCGAAACTTAGAATTGGCATAGCATAGCGTTACATTGGTCGATTTCGATCAAATTCGACTCAAACCGCGCTAGAAATTTTTTATTAATATTTATTAATTAAATTAAAAATAATATTAATATATTAAAAATAATAATAATTAACACATGCTTTTCCTATTAAAAAGTTACAACCTAATTTAAGAGCGTATATGCCCTTTGGTTTATTTGTAAACAATACTTTTTAAACCTGTTTAAAACCATCAATCACATCTATTACAAATATATTAAATATTGATAACTTTTGGAAATATCTTTGTTTCAATACTTATTACAGAAAACATTTCTATTAATAAAGTATTTTGTGCATTCTATCAAGAAAACTGAACAGGAGTTTTCGTAATTTGCCCTTTAGAACAGTGTTGCTACGCTTATATTTTAATTTCCAACGAATTCCGCAACGAATTAAAAAAGTCTTCGTTTTAACAATTTTCCATTCCTAAAAAAAATAAGGGTGTGCACATGTTAAAGTTAACGGTGCAACCGTTAACTTTAACATGTGCAGAAAAAAGAAAAGTGCGTCATTATGTCTAAAATATATAAGTCTGTGTGTCTAAACGTCAACGGTCGTGTCGGTTAAAATCAACGCCAAATTTGACACTGGAAGTACTGCAACTCCCCCTAAACGACTATCCGATTAACGTTAAAAATTCCACTTCAAGAATTCTCGCCTGTAGCCGGTTATTCGGATGAATTTAGATAGTCTTACATAATTAGTTCCAGCAGTTTTCCTGGAGAGAACCCGGTAGGAGGGATTGAAAGTACTTTCATACTATTTAATAAAGTGATCTCAAGTTCCTGATAATAAAGTTGGTGGTACGCCAAAATGATATTTCAGAACTATAAATAGTATTAGTTACTTTGGTATTTATATATTATATAGTATATGAACATCGCTAACGATGTTTTCCTTCACCGGAAGCAAGCGATGGTCTATGAGCATATAATTACTCATTAACACACTGAGTCCCTTATTAAGTAGAGTGTCGACTCCCAAAATCTGTCAAACGCAAGATCTTTGTTCTAAAGTCAGGCAGGGTCAATCGCCCACTTAATGGCCACGCTTTATATGACGGGTGTCGATGATCCGGACCGCTACCCCTAATCTGAATTCTCGTTAATCAATCTTTGAGCGTTTCCTATTCAAAGTCCTAAACTAAAATGATATTAATAGATTGAAGTTTTGAAAAGTTTGTTAAAATAAGTTTCGGTTTTATGGCAATACGAACCTAGCACCTATCATGTAATATATATAATAAAAATCCTTCTTTCAAAGGATTTTTTTATGTGATATAGAATCATGGAATTCATATCCTACAGTCGAGGAAAAAGTAATGTTTTGTTATTATAAAGACGCTGTGTAATATTTTCCCACATTTGGCACTAAATGTATTTGGTACCTGTAAATGAACAAGCTCTTTTTCGGGACAAAATTTATTGTGATAAAATAAATTTATTTTTACAACTTTCTTATCATAGGGTTTTCTTGTATTTCTATGATTTGTCATTCTTTTTTCATCTCTTTCAATTTTAAAATGTAATAAAATATTTAGCAACTAGGTCATATTTGAACATTTTGGCATTAAGATTTCGAATATTTTTATTTTAACTATCTAGGTAACATTTTGGGGTCGAAACACTCTGTATTTTTGTTGCCAGATCTGATAGAAGTTAGCTCCACGATTCTTATGATTTATTGTACTGACACAGCAAGTGGAAATAGATTAATAATGTAGTATATTATGTCAAATTGTTACTAATATTTGGATCTTTGATCATTCATCAGCATAAAAATGATTTTATATGTTAATATTACAATCTATATAGTGATATTTTTAAATAATTTAACTAGTACATAACAACTTCATATTTTTCTTCATCTTCGAGCTTTCTAATTGCAAAATTGTAAATATATTTTTTTTCGGAATGGAAATTTGTCACAACCGTCACAATATTTGTGCCCTTCATAAGGTTTGGGCAAGTGAGGCATTGCTAATATTTTACAGTTTACAGTAGTCCACTGAAAAATATTAACCAATCCTCGATAGATGCTATCGAATTGGTGCGCAGAATGCTATTCAAATAGATAAATATATAATAGGAATAAAAATCACACAAACAAGTAATCTTAATAACACAAACATAGAACATTTACTGAAGCAATTGCTGTTGTCAGCCAAAATGTTATCATTTTAAAGCCTTCCCATTTGTCCCTTATCTGGGCCATAAAGCATCTTGCTATAAAATAATGCTGATGCTTTTACACAATATACTGTAAGCCATTTCACTGTTTGTTCTCTTGCTGGTGGTGCAGAGCCTCGGTGAAAGTCAGTCAAATCACATGTTAAAGTAGATATATGTTTGTTTATTTGTTTGTTTGTAATATGGCCTTCGAGTTTCTCAACTCATAGCTCTGTTTTTAGCTACTGTTTGTATGTACTCATTAAAATCGAAAAGATTGGATGGTCTTAAATGGAAAAGAAAGATGCAACGATTGAAATGTTTTAAAAACACTATTGGAACTTGTTGAAATTTGATGTCCAAGAGATAAAGTGACAAAGGTAGTTTTATGTAACTATTAATTGCCAGGACCACACACCATATTTGCTTGCTTGACGAACCTATTGTAATCTATTAGATAATATTTCGATTGAAAATAATCATGAAAAAATTCTGGAATCGAGCGGGAATTGAACGACGCCCCTTTCTATCCGCTCTTAAATGCATGTGTGACACATATAACAAATCCATTAAAAATATTTCGATTGTTTAATATTTAAAGCTGTGAATTTGCTGAACATACTTCAAACTGCAATAAATTTTTTTCCGATATTAGCCATAATTTAAACCGACAATTCTGTTATTACTGCTCCGTAATGCTGCGTCCTTGTACACTCATACAAGGACATTTCCACACAGCCATTTCCACATTAAGGAAAGATCGCACCATATAAGATGTTTAGCTAACAAAGGTGCCATTTTAAATTCTCCCCGTAAGTACGGTCGGCACATTAAGCAGATGTTTCGTCCGTAGGGGATAAGATTAACATTGGAGTCTGCTAAATGTTCGTGGACATTGGGATGCCAATAACATTGTTTTTTTTTGCTATCTCTATTTAATGTTTGCTATGTTATAAAGCCTGATGAATGAAAGAGATGGCAGGACTACCGATGGACAAGGATAGCCTCTAGCATACAGATGTATTATAGTGAACAAAACACTTTTGTAAATAAAACTTTTGAACCGTACTACATCTGAAATAAATTCTTTTTTAATTTTTATGTTACGTAGGCTAAACAGTTCGTTGAAAATTGGCGATCGCGACGTACATTGCTGGTTTTTCTTTACAGTAAAAAAGCTAAATACAAACTATTATGCAATGTAGAGGCCGTTAGTTTTTAGAAGTTCATAACGTCTGTAATTGTTAGCAGATACATATGCATCGTTGTAAAAAACGTATGACGACCTCAGTAGCGTAGTGGCCACCACGACCGTCCGCTATCTGGAGGTCCTGAGTTCGAATCCCAGCGCGGGAGAACATTTGTACTTATGCTCAAAGATGTTTGTCTATGATTGTATTCATCGAACTCGCAATACTCGTACAAGCTTAGCTTAATGTGGGCCGTAAATGAGTGTTTGTCCTTTTATTATTATTGTATTCTAATGAGATGTTTGAAGTAACTTAAATTTTAAACACTTCAAGTTACGGAAACTTATATGTGGTAGGGTTGTTAGCGTAACTTGGCAACCAATAGCCAAGTTGGAGCGTAGTTTAAGTTATGAGTATGACAATATGTCATGTACAAGTTTCAAGTAAAGCCTCGTTATATCCGATTAATATGTGAAAGTTATAAATGTACATCAGACTCTCTCTCATAATAAATAATCTTTATCTATATATCTATTCTTCAAAACAAACAAAACTTTATGTGGGCTATGCCTGTACGTAGAAAATATTAAAGAAAAATAAAATTGTTTTCGCTTCTATTGGTACCATAATAACCATTACGGGACTAAAACATATTTTTTGTTCGCGCATCACGCATAAACTAACTGGATGGAATTTGTTGCGGTTTTATACGTATAGATTACTAGCTTTTTCCCGCGACTTCGCCCGCGTGATTTCTCACGGGGGCCGCGTGATTTTTCCGGGATGAAAGGTACTATATATCGATCTCCGTACTTTAAACTATATGTGTGCAAAATTTTAAAAATATTGGTTGTGTAAATAAAGCGTGAAGAGGTAATAAACAAACAAACTTACTTTCGCATTTACAATATTGGTTAGGATTACAATTTATTTATTTATTTATTAAGTACATGCCACAGATGTATTAAATAAGACATCAAATAGAGTGAACTTCCATTTAGTAGTCACCTTGACAGGTGACAATGACATTCGCGATACAAACAGAATATTCATTATTTCGCTCACAATAGAAAAGAGACGGTACACAATCTCTCATAGTAACAAAAGGTCCTTCTTAATAAATAGGTTCTTCAATTGTACCCTACCATCAATTGTACCCTACCTAATTGCAATCATTCTTATCTTATCGTTTCGAAGGTCATTAATATAGAAAAGTATAGTTTAAATTATAAATAATAGTGTCTTTTCTCTAGTCAAATCAGTTCTTCTCTTCCTTGGCTCATATCAAATTCCACTTTATTTGGCGTGGGCGTAAGAATAGGTTTCTTAATATAGAAAAGTATAAAATTGTTATCTTAATTCCATAAAAAAATATATCGAGACACATCTTCATTCAAGTCAAAAATATACTTTGTTTATAAAAATAGTGACGTGTTTTATTTTGATGAAATAATTTTATATAAGTACCTATATACTTTATTATTTAAGGTGTGAAATATCCTTATCTTCTTCTTCATAGTCGCATTCCTCATGACTGAGGGTCGTAGATCATTACGTGGAATGAAACACACACGACTTTGCTGAATGAATGATGGAAGTAAGGAATTTGCCCGTATTAGGCCATTTAAATGACGTTTGGTAGGACAGGGCTTAGCGTGCTGACTACGCTATACAGTCGTGTAGAATATAATTTTCTCGGTCGTCATGTTACTTTCTGTTCCGGTTCTATGTTGTGGTTAGACAATAAAGTCACATCTTATAGGTGGGGCTGACAAATAGCTGAATTTCATCCAGGCATTACAACCATCTATACACTGATTACAAACAAGTTTGAACCTTACCTTTCACAGATAAAGTTGAAAATTGATTGAAGAAGCTACAATATGCTGTTGTTTTAGTAAAGTGAAAAGTTGAGATTATAAATTTGAGATTATTAAATTTTGTAATGGAAGACTTCTTAAAATTTTGTATTAAATTACACAATTATATAAGAAAAATATAATTCAAGGTCTCGGCCTGGGTCACGGGCGCCATCTGGCGATCGTTATATATTTTTTTTCCCTGAAATATATATTAATACCTAGGTGCCGTATGTGCCATTTTTTTTCAGCGCCCAAATTGGCTTTATTACGTAATTTTGACGGGATCAAAAACATTTACCTATTATTTTTCTTAGTTTTAATATCAAAATTTTCGTGCAAAAGCTTTCGATATTTGTTCTAGTTACATTGTGTAGTTTGTTATCTAGGTCGATTCATATGTTCTGTCACAATTACATAGATAACTAAATAAATTGTAAGGGATTTTATTTTTATTTAAAACATTTATGGTTTATGGTAAAATAAGGCAGTTTTAGACAGAAATTATTCGCCCAGCCAATATTGTGTACTTACTTGCTATTCTATGAACCGGCGTAGAATCTTGTTCGAAACTCAAATCTTCACTAAATAATTTGATAGTACGATAAACAAAGCTAGATTATTCTATTTTATTCTTTTTGAATCCATTCTATGTTTGAAAATGGCGCTATATAATTATTATTTATTGTTCAAAATCAATAAAAACATTTATGGCCAGTATTCAAAATTTTAAAGTAAAGTCTGTTTGCGTATATACAACAAATATAATTTTATTCTATTTATTCTTATGACTTATCTATGCCACCAGTTCTGTGTTGCTAACAAAATATTTTTACAAATACAAGAATATCTTTATTCGTGTTCGTTCAATTCTAAATTTCACTTAAGTGATTGGTTTTTCACTACAATAAACATAAGCATTACGTAGTTTGGGTACTATTACTTACTCAAACGTAGGTGGCTTTTACTACAGATATACCATATTAAATGATACAATTACGAAGATTATCAAAGATATGCAAGAGATGCACTCAATACATTTAATGTCAATACATTTTCTACAATTGCACAATATTTACGACGCCTTATTCTATACATTCGATTTATAACTCTAGAATAACTGTACACAATTTGTAATGACTCCAATAATCGAGGTAAAAAAGGGCTAGAGAACTTTTTTCATCTCGCACCATTTCTAATCTTTTGACAACAACCTTCCCTCCAAAAATCAGAATCTAATTCTTTCCGATTGGTTGTTTTTGAGAACACGTCAGTCTGTGATTGGTAGATTTCCGTACATCTGTCATGTCAATGTCCTTGTGATAGTTTGTATTGCCATTATTTTAAAAGTAATTACTACTTAATTTTATTGGAGTTGCCAGTATAAGTATTAAAAATACTAACAAAAAATAAGAAATCACGACATACATAACGTTCTTGATCTGTACTTCCTTACAATACTTCAAAATTGATCAATTTGGAATGGAATTGCATACGCCATTAAAACTTCATATTGTTCTTATTAAAACTGCACACATTAAAAAAAATCATCTAATTAGAACGAATTTGTATAAAACATTTGAAAATATCATCATTTAATTACTTAGTTTAGGGTCTTACTGTCTTTTGACATTTTATGCCGACGTACAGTATTTTTATTAGAAAGTAGGTAACAAATACTCTTAACTATGTCATAATTAATATTTTTTCACATTCAGTGACACCCCACCCCGCGAGTGGCATTTAATGCAAATGGTAATATTACCTAACTGTATGCAGAATTTATGGATGAAGCAGTTAGCTGGATTTATGATCATAAAACATTATATTCTCGTCCATTAACTGTACTAATTAATGTATTTATATCAAGGCTGAAACGACGGAAATATTTTTGATGTCTGTATTCTTTCTTACTTTGAGCTTTAATTATTTCTTGTCTTTAATGATCTTTATTTTGAAATCTTCAAAGGAACATACACAAATACTATACACGCATAATCTAAGATATTCTAGAAGATCTTTTTCTCAGTAAATTATGTACGAAAACGAATTAAAAATGTTTCCATGTATTTTATTCTAAGCAAAGAAAATACGTACGATGCTAATATTATGCGTAAATAAACCTACTTTTATGAACATTGCTGTCAATATAGAATTTAAAACGGTATGCTAACATGTGTATGTTAGCTAATTTTTTTTTGGGAGTCTTGGGAATGTTCCCAGTATTCCCAGAAAATAAAGCGCGAGGAAAAAAAAACAAAGAGCCATAAAATGCATTGAAAATCCAATACAACATGTCACTCGTAGTTATTGCTACGACTAATAGCCATACACGCGTGTGCGCGCCCCGGGAGTGATCAACTTGAAATTACGTCAATGAAATTTTATTGTCTCTGGCAATTTTATAGCGCATAGATACTAGAAAAATGTATTTATTTTTTATTTATTTATTCTTTATTTAGTAATTTGATACAAAAAATGAATTTCTATCAGTCAAGTTTTGGGAAAAACTGACAGATAAAATTCGTAGCGATAGGTGTGCGAATGAATGAATAATACAAAGCATAATAATAAGCAAACACACGTGTGAAATAATAAAAAAAAAATACACATACCTACCAAATATTTTAGCTTTGAGCAAGCGCCAAAACGTATCTTGTGAATTTTTATACAATCAATCAATTGCAACATTTTCTGGTTTAATTATTAAAATGCCGTCCGATGGCGGCGATCATTGGGAAAACGGAGCATTGGGCTAGATGGCTCAATGGCTGCTGAAGAAACCGGGTATAAATGCTTAGATGAGAGACGGCCTGACAGTGAGGGATGCCGAAGACCGTGCGAATATAAGCAGCGAAATTAACCGGCAAAACGTATTAGAAATAGTAGGTAATTTGTTCGAACTTAGATCCTACTATAATATTATGTATAATATTGTTTATTATGTTTAATATTATTGTATAATATTGTTAATTGACGTCCTTGGAGAAAAGGCTACGGTGAAGTTTGTTGCGCCGTTTGTTCTTCACCTGCGCTTTGGAAGCCGGCAGTAGACTTAGTTTAAGTTTCATTTTTTTGACGTCAATAAGTGATGTATATCATCCTAAATTGAATAAAGAATTTTGAATTTGAATTTGAATATAAATGCGAAAATTTGTGAGCATGCTCACAAATTTTATGTGTTCATGTAAGTTTGTTACTCTTTCACGTAAAATCTACTGGACGGATTGTTATGAAATTTGGCACACGGGTAGAACATAACCTGGAGTAACACATGCGGTACTTCACATCTCGATTATTCCACGGGAGCCAAGCCACGCTCAACTGCAGAAAAAAACATAGAAATTTAATTATATCAAGTCGATTACAACTTTACGAAGTACAAGGCTAGTTTCACTGATTTGATGGAGGATAAAAGTAACACACCTACGTGTTACAAATGGGATATAAAATAACGATAAGGGCTGGTGCAAGTGATAAAAGTATCCCCTAAACTTATAATTTGATATGTGATAGATAAAACCACAGAAAAATATTATTAAAATGTTTTAGATGTATTAAGTGATACTAAGCATTATTAAGTAAAAGTATTAATACGTAAAGATAAATAATTTAAACCATGTAGGTATGTACCTAAGTAAGTACAAGCTAAACAATGTTATCCATGTACATCCAACACGAAAATTTAGTTTTTAAGTTTTCCAAAAATTAAAAATAAATCTTTTTAAAACATAATTTTAGACGAGTAATTATAAAATTGAGATATTTATCTATATCAATATATAAAATATATATATTTGAGGTTTCACTCTTTAAGAAACGAGTTAACACAATCTGTATTGGTCACTCACTTATATATTTATACTTTATCATCTAAATCGCTATCCGCCTGTGTCTCGACTACATTAAACTCTTACTAGGCTTTATTGAAAGGTTTACGAGGTAACAGCGGGTTACCACTGTTCACCTTTTTGGGTTATGGCTCTGGGATGGCTAACGAATCAGGGTCAAAAGACCCATGATTGAAAATAATGAAGCATATTTCTTCCTTTCATAAAAAGTTGCCGGACTTGAGGTGTCCACAGTTCACAGAATCATCTTCATCGAAGCGCCATCAACAGCACGATTCGCCGATTTTTTTAAATTTTATATCTCATATTACTTAAACTTTATTATCATCATGTTCTTACCTAACCTTAGCCTTATTATATCAAGCGGAACTGAATTTACCGATTATTTAATTCAAGCTTATATAGGTTTTGAGAAACCAAACAAAATTTTCTATGAAACGTGCTTTCGATGAAGAGTGATTCTATGAACTGTGGACACCCCGCCGGACTTATATTATATCTATGGGTAATGATCCAGGTCTATGGGTAATGATCAGGTCATCATTATTGTATTATACTAATTTCTATCATACAACTTTTTTTATATTCACATGATACAGTAGAATATTAGAAATCCATAAAATTAAAAGATACAAAATTATTATTAAGATTAATTTCTGTCTCATAAGACAAAATTTTGAAAAGATGGTTTTTGGTTTCTTTCTTTGTCATTATGCCTTGACCTCAAAGAGCTCTAGTAGTGGTGGGCACTCTCCCCTTTCAACTGAGCGAATATTTTCTTCCTTAGTAATAGAGCGTCGGAGCCCAGGACACCCTTATCTACCTAATTTTTCTTCTCCACTTCAGGGGGTCTTCATCCTTAATTTTTGTTTTAAATAGTGACAAATCACACACATTGAGTTAGCCCCAAAGTAAGTTCGAAACTTGTGTTATGGGATACTAAGTTAACTATATTCTATAACATATACATTAGATACATATCTAAGACCTAGGTAAATCTGAAAAAGATCATTTCCCATGTTTATCTCAGGCGTGATGACCCGTATGGAGGTCGTCAAACATTCAGTTATATGATCTTGATTGGTGGCAGATTGAGTTTGATATCAGTCTGTATTCTTTGTCTTATTAATGATCTTATTATTCTTGAATACCTAGTATTTTTTATTTGGAGTAAACAACAACCAGACAATAACAATCCGCAGCGATATTCAGGTATGAACATAAAAAAGGTTTAATTTTGAAATGACAAATAAATTTCACCAATCGTCGGCTATATGGGTTAACTGGTGCAATAATGCTTTTGATCAAAATTTTTGTTTATTGTTTAAATTGAAACTGAGAGGATGTTGTCACTGGTATAACGAAAGGAAGTGATATGGTATATATTCGTTGTGGTGGTCGGGTGAGCAGTGACGGTTTTAGCACTATAAGTGTGCCCTGGCCAAAATTTCTGACGCGTCCCTTTGAGTCAGGGAACTACTCGTTCTCCTCGAAACTTGTCCCTGGGACCAATTGTCTATTTAAAATTTCGTAAGGGATCAACTCGGATCTGTCAATTCTAGGACAGCCATGTGTTAATGCGAAAAAAGTCATTCGTATAAACCAACTGAGGGCTTGCATTTCACTTCTCACCATCGAATCGATTCGAAGTGAGACGTAGCGAACCAATCACATTGCAGTGTAGTTGTCGTTGCGTCAGAATGGGGCAATATGATTGGTTCGCTTCTCAGGAGTTTTGGTCATGCTCACGCGCCATTTATACAAACCTGGGGCTCGTCCTTTGGTACCCTTTTGGTAAAATGCTCTAGGAGTTGTGAAATTGAGCCTACAACTTATCCAGCTAGTGTGCGTGTTAAGATGTTGTTTCTAGAACATTACAAAAAAAAATCAACAATTTTCTCTTTTCTTCTCTAAGTTGATGTTAAAAATATGTTCATCATAATGACAACAACTAAACGGATAAACTGCATAAATATCGGATCGAACAAAACACAGTAAAGTGACTGTATAGTTTGGTATCAATCAATTAACGTTCTAATTATTAAAGTTAAAAATTCTAGTGAGTCTCCTCCATTTATAAGAAAAATTCTCAGATATTTTCTTGAGATAATGTATGTAGGCGGTTTTAGTTAATAATCAAAATTGTATTGGGATCGCATCCGGAATATTCTGAATAGCTAATTCAAAGGATTCATTTTGCGTTCGGATTTACACTTTTATCTCCCATTTGCACCCTTCTGAGTTGTAAAGGGGACGATTCAGAATCCCGTTTATAAATCCTTTTCAATTTTTTAATTAATATTTCTGAATAGATTGCCCCAAAGAGAGTGTGAGTTTGTAGGGTGTCAATCGAAATGCTGTTGTAATATCATAATGACTCTGAAATTGGGATAAGATAAAGACAGATGCAGATCTAATGCATATGCATTAGCGTTAGGATTGATCTAGAGGAGAACCGTCATACTCCCAATATTGTACATTGCGATTAAGGGACACGAAGCCGTGGCAGCTGACAAGCAACAATATCATTCCAAAGAAAGATTGATGTCAGGCAGGTGGTAGATATAATCATTGTCGAATCTTCAAAATTTTAAGGTTTATTTTGTATGCTGACTTCGGTTTTTGCGCCTATGCGGGCCCTGGCATTGCAGCCACGCATGCTATCGGTAACATGCAAAGACGAATGACAGAGAAAGAGAAAGAGAGGAGAAATAAAAAAAATCTGGAGTATATGGCATTCTGAAAGAAGGTTATTAATGTTTATTTACTGTCCCGTGTCCTGTCTATATTAAAATATACTGAAACTTAAACTATACAAATTATACACCAAACCTTCAGGAATCACACTTTCTATTGGTGAAAACCGTACGAAAGTCCATCCGGTAGTTTCTGATTTTATCGCATTCGTACACACAGACGCGACACGACGATTCTTTTTATGAAATGTAATTATTTATTGATAACGTTTTGAAATTTCGCTTCTATTTTTGTTGCATCATTATTTTTAATATTTTCGTCGCGTGAAAGCTTTTGCGTGTACTTGAAGCTTGAAGCTTTTTTGATGCCAAAATAATTACTTTGCGGAATATTTTATACATGACCTGGCTTTTGATCACACGTGAATACATTTTTTACGTGAATCATTGTTTACTGATCATTTTAGAATAATTTCGTATGTAATAACTATGTAACAAATTTGCCTGAGATGCGTTTCTGAATATGATAATAATTTAATTCATGAACGAAGTCGTTTGGTCTTAAAATAGTCATAGTCAAAATGTACAGAATATATAGAAAACTTGCTGCGCCCCGGGGCTTGACTCCTGTAGGAATTTTCCTAATAATATATTCAACCCATGTACCAAACTTCATAACAATCGGTCTAGGAGATTTTGCGTGAAAGAGTAACAAACATTACACATTCACCCTCACAAACTTTCGCATTTATTTATTTATTTATATTTCTATCAAAGCTACAAACTAGCCTACTATCCTCATCAGATTATTGGCGTCCACGGAATGCGGTGATTGCTTACCATTAGAAATCCTCCTCCAGTTTGCTGCAAAACGAGTACGTCATAATAAAATGATAAATTTTAACATATATAGGGACAAATCTCACAGATTGAGTCCGCCCCAAAGTATAAGTTCGAGACTTGTGTTATGGGATACAAACTCAACGATACTATATTATTCTATAACATGTACTACGTATGTATATAGATAAACATCCAAGACTTAGGTTAATTTGAAAAAGATAATTTTTCATGTTGACCTGACCGGGAATTGAACCCGGGACCTCCAGTAGTCTGGCATGACGACCACTAGACCACGGAGGTCGATAAATGAATGAAATAAATTATATTACACATCTCTAGTATGATATAAAGATAAAATAGTATGAAAACAATTTCTTGTGTGATCGGAAAAAGACATACGACAGCACTTAGCGGCCGCCGCCACAAAGCGTGAAAACGAACGCAAATATTCAGGACACGCGGCTTTTATTGCTCGCATAATTACGTGCTGAAGTATTAATTCTTATTTATTATCATGTTAACCAGTGTACTTGGTATTGAATTATGCATTTCGTATCAAGAAACAAGTTTATGATATGAATATAAACTATTTTAAATATTTATCCATCGCTGGTGGCCGTGGATTGTAGTATTCGCTAATTCGCTTACCAACTACCTGATAGAAGAATTACCAATGCTAATTCCGAACCGATTTTGTTGAAATTTGCCACAGAAAGAAGACGAAACATTTAAGAGTAACAAATGCCATTTCTTGTTATGGTTTTACCCGAGCGAAGCCGGGAAGGACCTCTAGTTTAATAATTTGTATGCTAGTCATTTCCTCTAGACCATTGCTACGAATCAGATACTTTAAAATTGTGAAATGTTTTTGGAGGAAATGGTGTTCCTAAATATATTTTAATCAGAACAAAAATAAATCTAGTGAATTGCGTAATTATTAAAGCTGAAATGAATTAAAGTGGCATTTAATTATCGTGTTTTTTTTAATGAATAAATAAATATTCGACAAATCACACAGATTTAGCTAGCCCCAAAGTAAGGTCGAGACTTGTGATAAGGGATACTAACTCAGTAATACTATATTTTATAACAAATACATATATAAACAACCAAGACCCGGGTCAATCAGAAAAAGATCATTTTCCATCATGACCCGACCGGGGATCGAACCCGGGACCTCTCGGTTCATAGGCAAGCACTTTACCACTGCGCCACCGAGATCGTCAAAATGTGTTTGATTATTCAAATATCATTACGTATTTTATTTTACCCAGTAAAATAGTTTTACATCCAATGTCAAAGTACTGCAACGAGCTACATACAAAGGGGACCCAGTTTGAATTTTTAAGACTGATTCGTGAAGGCAAATTCCCTGGCAAAAGTCCTCCTGGCCGCCCTCGACGAAATTGGTTTGATGACATAAAGGATTGGACCGGACTTAGATACAACCATCTGAAAATAGCGGCCGAAAGCCGCGAGGGTTTCCGTATGCTGACCTCCAAACTTCAACTCGAAGATGGCACCCCATGATGACGATGAAATATGCGATCGGTCAAGTTCATCTTTCGCCTCCACTCTTTAGAAGTTCCTCCTAAAATAAACTATACACTCACTCTAAACAAACAACCAACATAATCAGACGTCGAAACAAAGATTTATTTGCGTGTTTTCAGTTGAATTTGCTCTTTGTAATCTTAAGAAAAATACTCGTTCGTAAACTGTGAAGAATTTTAAGGACTTCCATGTGATGAGATGTTTGGAGCAGACCGCGTCTATTTTTAACCTTATACAACACATCCGTTTTAATACGTAAAACTCTTTTGTGTAAATCCGCAAACATTTTACGACTCGACATACATCCTATACTTTAAACGAGATATTCTTGTTTATTTGTATTATATCTCTCTCATATTCGCGTTTTATTATGTTGCATTCGGGGCTGTGAAGCCCTGGATCAGTGTAAAAATAAACCTTTTGATGTTACCAACCTATTTTGGTTTTAAATGTTAATAGATGTTGCCCGGGGCTTCGCTCTCGTGGAATTTTGAGATAAAATGTAGCCTATAGCAATCTTGAATAATGTTTCTTTCTAATGGTGAAAGAATTTTTGAAATCGGTTCGGTACTTTCGGAGATTACCCGCCTCAAACATACAAGCTCACAAACGCTTACCTCTTTTTAATAATAGTATAGATTGGCTATCAGCTGCCGGGGTAATGTGTCCCTTAATCGTCTCGTAGGTACAATATTTAAAAAAATCAAGAATCATATCCGTCTACATCACAATTAATTTTGTACGTATTATCTATTTGACATACATTATTAGGTTTTAATGATATAATCATATGAGCAATATAATAGAGCATATTCATGATATATGAATTTCAAAGAATATTTATTTTTACTTCTTTACATTACAACACTAATATTTATTACAATGTGCAATAATACGAAATTACGAAACTTTACGGAACAAGCTCTGAAAAATATTAATAGTAAATCCATTGAAATTTATCCTCCCAGAGCATATAAAATCTATTTTAAATACCGTCTCGATAATTTGCACCAAATCAACAATTTTTCGCGTAAATAGGTCCGTTACGAGACAGAGGAATTTCCAATGAGGGTCATATATTTTCACTTGAACATAATGTTGAGCCACGCGTAAATCTTCTATAGAATTAAACGCTTTGACG